>NW_020194609.1:0-409602 GCF_002865645.1 Hyaloscypha bicolor E | reverse complement strand
CTCATTCTATAATGCCTAATTGATTTTCTCTAATGATATATGAACTCTCCTTGAATTATCATGATATAAAGCTTTCTCATTATAAATGATCTTTATTAAATTCATTAAATAATTTTCTTTATCTAAGATCATAAAGGGATTTTTGTTTCAAATTATATTCATATAAATAGATATTTATTATAATTTATATAGGCCAAGCTAGTAATATAATAGTTTTATATTTCTTAATTTATTTTAATCTATTAATTTAATATTATATATAAGAACTAGATTCTTTTCGGAAATAGGCTTTAAATAAATCTAGTAAGTAGTATTAAATTACTTCTTTCTTTTTTAGTATCTTCTATTCTTTTTTATTCTAGCTTCTTTAATATTTTTATCTCTTATTTATATTTGCTTTATATATATCTTTAGAAGTATTTCTTTATTATAGACTTCGTCTTATTTAAGTATTCTCTAGATTAGAAAGTATATTTCTATAAGTAATATAGCTTTTCTATTATAGATTATATAAAAAGAAATAAATCTAGTTAGTCTATATATAATAACTCGGTTAGTAAATAGAATATATAATAGTAAATTTACCTAAGGCTTCTTTTTATCTATTATAAGTATAATAAGTACCTAAATAATTAATTAATATCCTTTTTTAATTATATTATTTCCTTTAAAATTATAGGCCAAAATAATAATTCTATTAATTCCTAGCTTATTAAGTTCTTGAATTACTACTTTTTTAAATTCCGATTTACTATTTACCTTAAGCTAGCTAAATAAACTATATTTATAAATAATTCCTTCCTAAATAAACTTAGTAATCTTCTTACTAGTTAGGTTTTTTAAAGGTCTAGCTTTAACTTATCCTGAGAAATCGTCTCTAGTAATAACTAATAAGTTATATCCTTTATAGTCTAGTAATTTAACTATATTAATCCTAAGGTAATAAAAAAAATATATAGCTTTTATTAAATATAGAGCTTCTTCTTATTTTCTTTTACTCTTATACTAATAGATCTTGCAAATATTAATATATTTCCGTATATAGTTATAGTAATCTTCCTAGTAATAGTAGCTAGTTACTAAATAAAAAGTACTTTTTCTTCTGGTATATCTAATCTTATTATATAGCTCTTTAATAATAATTTCCCTTTATTTTTAATTATTAATAATAAGTTAAGGCAAATATATTTTAGATATAATTCTCTATAGTAATTAATCTCTTATACTATAATTTAAAGCTTCCTTACTTAATTTTCAAAACTCGGTTCTAGATATTTCTTCTAATCTAGAAAGTATTATAAGGTATTATATAATATTTTAGTATTATTCGAAATAGCTATTATTTAAAGAATCTAATAAAATAGTCGGATTATTAAGTAAAGTATAGGAGTTAGTATTATTATCTATTATTTTACTAGTAATTATATATAAAAGGCCGCGGCCTTTATTATATAACTTCCGGATTTTATTATTTTTTAATATTACTAATTTGCTTCCAGATATAATAAGGCTTTAATTATTAATTTCTAGTAATTAAATACTATTATTTAAATATCTAGTAAAGATCTTGGAAGTCTGATTTCTTAAAATAATATTATATAACTAAACCGGAACTGCTTTCTTTATCCGAATTTTCCGCCTAATAAGTACTATTCTAATAGTATTAAGCTCTATTACTAATCATTTATTAATGTCCTTATTATCTTTAGTATTGCCTTCTTATTATAGATATCTTAATAACTTATTAGTAATAATATACTTAGTTCCTTTAATATACTTGACTTTAAAGTCAAATAACTAAATTCACGCTAGCTAGCAAGTAACTAGAGCTCTAGAAAGATCTATAGCTACTTTGCTTAGCTATATAATAAGTATATTAGTATCTAGTTTAAGGATAAAATAAACTTTATATAGCCAGAATTATACTTTCTATAAATACTTTACTAGCTCTCGGTATTCTCTCTTAGTAGTATTATATCTTCGCTTAATATTATTTCAGATTTCAGATTTGTATTATATAACTTTCTTTTTCTCTCTATTATTATATTAACTAAGAGTTCCGCCCTATTTATTTAGGCTAGTATCTATTACTAATATAATTATTTCCTAATCTTCTAATAGATTATAATATAACTTATAAAGTATTGAAATAATAGTAAGCTTTTCCTAAAGGATTTATATAGCTTGCTTCTGCTTACCGTCTCAGTTCTATATTATACCCTTCCTTATTAAGTAGTAAATAGGTTTAGTAATAATTATAAAGCCTTTAATTCAAATACGGTAATAAATAATAATTCTAATAAACGCCTTGCCTTTAGTTATATTATTATAATATTCCTATCTTAAGATCTTAGTAATTCCTAAGCTTAAAGGGCTTCTTTTAAATACTTTATAAATAAACCCAATAATAACTATTTTATTATAATAGAACTGCGATTTTTCTCTAATACTAGCTCCGGCTTATTTAATTCTATCTAAGATTATATTCAAGTTTTAAAGATATTTAAATATAAAACGCCGAATTCCAGGTAAAATAAGCTACCTATTATAGTCTATATAAAGTTCTTTAACTCTAATATTATTAATAAATAGTATAGTAATTTTGGGAAATAGATTCTCTAGAATAGTTATAATAACTTATATAAACTATATAACGGAATTAGTAGCTTCCTAAAGTAGTATAGTTATTCTTAATAGTTCCAGAGGCATTATAAATATAGTCAAATCTCTACTATAAGCGTCTAGTATAAGTTAATTATATCTAGAAAAGAAATTAATTAGAGAAATATAAGTATATCTAGCAAATTTCTTTAAGATCTCGTTAGTAAACGGAAGTAAGTTAGTATCTTATAAAATTACTAAATTCATTTTTATAATAGTATTAATTAGTCTATAAGTTCTAGTAACCTTCTTTATAACTAAGAACTATAGATTTCGGTATAGTCTATTATATTTTTTAAGGACTTTATAATCTAGATATTCTAATAGTATTTTTACTATTACTAGTACTAGAGCTTTAAAATATAGGAAATTCTTCTCTTACTAGGCTTTATACTTAATAGTCTTAATTAGAATAAATAGGCTAATATCCTTATAAACTTTTCCTATTTTCTTCTAATTAAATGTAATTATATTTTCTTAATTAACTATTAATTCTTAAAATATAACTAGTTTCTCTTTCCAGAGCCAGTTACTAATATCTAATTATTTAAGACATTCCGGAATAAGTTATAAACCTTTTAGAATAGCTAATATTCTCGGTAAAAAATAGTTCTTATACTTTCTAGTATGCTTCTATAAGTATTTTCTAGTTTTAGATCTCTTAAACTAGTTTAGATATTTACTAGAGCCTTCTTTAGTTCCATTATTAGTATCTACTAATTAAATCTTCTTATCCTTTATTTTATATACTTCTATAACTAGAAATAAACTATAGTTATTATCTTTTTCTTTAAAAGCTATAGCTATTTTCTCTAGTACTCTTTTTATCTAATCTCCGGAATTTATAACCTTCTTATTTAGCTTCTTTCTAGTTAGGTATAGAAAGCGCCTTTTTATCTAGTATTTTAATATACCTTTCTTAAGCTCTTATATATTTCAGAATTCTTTTTAGTTTTAGATTCTATATTTCTTAGCTTCGGAAATATATTTCTTTATTATTAGAAGATACTACTTTACCTTTTCTTTAGAAATATCTTTACTTAATACTCTTTTTACTTCTTTTTTTATTAATTCCGGAATTACTTTTAATAATACTCTAATTAGAGCCTTTTCTGCTTTAGTTTCTCTAAAAATATTATTAATTTTCTAAACTTCTAAACCCAAAATAAAAGAATTTATAGGAAATTCCGGCGTTTTCCTATTTCCTCTAATATTACTACTAGTTATAATATTAGGCTCTATTTTTCCTCTTTACTATTAGTTTCCTATTCCGTATTACTTAATTTCTTAACTCTAAAAGCTTAGTATTTTTGAACTATTACTTTCTTCTATTTCCCAGTATTTTTTAAAAATAAAATAATTATAATAGTATAGGTATTCTAGTTATCTTTAGGGTTAGTAAACCTTCTATTCTATAAACTATTACTTTAATATATAATATTTATCTTTATCTTTACTAAGAATAGTTAACTAAATAGAATTTTTAGAGCTTCTTTAACTAGAAAGAATATATTTTCGTATTCTACTTTATTTATAACCTTAGCTCTAAGCTTTACTATTTCTGCAAATCCAAATTTAGCTCTAATAGTAATAAATATTCAATAATCTATAATATTATATATTACTTTACTAATATTTCTAGAGATCTTTTTAGGGAAAATATTAACTTTAGCTCTAGTATTAATTATTTCTTTATATTTAATACTTTCTTAAGGTTCTTAAAATACGAATTAGAGGCATAAAGCTTATATAATATATTTATAAGCTAGTAATATCCAAATATTAATACTATTGCCTTTAAATTAAATAATTCTATTAGTATTAGGCACTTAAGCTAGTATTTCTAATCCCTTAAATATTCTATTTATTATATAAGCTATAGCCGCCAGTTTTATAGATCTCCTAGTATATTTAACTATACTTAATATAATAGTATTTTCTATTTATAAGATAGTAGAAAGTATTATCCTTAATCTATTAGTTCTAAAATATAATAGCTAGATCTAGTATTTTTAAGGCATTAATAAGTATTCTTATTCTTTTCTAAGTTTTCGGAAGTAAAATAGTTACTTTCTTTAATAGTCTTATTAGAATATTATTAACTTTAGGAATTTTATACTTATTATAATTAAGAGTATATTAGATCCCTAATTCGTTTTATTTATTTCCGGAAGCATTAATATTTATATTCTTAGCTAGGCTATTCCCTTATCTATTACTTCTTAAAGTAATATTCTTTTGGCCTCTTATATAGGATAGCTTTTCTTTAGCTCTGGCTTGTCTTTAGAAAATGTCTTTAGCTATTTCTATCTCTTTTCCCTTTTTTTTTAATAAGGAACCTATTATAATATTAATAGAAACGCTATTTATAGCCAAATTTTAGTATTATCTATTAATTCTAGAACCTAAAGTATTAGTAATTCTAATATAATTTCCCCTAAAGCAAAGCGGCTATTCAGATTCCCTAGATATAACTTGCTTGCTTCTATATATAAATCCCAGTTAGCTAGTTCCCTTTTCTTTTTCTTGCCTAGTAAACTAGGTATTCTCTATTAATCTCTAAATATTTTTAGGTCAAGTATTTAAGTTATAGTCAAATTCTCCTCCTTAAACTTAGGAAACGATTTAGTTAAACTACTGGTACTTACTAGTAAGAAAAAAGGAAATACTTTCTTATTTAGGCTTAAATAGCCCTTTATACTATTTTCTATTAAATTAGTAAATATATTTACGATTTATAAGTTCTTTTATTAATAGGTAATAGAACTAAGAAATATAAATATATTCTGAATTAATATTATTATTCTTATTTCTATTATAATACCTATATTAAATTTATTCATTTAGTTCTAGATTTATACTATAGGCCGCATTAACTTAAGTAATATTTTCTAATTACTTTTAAGACTAACTTCCTCTAGAATATAATTATCTAGACTCTTTATCTATTTTAGCTTAATTACTATAGCTACTATAGTATTCTTTATAACCTTTACTATAACTTCTAGTATATTTTCCTTAAAGACCCGAATTATATCTACTAGGCTATTAATACTATTATACTTATTATAGTTAGCTAGACTATATAAGCAGGCTATAAATATCTTCCCGAATTATAATAGTAGCTATATTAAGTTATCTCTATAAGTTCTCTTAAATTATAGTAGTAATAAATAGTTTTTCTAGACTTCTCGCTAGCTAGTTAATATTATTTCCTTTAGATTTACTACTTTTAGTAAGTTTTATATAATTAGCTATAGGCTAGGTTCTCTTCTCACTTATATTTATAGTAGCTTTAAGAAGTATAATAAAAGAAACTAGTAAAAAATAATTATTTTCTGGTTTAGGAACTATATTATAAACTACTATATTTAAGTATTCTTATTTAAGTCTAGATATATCTAAATTATTAGTAATATTAAAATAGTATTTCTTTTCTTTATACTAATAAAATATTACTATCTTCTTATATATCTTACTATATTTATAAGTAGAAATATTTATAGGCTCGAAATTTATATTTTTAAGAATATAATTCCTTACTAGAACAAATAATTCTCTTATAAACTCTCGATACTAAGTAATTTTATCTATCTCTTTTCTTTTTAGTAATTCCTTTAATACTTTATTAAATATATTAATATAAGACTTAGAAGAGATTTCTCTATTCTGGGCTTATATAATAATCTAATTAAGAAAGTTATAACTAATTTTGAGTATTTTCCAGTTATACTTTTGGAATTCCTTTAGTAAGGCCTTAAAGAACTTGGTTTTCTAGTAATTTCCTGAATTATTAGTATAGTATTCCGATATAGCCTTAATCTAATTCTTGTAAATAAGAAAGATATAACGGATAATTCTCTTTCTTTTAGTATTATTAGAAATATAATAGTTCTTATATATATCTATATATTATTTCAAGAATATAGAAATATTACTTCCCTAAAACTATAGTATTTCAGGAGCTCCTGCAAGTAGCAGGTTTAAACCCGGTACTAGTATATATTTATTCTTAGCTATATTAATTTTAATAATTTGTTCTATAGCTAATTATAGAATTTCCGTACCTGAGACTTCTATTAATAATATTTCTAAAGAGCTAATTTCTCGTTTAAATATATCTTTTAATTTGGGAACCGAAATTAGGGAGAAACCAGTTAATAATAATAAATATAATTAAGGTTCGAGTTTTAGTATTAGTAATAATAAAGTAATAGCTTTTCTAGTTTTATTTCTATTACTTATACTCTCTTTCCTGCTTTATTAGCTTAATACCTATAATATTTTCCCTTAATTTTACTAAACTAGATATACTCTATAGTACTATTAATAAATATAATAAAAATAATAATAATAAAAATGATTTCTCTAATTCTACTATTTTCTCTAA
This sequence comes from Hyaloscypha bicolor E, assembly GCF_002865645.1. Classification (NCBI taxonomy): domain Eukaryota; kingdom Fungi; phylum Ascomycota; class Leotiomycetes; order Helotiales; family Hyaloscyphaceae; genus Hyaloscypha; species Hyaloscypha bicolor. The sequence continues at coordinate 402,551 of NW_020194609.1, read as the reverse complement.
TTTCTCTAATTTCTTCTTATTACTTTTACTTAGTAACCTCTCCTTTCTCTAAAGGCTTCTCTAATTTATTTATATAATTTCTTATTTTCGATTTTCTTTTAATTCTTTCCGATTTCTATTTACTATCTTACTTAAAATTAAGAATATTTCCCATTTTGGGTATTCTCTTCGGACTTAGAAGTAAGCTTTACTACTAAGATTAAAGCTACTTTAATTCCGACTTTTACTATAACTAAAAATAATATATAAATTAATAATATAATTTTATTTCCGTATACTAAAGTCTATTTCTAACTAAGGTCTAACTTATACTATTTTAGTATAATATTTCTTATTTTATTTCCTTTACTTCTTTTCCTTTTATAGTTAGCCTCTATTTCTACTATTTCTATATACTATACTAGTAATTATATCTTGCGGCTAACTTATATTTAAGTTACTAGGTATATTAGAAATTAATATAAGATACTAAGATTAATACTTATATATCTTTAATATTTTGGCTTTAGGCTTAAGGTATTATAATAGCCCTTTTTCTTTCCTAACTTGCTAAGCTAATAATCCGCCTTATAGACACCCTTTAGAACTTTATAAGAGTATTACCTTAACTATAAAGTTTCTATTCTCTCTATATTACTTATTATAAAATATATAAGAGGGAAACTATAATAAGACAAAAACCTATATAAAGTATACTAGAGTATAAAACGTAACTTAATAGTAAAATAATAAATTAAAAGTATAAATAGTATATAGTATATAAAAGCTCAATTAATTAAATACTTATAAAGGATTATTCTCTAAGTCTATAGAAAAACTAGCTTTCTTATATAATTCCCGCAAGTTATATATAAAAGGCCGCAGTTTTTACTATATAATCTAAACTTCAAAACCGCCAAAATAATATAATTTTTGGAGAGTATAGCCTGCCGTACTATAATAGTCTAATTAACTATATACTTATATAAAATCTTTAAGCCTAATTTTAATATAATAGTATTTATATTAAATAAAATTATAGAAATCTTACTATTATATAATTCTTTATTAATCTTATCTAAGAAAAATAAAAAATATATAAAACGAAACTAATATTATTAATAATAATTTAATTAGAATAGATCTTTTTTAGGAACCTATTATATTAGTTTATCTTATTCTAAATAAAACTAGATATAAGAGAACTAGATAATTCTAGTTAAGAAATTAAGCTATTTATTTATTTTTTCTATATTAAGGCTATTTATTATTTCTATTTTTATTATTACTAGTATTATTACTAAACTTAAATTACTATTAATTAGTATTTACTATTTTTACTAAAAAGCTTATTAGAAAAGTAATAAAGATATATTTTAAAATATAAAAATATAATAAAACTAATAGTAGTTTTAATTATAAACTTATTATTTTCCTTAATATTTACTAATATATAAAGCTTCTAGAAGAAATGCTAGTAAGAGCTTTTCTTATTATATTAAAGAAACTAGTATAAGACTACTTCTATAATAACTAGCTCTCGAGCTATATATATAAAGAGGCCTATATAAATATTTATAGCTTTTTTAAAGGCCTTAATTTCTATTATTAAAATTGAGATAAATAAAATATTATTATTTTAGTAATTATAATAATAAAAAACTTTAAAAAGATAATATTTAAACTTATTTAAATACTAATTAATAACTTATATAAATTATAATATAGCTTTACTTTTATTTTATAAAATACCAAATTTCTATATAATAAGATTATTACTTCTTATTAAGGCTTACTAGCATACTAATATATAGTTTTGAACTCTTCTAATAATCTCGGCTAGCTTATTAATAAGCTCTAATTATTTATTACTACTTATAAGAAAAAGTAATAAATTATTACTAAAACCTATTTTACTAATTAATAATACTATTCTTAAAATTCTCTAAATTACTATTTATTCGAAAATTATTAATATAAATCTAGCTATAATTTCCGAACCTATAATAATTATTTTAAGTTCTATAATTATAATAATTATACTCTCAAATTATATTTTATATATAAGAAACTCAAATACTATTTATAGAAATATATACTAAAGAAATAAGAGGCTAAGAAAGCTTAATTTAAGAATAGAAATATTTACTAATTTAGATTCCGAAATACTTATAACTTTAATAAATATTTTAGTAATACTTATATATAGTATATTACTAAATTCAAAAGAAAAGAAAATAATAAAAATAATAAGAATAAACTAATAAATAATATTTTTAAAGCCTTACTAATAGAAATAAATAAAAGAAAGAAATATTATTCTAATCTTTATTTTACTTCTATTAAGAGCTTTCTAGCTATTTCTATAACTTTTATTTCTATTATTTCTATAACTAATACTTTTATAAATAACCTTATTTTCCTTTTTTTTATATACTAGATAATAAATAAAAACTATATTCTAGTATCTATTAAATAAATAAAGAATATTTAGATATTTATAATTAATAATATATTAAGATATAATACTTATTACTTTTATAGAATTATAATTAATACTAGAACCTCTAGATTTTTAATTACTAGTTTTAACTAATTTCAAGCTTTATAATAAACTAATAATATTATTAAACTTAATAAAATTACTAAAAATTAAATTAATATCTAGTTTAGTATTAGATCTATATTCTCTATTAGATTTATAATAATAAGAATACTAATTAGGTAAATATAATTTCATATTATATTTATAAAGACTTTATTTCTATTTAGCTTAGCTAATATAAATAAGCTAGAAGTTTATTTTAATAATCTTATTACTTTTACTAAATGTTTTATATTTATAATATAATATTTTAGATACTTTTTCCTGTTTTAGAATATTATTCTATAAAGCTTTATTTCCGAATTCTTTATTTATAACTCTTATTTTCTTATAAAAATTAAATTATAATATCTATATTACTATTTTAGTTATTTATTTATTAGTAAGCTTTAAAATATACTAGAATAAATAGACTATAATATTAATATAAAAGCCCTTAAATATTTTATAAAATACTATAAATAATACTAGAAATTCGAATAATTACCGGAATAATTTAAATTTAATTTAAAAAATAATATTAGCTTTAATTATTTTATTATTATTAATATTTTCTATATTTCTAGTAAATTTATACTTTATATTATTAATAAAAATACTAGATATTAAGCCGGCTAATAGCTTTAAAATATTAGTATATTATATATTTAAAATACTCTAAAATAATATTAAATTAATATCTATTTAGGTTCTTTTAATTAGATTATAATAAATACCGGAAAGTAGTTTACTAATAAGAAGTTTATTTGACTTATAAATACTATAAGAACTAAGATTAAAATTATTTCTATAAAAGCTTATAGTTCTATTAGAATTATAAAATATTATTATAGCCTAATTTAATATATTTATTTTATTATTATAACCAAAATTAATAGAATTATTAAGAATACTATATTTTAAATTACTTTTAAAGCTATTAATAATTTTATTAGACTTAATAATATTATTCTAACTCTTTTAATTTATAGTATTTTATCTCGAATAACCGAATATAATATTCTATTATTAATTATATTATAGTAATTAGTAATATTTAAGAAAGTAATAATAGAAATTCAGAAGCTTTAAGCTAGATACTAGATTATAAATACCCTAAATACTCGAAATAGTTCTAGTATTACTAATATTTATAAACTTTTCTTAAATTTAGATATTTTTATATAATATAAAAGAAATACTAATTAATCTAATAATTAGAATAAGCTATATAAGCTAGTAGCTATTAATGGAGAGAACTATATACTAGCTTTATTATATAGTAATATTATCTTTTATTTAATTTTTATAAAGCCTTTTTATATAGGAAATATTAAAGTTATTACTAATAGCTTTAAATCTAAATCTATTTCTAAACTTTATAATAAAGCTAAAAGTAATATAGGTATAATTTCTATTATTATTTCTGCTATTTTACTAAAGTATAATAGAGAATACCCTTATAAGAACCTGAATATTATAGTATTTCTATAAAATAATAACCTATATAAGAACTCTTATTAAATTAAAGTTACTAGTCTTTTAGAAAAAAATATATTTAAAATTATTTTCAGATTTCAGATACTAAAAGAAATATATATTTTTAATTCCCGGTTTATTAATAAGATTAAAAATAAGAGTATAGAGAAAAAGTTTAAGAAATTAAGATTAGTTATTTAGGCTTATAATAATAATAAGAAATATATAATATTAATATAATTATTTACTATTTAATATATTAGCTAGAGAATTATTCTTAGTATTACTATTATAATAATAGATACTATAGAGCTATATTTATATAATATCTTATAGGCTTATATTTAATTAATAATTTTACTTAATTATAATTTTTATATTAACTTATTTTATAAGCTTACTAGAGAACTAAATCTAAATAATAATTTGATTCTAAAGATTATAAAACTATTATATAATATACTAGAAGCTAGAAACTACTAGTTTAAGACTTATTATTTCTATTATATTAATAAGCTTTCTATAAAATAATTAACTTATAATTCTTGCCTTCTTTATAATAAATAATTCTTCGGAATTATTAGCCTTTAAATTAATAATACCCTATTTATTAAAACTAATAATTTTATAAAAATAAAGTAATTAAAGCTTTATAAGGCTAAATTCTTGGCTAAAAAATATAAATACTTTATTATTAATTATAATCTCAAGTTTAATAAAAGTATTATTTAAATAAATATTACTAGAATTACTCTTATATAAGAATACTAGTATAAAAACCTCTAAACTATTTCTATAAAAAATATTACTACTATAAGTAATAAGAATACTATTTATTAAAATCTCTTTATTAAGAACTAATATATTATCTAATATATTAAAGAAATATATATTATATTAGTCTATTAACTAGAAGCTTTATATAATCTATTAATTATTACTTAAGCTATTAAACTTTCAGAAACTAATATAAAGGCATTTAATAAGTATATTTAATAGTAAATTAAGAATATTATTAGAAAACTAAGATTTATAAAGCTAGTAAAAGAATTCTTATATTTAATTATTTTTATAAATACTTTATTTATAAATAATAGAGATCTCTTTTTCTAAATTAGATATATTCTAGTTCTAGTAAATAGAACTAGATATATTAATATTATTTACTAGTTCTTTACTAAATATAAAAGAATTACTAGAAGTATTCTAGCTTTAGAACTTTATAATATAGCTTATAGCTTTAATATAGGCGCTTTAGTTAAATCTATAATTAATAAAATACTAGAAATAGAACTATTACTAATAGTTTATACGAATTTAAAATTATTATATAAATGCCTTATTAAATTAGAAACTATTCGAGAAAAGTATCTAATAATTAATATAATATACTTTTATTAAATATATAAATAATAAGAAATTATAGAAATTAAATAGATTAAAGAAGAATTAAATTCTACTAATTCTATAATAAAATTAAAGTTAATAAATACCCTTAAGTATCTAATTAATATAAATACTATATAATTAAATATAAAGAAATAAATTAAGTATAAATAGAACAGAAAATAAATATATAAAATAGAAGAATATTATAGAAAGAGAAATTATATATAAAAAGCTATAGCTTTTAGTATATAACTAAAACCTTAGAAATAATATAAATATATAAAATATTTAGAAAATCTAGTATTAGGCCAGATTAGGGAATTTATATATAATTAGAAAGAGATATTATTTTTCGCGTTTTTAAAGAATTTCTAGTATTAGTATAGCTATTTTTTTAGGAGTTATATATATAGTTATAGAATACGAGATATAAGATATAAATAATAGAATATAAATAATAAAATATAAAATACGAGATATAATTATATAATTTCGTATCTTATTAATAACTTAACTAGTAAACTAGATTTCTTTAAACTTAGTAGATTTAGGAATTATATATTAATATTATAATACTATAATTTTTATTTCTAAATAATAATAACTAATACTTTTATATTTATATAATAGTATTATATATTACTAGTAAGCTAATATTAAATAAATAAATAATTATTTCAAAATATTATATTATATATTTTAGTATTTAATTATATACTTTTTAAATATAAAGAAATTATTTTATTTTATATTTAATATTTAATATAAATAGTAATTTTTTTAATTAATAATTTCTAAATTATAAATTAATTATTTAATTTCTTCTAATATTCTTTTAAATATCTCTTTTATATTTTTAAAGAATTAATTAAATATATAATTCAGATTATTATTATTTTTAAAAAATATTATATATCTTTTATAATCTATAATATTTCTTTTATCTTAAATTAAATATAGTCTTATAAAATACTTTTAATAAAGTAATAAATACTTTGGTATAATATTATTTTATATTATAGTTTATTTTATTAATATCTTAATTTTATATAATTTATTAAATAAAAAATAAAAAATAATTTTAACTAAAATAATAAGTATTAAGAACTAGCCTTTATATAGCTTAAAAGAATATTAAATTATAAAATACGGCTTGAAAATCTAAAATACTTTCTATTTCTAAATCTAATATATAAATCTTTTTAAAAAAGAACTTAAAAAATATTATAGAACTAATAAATTTCTTAAATTAAAATTATTCTTATAGTTCCAAAATAATATGCTTATAAAATAATAAGACTAGTATATAAAATATAAAATTAGAATCTAAATAAATATTTAAATTAACTTTTAAATATATATAAATAATAATAAGTAATAAATAATTAAAATAATAATTATCTTTATTTAAAATTAGATTTTTAGACTTTATACTAGTCTTAAAAGAACTTACTTATTTTATTATATACTTATATAGCTTGTAATTACTAGATTTATAAAATATAGAATTAGTATTTTTATTTATATTTTCTAATAAATTATATATAATATATTTTAACTTATTTTCTATTATATTCTATTTCTTTATTTATTTCTAAAACCTAAACTACTTATTAAGTTTTAAAACTAATTTAACTAGAATATAAATTATATATAATATTATTAGAAAAATACTCGTCTATAATTTTACTATCTAAATAAAGACTAATTTGCCTTAATTAATAAGTCTTTTTATTAAGATAATTATAAATAAGACTCTTATTTATATTAAGATTACTACTTATATCTAAACTAGAACTAAATAGTTTAAAATTATTATAAAAAAATATAAATATACTAGATTAATTATTTCGGTTTCTTTAATTAGATTCTTAAAAAAATCTAATAAAAGAATAAGCTATATTCTTATAAATAACTAATCTAATATTAGAATAATTTATATTCTTTTCTAAAATACTAGTACTAACTAGAATTTAATTAAAATTATTTAAACTAGTTAAAAACTTATTTAAAGTACTAGTTTTTAAATTATAACTTAATTCTAATATATAATAATTATAATTTAGAATACTAGCTACTAGTTCTATATTTGTTTTTAAAGACTAAAAAATAAGTATTTTATTTTTTATATTTATAAATTTATTAATAATAAAAGAATTTATATAAGATTTAATTTTAAGAACTTATTTTTTTTCTTTTTTAGACTTATAAATACTTGCTTTATAACTAATATTAAGACGCATACTATAAGCTTTAATAATAGCTATATTATTTAAGAATAAATTACACTTTAATTCGTTTTAAAGTTATAAAATAAAGTACTAGTTTAAAAAACAAATTATAAATTAATAATTAATAATTCTTTAAATCTAAATATAATATTTTAATAGCTTTAAATAGTTATTAATAAGTAATATTTATTTATTATAATATAATCTATTTTATTACTAGAAATAAGCTTTTAAACTAAACTAATAAAAGAACTATTAATAATTAATTCTATATTAACTAAAATAAGATTCTCAAATATTTTTATTTTCTTATATATATTATATGAAATATTATATTCTCTAGTTCTTTTTAAAATATTACTTTTAAGTTTTACTAAAAGAATAATAATAATAAGAACTTTACTAATACTTAAAGAACTAGTTAATAAATAACTAAATAATTTTCTATTACTAATAAGTAAAACTACTAAAATATATGACTTTTAAAAGAATAAACTTAATTAAAAGCTCTTATTCTAGACTTCTAAAACTAGCTCTTTTATTTATAAGAAATTCTTTTAAAAAATAACTAAATAAATAACTAGTATTTTCTATTAAACTAGGACTTACTAAATTACTAGTCTTAATTCTTTTAGGAACTAGAGCTATATTACTAGTAATAGAAGAAACTTAATAACTATATTTTTGGCTTATAATAGATATATTCGAATTATTTTTAATAATAATACTTTTATTATATTAAATTATAGAATTATTAGCTATTTTCAAACTAGTACTTTTAGCTTAGTTATTATAAACTAATAATTAATTAATATTACTAAATACTAAATTACTATAAGTATAATTAAAGTCTTTAATATTACTTATATAATTACTTTAACTAGCTCTAATATTACTAGTATTACTTTTTTCTTCTTCTAATAATAAGATACTTGAATTTAAATTCTTATATATAAAAAGCTTAATAATTTTAATAATAATTTAATAATATAGTTAAATACTAAGCTTTTAACTAAGTACTAAACTAGAAATAGTACTAAGCTTTAAGCTAAGATCTCGAGATACTAATAATCTCTAATTTATAAAAAAGTAATAAGGTATTAAACTTTTAGACTTTAAAATATTTTTAGAACTTTAAATATTTAAATTTAGAAAGATTATAAAGGAATTAATAAGTATTATATAAAGCAAAAAGATTAAAGATATATTTAATAGTAAATAATAAATACTAGAGGCCTTTTTTTTTACTTAGGCCTTACTTTTTATAATATGAAATATTAATAATAAATAAATAACTACTTATATTAAGAAATATTTTATATTTATTTTTAATACTATTAAGATAATAAAGAGTACTTAACTTTATATCTCTTAAAGAAAGGCTACTAGTTAAATAAATAAGTAATAAATAAAGCTTCTTAAACTTAAATAAGTCTTCTAAATATAAAGCTATTTGCTTTTTATTTAAAACTAATTTAAAGTCTTTAAAATATAAAAAAAACACTTTAATAATAAGTTATCTTTAAAGATCTTATCTTAAATAAAGGAATTATTAGTAGCTAAACTAGAGCTAAAGTTTCTAAAATATTTATAAGAAGTTATAATATTATAGTTCTTATATTTAGAAAACTTTTTAAAAGTAATATTATTATATTTTAACTTCGAAATATTAAGTAATAGCTTATTTACTAATAAATTAAATATAGTAAAAATTAAATTACTAAATAAAACTTGTAAATTATTAATATTTATTATAACTTTATTATAAGAAACTATTTCTTTTAAAATAGAACTAATACTAAGAAAATTTATAGTACTAATTTCCTTATTAACTCGAAAATAGTAACTTTAATATAATAAAATCTTGCTTAAAGTAATATATATAATATTAGTAAGAGTAGTATTTATAAATAAATAAAGAACTATTATTAATTCTCGATTAGGATTTATTAAAAGTTTTCAAAAAATAGATTTAATTATAATAAGTTAATTATTATATATAAATCAAGAATAATATTAGCTTAAATCTAAAGTATTTTATATAAAATAATCCTTAGCTTATATATTTATACTAGTAAAGAAATAACTAATAGAACTATTAAAAATATTTAAATCTAAATATTAACTAAAAAGTATTATTAATAAATTAATAAAATATTCTTTAATCTTAATATTTATTAGATCTTTAGATTTATTTATTAACTTAATTTACTTTAAAATTTGATTTATTAAACTATCTTTCTTAATATTATAATTACTTAAGCTAATACTTAAGGTTTTGTTCGAATTATTATTATTTAAACTAAAATCTAAAATATTATTTTCTGAACTAAAACTACTAGTACTAGCTTACTTATCTAATTCCTTATCTGAATTCTTATTTCCTTACAAGTTTAAAAGATTATTAATTTGACTTTTATATAGCTTAGAATTAAAAAGAGCTTTTTTCTTTTTTAAGCTTTTATTTATAGACTTTAAATAATTATATTCTTTTAATTTTTTTTCTTTTTATTTTAATAATTCTTTTAATAATCTAGTTATTTTAGAATTTTTCTTAAAATAAAAAGAATTAAAACTAAAAGTACTAAAAAATATAAAGTACTTTATTCGAAATATACTATTTAATAAAGGCTTAAAAGATTTATTTCGAATCTTAGTAGCCTTAAAACTATTAAGGATATTAAGATAACTTTTATTAAAAAAGATAATCTTTTCTAAAGCTAAATAAAGTATATAATATAGCTAAATCCTTTATATTATATTTATTAATATATTTAATATAATAAGTCTTTATTCTTATTTAAAATAAAGCTATTTAGCTTACTTAAATATTTTTCTTTTTTTTAACTAAAAGAAAATAGAAAAGCTATTTTAGCTTTTTCTAAAGTATTCGAAATATAATTACTAGCTATATTCTCGATTTCTGGTAAAAATAAGCTAGATGAACTAGATTTAAGAAAGCTAGAATTAATTTTAATTTCTTTCTCTTTTAATTTAATCTCAAAAAAAAATCAAATTAATTCTAAAGATTATTCTTTTATAATTATATAATAAGAATTTAAATTAAAAGTACTATACTCTTATATTCTATAGTATTAAATATTTTATTATAATTTAAAAAGAGAATTATAAGCTAAATATTTATAAAAAGACTTGATTTCAAGCTCTTAAAATCTAAAAAAGCCATTTATATTAGTTTGAAATTTAATAATTAGTTCTAAACTCTTAGAAATAAGCTTAATTTCTAAACTTAAAAAAGTAATTATTAAACTAATAGCTTTATTAGCTTTTGCTTTTCCTTTATAATTAGAAAGATATTTTAAAATTTAGCCTTTAATATAATTAGATAAAATTATATATTTATAATTAGAATAAAAGATAAGCTTGAAATTAATATAATAAATATAATAACTTAAATTAAGTTTACTAAAAAATAAAGAATAAGACTTAAAACTAGTATATTCTATAAAATTTAAAGATTTGCAAGAATAAATAAAAGCTAAAAAAGATATTATAAAAATCAAAAATTAAAAGCAAGGTAAAATTAAATATAAAAATATAATAAATTAAAATTAAAAGCAAGCAAAAATCAAATACTAAATAAGCTAAAACCAAGTATAAAACAAGCTAAAACTAAATATAAAAATAAACTAAATTCAAGTATAAAAATATAATAAACTAAAATTAAAAGTAAACTAAATTCAAATATAAAACAAGCTAAATTCAAATATAAAAATATAATAATCTAAAATTAAAAGCAAACTAAAATCAAGTATAAAAGTAAGCTAAAATCAAATATAAAAGTAAGGTAAAATCAAGTATAAAAAGTAAGCTAAAATCAAATATAAATAAGAAATATTTTAAAGCAGATTTATTTTTATTTTTAAAACTTTTTATAAACTAATAAAAAGCTTATTTAAAGTAAGATAAGAGGTAATATAATACTTTTAGCTTAAGAAACTAGTTAAGAATAAAAAGAAAAAGGAATTATAAGATTAAATATAAGTTATAAGAATTAAGAATATATTATAAGAGTTAGATAATAGAAAAAATAAATATTCTAAAGAATAAAAGAAAGTTTAGAGTAATTAGAAGCTTTTTATTTATATTACTAGAATAACTTATTATTATAGCTATATAATTTTAGCCTTAATTTTAAGATTAATTATATATTAAGACTTGTACTAAAGCCCCTATATCTTTATAAATTTAGTATATATTAGTAATATAGTTAAAAATTATTAATATAGTTATTTTTTCGAAATACTAATTTTCGGAATTTTAGTAAAAATTAAAGAAAAATATTTTATAGTTTATATAAAGTTTATATTATAATTAATAAATCAAATTCTCTTAATTTTATATAGTATATATATATATTAAAAAATAATAGAAAAATTCCATATTTTATCTTATTAGTAACTCCCTAAAATACTACTATTTTAAGAAATTAATTAATTATAGAATAACTATATCTTTACTAATATATCTAATAATTATTTCTTATCTATTAGTATTTAATCTAACTATATTACTAAAGCCATTATTATAAAATAAAGGAGAATTAGATAGTAGCCTAATAAAACCAAGTTCCCTAGCTAGCTATTTCACTTATATATTACTAAACTTACTAATTTATTTCTCTTTATATTTAGGAGAAGCTAGCCTAAAATCCATCTTATTTATATAAAAGAGCTCTATTCTATAATTAATTTTCCTTTATTTCCTCTATTTCTCTATTAACTTTTAGTAATAAGCCTTAAAACTAGTTTTACTATAATTAATAAATAATAGTTTCTTTCTATAGCCAAAAGACTCTCCTAAATTATATAGAGCTTTTTTCCTATAAATATATTTTCTATATAGAAGCTTACTAGTAATATACTTTATAATATATATATTAGTTTCTCTAATTTAGTAATTTAGATAGGTATTATTATCTATCTTATTCGTAATAAAAAGGAACTCTCTATAATAAGTAATTTAATATACTATTAAGCCCTTGAAAATTATTTCATATTTTTATATATACTTTTTACTATCTTTATTAAGCTTATTATATTATTTCTGAAATATTACCTTTTCTCTTATAAGCTCTCTTTCTATAATTAGCCCTGCCCTAAATAGTTTAGGCTTAGTTAACTTCTAGTATATTATCTAGAATCTCTAAAAACTAGAGATAAAAGTATATTTCTTATTATTTTTTATAAAAATAAAATAGTTATTAAGATATTAATTTATATATATATTATATACTATATAATTTATAGATATAGAAGGGTTCTAAAAGAATTTCAATATTAGAGGGGTTTATAGAAATAAAATCTCGATTTACTTATCTGCTATAAAATTAGCCTATATTACTATATAAATCTATAGCTAATTAATAAATCTTCTTTTAGTTAGAATTAAGCTAGCTTCTCGTATATATACTATATTATTTCCCGCTCTAAAAGGCCCGCTTTAGTAAAAGTACTAATAATTGTCCTATACTTAAATATTCTCTCCTATATTATCTAGTATATTACTAGAAAATCAAGCTTAATATAAATAATATTACTATACTAGATTTTATTATAAATACTAATTTAATACTAGTACTTAAGAGATTAAAAGAGGCTAATATCAAGTAATTAAAAGAGATATATACTATATAATAGTAGTTAAAAAGAGATAATTTTATAAGACAAATAGTAATATAGGAATTTATTTAAAGTATAGAAGCTATAACTATTAAAAATTAATATCCTCTACTTACTCTATATATATTTATATATCTAATTATAAAAGTACTTAATATATTTCAGGCTTAGAATATTATTTATATATCTAGTAGAGCTTATAGCAAATACTAATTTAGTATTAAGGTTATTATTAAAATATTTCTCTAATAGAATCTCTCTCTTTAAAATAAGAAATAATATAATTACTTTATTACTAGCGAATATAGTTTCGATTATAGTAAGTAATTCTCGATTATTGGGATCTACTAAGTAAATAGCTTTTATATTAAGATATATAATAACGATTTTTCTATTTAAAATACTAATATAAAAGCCAGTTTTATTTATATTCTATATATTTTTAAAGCAAATTCTATACTTCTCTAATACCCCGTAATATTCCTAAAAATGCTCTTTTAGATTCTTCTTTTAATATACTACCTTTCTCTCTTATACTAGTATCTTTATATAAAGTATTTTAAACTATAATTTATTTCGCTTGAACTATTATTATATTTATAGGCGGTTTACTTAATAGGTAGAAGTATTATCCCTAAGAATTTTATTAGCCGCTGCCCAAACCGTCTTAAGATTAGCTCTATAGCCTAAATAGATCAGGAAATTAATAAATTACTTAAGGGCCTCCTCCTAATTAGAAGTAAGTGTCTTGTTATAGCCCTCTTTAGTATTTTATAGTTTTTATTTAGCCAAACGCGCTTTCTAAAGTCGATATTTTACCCTGAATTAATATATAATTGCGGACTTTTTAATATATGAGTTTCTAATATAGAAATCGGAGGCCTGGGCTATTCTTTTCTTTTCTTCTAAGTTAAATTTGGCTATAGTATTAATATTTAATTAATTAAAAGGGTTTAGTATTCCGAAAAAACGACTATATTAATAATTTTCGACTATATTACTAATATATACTAAACCCGCAGGGATATAGGGGCTTTAGTATAAGTCTTAATATATAATTAAAAAAACTTTACTTTTTAGCTTTAGTTATAAATATCTTTCTTTACTTTAATATAATTAGGCCTTATTAACTTAGATTTCTTAGCTAATATATATATATATATTTAATATTATATATAGTTTAATTTTATAATTAATTACTTATTAATTTATTTATTATTATATATTTTACTTAAAGAACTAGCTATATTTATAAGTTCGATTATATATAATACTAGCTAAGCTTATTAAAGGAAAGCGGCCTAAAAGAAAACTAATTAAGTAAATAGCCTTAGAATAGAATTTTATTTAAAAAAGATAAGTTATTTAATAAGCTTATAAAGAATATATAAGTTAGAGGAGTTAGATTACTCTTATATACTATATAATATAGGCTATTAAGTAAGCTACTTTTTATAAGAATTAGATTAGTTATTAATTTTTAATTAATTTTAAAAGAATTAAAAAATATAAGATTCTAAGTTATTTAATTAAAAATAAAATTTAAATAGCAAATTTAATTATAATAAAATAAAATTAAGATATATAAAATACAAGATTTCGAAAAATAATATTTTTATATAAGCTAAATTAATAATAATATAGAATTAAGAGAAAAGTTTTTATATTATATAAAAATTTATAATATTAATAGAAATATTAATAAAAGATAAAAAATTTAATTTTTTAAAAAAGAAATAAAATAAAAATCCGTTATTAAATTAATAAAATAAATAAATAAATAAACTATATATAATTAAAGAACTAAAACAAATATTATTTTTATATATTTATTAGATTACTAATAAAATAATATAAAAATAATATTTATTTTAGTTTTTCTAATTATATATAGATTTTTATTTTATTTCTTTTTTAAAAAATTAAATTTTTTATCTTTTATTAATATTTCTATTAATATTATAAATTTTTATATAATATAAAAACTTTTCTCTTAATTCTATATTATTATTAATTTAGCTTATATAAAAATATTATTTTTCGAAATCTTGTATTTTATATATTTTAATTCTATATTATTATTAATTTAGCTTATATAAAAATATTATTTTTTCGAAATATTATATTTTATATATTTTATTTTTATTTTATTATAATTAAATTTACTATTTAAATTTTACTTTTAATTAAATAACTTAAAATCTTATATTTTTTTAATTCTTTTAAAATTAATTAAAAATTAATAACTAATTTAATTCTTATAAAAAGAGGCTTGCTTAATAGCCTATATTATATAATATATAAAAGTAATCTAATTCTTCTAACTTATATATTTTTTATAAGCTTATTAAATAACTTATTTTTTTTTAAATAGAATTCTATTTTAAGACCGCTTATTTAATTAGCTTTTCTTTAGGCTGCTTTCTTTTAGTAAGCTCGGCTAGTATTATATATAATCGGGCCTTATAAGTATAGCTAGTTTCCTTAGTAAAATTCGAGAATTTAGAAATTCTTACTTTAAATCTATATAATTTTAGAATATAACTATTAAATTTAAAAAGAAAAACAGGATTTAAAGCCTCTATTAAATCTATATAACTTCTTCGTACTATTTTTCTTAATAAAGAACTAATACTAAAAATCAGAGTTATATATTATTCGGGTATTAAAAATCGACTTTTTAGTATATTTTAATAATAATTCTACTAAGACTTATATTTACTTTAATACTATATAACTTTATAATACCTTAACTAAATCTTAAAAAAAGAATAAAGTCTAATACCCCTACTATTTTTCTATTAATTCCCCTTACTAGCTTTTTTAATAAAGTACTATTATAAAAGAATAGAATTATATATTATTCGGGTCTTAAAATCGTACTAGCGGCTGCATTTATAGCCTATACGAGAATTAGTATATAATTTATATACTAGTATAAAATTATTCGGAATATTTATTAGATATATTTATTTATAATAAATATTATAGTTTTTTTTTATTTAAAAAAATAAAATATAAGTCCAATTCTCAGATATTTTAGTTTTAGTTAGGCTTAGTAATAATCCTAAAACGATTTATATTATTCCTAAATAAGATTATATTTTAGGCCTTAAATTATTTATAATTATAAGAAACTTATAATATATTTCTATTTAGATTTATAAATAACTTTATAATTACTAATTATATAAAAAAACTTTTAGTTATATAATTATTCTATTTAATTCTTACTTTCTATTTATATTATATATAAGAAATTTAGATTTAAACTTATTTTAATATAGTAAAACGAAGTATTTTAAGTTTTTATAAAACTTATTTAATTAGGAAATACCTTTTATATAAATTTATTATATAAGATACTTTATTCTAAATTATTTTAACTATTTTAGAATTATTATTAAGCCTAGTTTCGGCTAATTATAAACTATATATTAATTTCTTTTCTAACTAGTAGTATTAATATTTTAATAATAAAAATTAATAAAATAAGAAAATTGTTTTTATTTTAATTTTTCTTATATAAAAATTAACTAATTTTAATTTTAAAATATTAAAACTAATATAAATCTTCTAATTCTAAAGGAAATTATTTAGATAGAATATTCTTTTATTTAATTAGAATTAAGTATTAATTCTATTTAGTATTTCTATAATAGTTTTAAAGCCAAAAAAATTAGTTTTAAAAAATAATAGAAGTTAAATTAATAAATAATTAAATAGCTAATCATTTATTAATTAATAAAAGCTAAATATCTTTTTTATAAGCTATTAAATACTTTTAGAACTAATTTAAAAAAAAATCTAATTTATATATATAAACTAATTAGTATTAATTTAGTAGTAAGATATAATACTATTATATAATATATATAAAATATTACTATATTAAAATTAGTAAAGTAATTAATATTTAAAAATAAGAATTATAATATTATAATATTAATATATAATTCCTAAATTTATTAAATTTAATAAAAACTAGATACTAGTCGAGTTATTTATAAAATATAAGATTATATAATTATATTAATAATTAATACTTAATTTTATAATTTATATATATATATTTATTTATTTTCTAAAAATGGTTTTTAGAAGTATTATAAATTAAATTATTTATAAAGTTTTTTTCAAAAAAAAGATTATTAAATTAAAAATTAATTTATAAAATTATTATTTAAGATTAATTATAAAATATATAATAATAAAATATTATATAAAGTATAAAAGTATAATTAATTTCAAGAACTAGTTTCTATTAAAAAAACCAATTAATTCCTATTTTCTAAGCTTATATATCTTTATATATATTAATTAGTATTTTACTAAATATATAGAAATACTAGTTCTAATTAGGAAATATAATTTTATATAAGTATTACCTTAATTAGACTACTAAATTTAGCTAAATATTTATTATTAATATAAATATAATATATAGTACTTTTTCCTTATATTTTATATTTACTTTAATTTATATCTATTAATTTAATTACTTATTCTTCTTTCCCTAAAATAGAACTTTATATATATATTTCCCTCTATAATACTCTTATAATAGTAGCTATATAACCAAATAACGGTTGCTAGAAGTTTCAAGACTATTATCTACTATTAATAACGATAATCATAACGCCTTCGAGCGAGCGACTAATTAATAGCTTCTACAATATCCTCTAACTTTGAGAGCACCTCCCGGACAAGTACGGCCGGCTGGACGTCTTCGTCGTCGTCGAGGCTCAAGCACCACTGGACGATTTCCCGATACCGCTTCCCCATAGTGATTCCAAGTTCCTGGGCAATCTTGATGAGAGCTTTCTGCATCCCGTTGGGGTCTGCCGCACTGAGCTCCCCATCAAACCGCTCCAGCGGTCGCCACAAGCCGAGCTCCAAAAGAACGACGCCGAGACTGTAGATGTCGTAGGACTTAATGAAGCTCCGCGGTCGGGGGCCTTGCCTGGCGGGATGGATGTATATTCTGGCCTTCCAGTCACTTGGGGGTTCCATTGGGTGGCTCGCGAGGGCAAACGAGCGGATCAGCTCAAAGTTCACCAGGTAAGGCATGCCGAGAGCGTTGGGGAACTTGAGACTCGAATCATTCTGGGCGTTGAATAGCATGATAACGCTCTCGGACGAGATGTTCTTGTGCAGGTAGTCAGAGCCGTGCAGGAAGAGCACCGCCGTCGACAAGTGCAATGCAAGTCGATAGCGTTGGTCTAGAGAGTGTAGCGGCGGAATCCTCCTGGACCCCGATTGTGCGGCAATGAGGCTCCTGAGCGTGGGTGCCGTCGCCGGAGATGGTGGGAATGGCAGACTATGAATCAGGTTGAATGATGGCCGTTCCGGGTCTGGGTTGTAAAAGTACCCAACGCATTTTAAAAGGCTGACTACGCCACGATCGATGGCATTGAGTGAGGACGCGAACCTGCCGACATCTGCCTTCAGAAGGCGATAGTCAAGCGACTCGGGGCCGGAGTCGCTGGCCAGGGCGAAATATCTGGATTCTAGGATGACTTGCTCGCCCTTGAACTCCAAAATGGAATACTCAGAGCCTGTTCGAAGGTGCGTCTTGCATAGGGTCTTGGGGGCGTTTTCCAAGAACAGGTCGCGGGACTCTGCCAGCCGCGCCTCTTCGGCAAGTGCCTGGACCCTGTGCATTCGTCGATTGGAGTAAAGAGCCTTGCCGGGAACAGCGTCGTCTTGTTCTTCGCCGATTGGAGAGATGATGGTCTTCAGCTCAGGGGGCAGACCGACGAGCCGGATGTCGAAACGCGAGGTCCACTCGAACAGCTCTTGCTCCAGGCTCTGCAGTTCTTTGCGGCGGTGAAACCACAGAACCTTGCTCGTGGCGCGGGAAAGCCATTCCTGTGTCTGAATGCGGGCGCAGCTGGCGCTGACACGCGCCGCGAGAGATTGCAAATACTCAGCGGTCTCCTGGAGCAGTTTCTGGTCGGGCTCTGTGAGCTTCCCCTGGTTTTGCAGCCGCCGGCTGTCGAAATGCTGGACAATTTGTTGTAGCACGCGAATGTCCCATTTGAAGCGAGCAGCGAGTGATCTGGCCTCGTTGGAGTAGGCAGAATAGGCGTCGAGGAAATGGTAGATCAGCTCCCCGGACGTGACAATTGTCTGGAAGATATCCATGAGCCAAACCTATGGAGGATTGCAGTGGACCACCGCCTCGGGCTCCCCCTCTGGTTTAAATAGACAGATAGACCATTTTGGCTGCGTGGCTATGCTGGTTCACTTAGCGGTCAAGATCGGATCGAACCAATACGTTTTATCGACGCCACAGTGCCTCAGCGGCCGAGCGACGAGACAAGCGCTTCGCCATGTAACTTAAGAAGTAGGCGAGGGCTCTTTTTCAATTTGCAACACCACGATCCACGCAGAGCTCTATCGGTGCCGGGATGACGACGCTCGAAGACGAGATCAAGGGCCGGCTTGCCGGCGAGTCGCCCTTGTCCTTGTCGGGCTCCTTCGACTTTGGACGATGGAGCCAGCATTCGCAGGTAGCGAGCGAGCAGCTAATCAAGACCCCTAACAATTCTACTGAGCTGGAGAAGCCAAGTTGCGTCCCTCAGGTTCTTATACAGTCCATCTTTCTCGGCGCGTACATTGCCGACAGCGATGGCCTGCAGCCCGGGCCGCAGATCGGAGTAGGAAGTTCCATGGTTGTTCGCGAGGGCTGTCTTGACGGAGAGAAAGTGGCTATCAAGAAGTGCAAGCCGCAGAGAACGGGCGGAGATGGCAAGCGGAGAAGCCTGAAGGCTTTAAGTCTTGAGCTTCGCGTACTACTCAGCGATTTCATCAAACCTCATCCTAACATTGTCGACCTCCTCGCTGTCTCCTGGGTCGAAGAGACACAGCCGAACGGAGAATCGGAGCTCTTTCCTCTCCTTGTCATGGAGCTTGCCCTCCCACAAGCAAGGACACTGCATGACCTTATCCCGATTATCGATCCTCTCGACTTCAGGCTCAAGGGCTTTCTGATATCTGACATCCTCAGCGGCTTGGACGCCATACACCTTGACCGCTTCATCCATGGTGATTTGAAGCCGGAGAACGTTCTCATATTTCGCAAGAGCCCTGGGGATAGGTATACAGCGAAGCTTGCTGATTTTGGCTTCTCAGATGACGTCGAGCAGTTGCCTTTCGGAGTCGAGGGTAATCCGGCTGGAGGAACAGACTATTGGAACGCGCCGGAATGCTTTGATCCAAATGCCGACTTTAGAACTTGCCGCCAGCCTTCTCGGGATCTCTACTCTTTTGGTCTCGTTGCTTGGTATATCGTGGCTTCACGATTGCCGTTTGGTCCTGATCGCGGTTCTGACTGGGCTGGAGCGTACGAGACTGTCACTGCGACAAAGATACTAGATGGAGCTGCTTCTCAGGCATCTGAGTTCTTCTGTGCTGCCTCTAGGCGTCTTGGCCTAGATCTGAGAGCCGGTTGGGGAGAGGCATTGCACCAATATCTTGATGCTTCTGATGATATGCAGCTGGATAACCTATGCAACCCAAATGTCTCCGTCGGCGTTGTGGATGAGCTATTATGGAGGCAGCATGTAAGGATACATATATCTTTCTCTTCGATCGTTGACGAACATGTTTCGTGGCAACGAGGGTCTAAGGCTCTCTAATTTGCTAATCAAAATGCCAGGCATCTTGGTTACTCGATGAGAGGCCCGCCAGAGGGTATCTTCCTTACGCTGTCACACTTCTGCCTCGCATTCTTGACAAGGATCCAGCTAAAAGAGGGCGCACACAAGAGTGGTTCCAGTTGCTCTGGTGAGTCTCACACATCGGAATTTCCGAGTTATTTAGCCATTTCATCCCCCAAACAATCTAGCAAACATTTCTCACCGAGTTTTATACGCTAAAATTAGTCGCTAGGATTGATCCTCATCGAAGCAGTGCCACAAAGGGCACCTGGAGAGATATTTCATCGTCTTGGCAGCGAACAAAGTGGATGGGCATAAACGCATGTCCCTTATTTCTATCGTGTCACCTGCACAACTAACTTTCCCACAGAAACGCCATGCCGCTCCAGGATATACTGCCAACCGCGTGTTCGGCCAGTTGCCACCAACTATGGTGGCAGCTTTGAGGCGTAGCATTGTTTCGGAGATGAAGAAATCCAAGATGCCCCTTTTGGAATCAACTCTTCGGTCGCTTGATCTTTATTCTTCCGGGTATCCGTCGGCAGAAGCTCCGTCGATGGCTCCTGTCCTTTTGGAAGTGATGAAGTCATGGGCGGCACAACCGATTGATGACCCCGAAACCATCAGCATCCGTTCACAGGTCTTGGCAAGCATGCACTATGGCCACGGACGAGATCCGCCTACTGTTTTGACCCCGAAGGCTGAGTGTGAGGTGATTCTTTGCGGCCTCTGCCTCGATCTCTACGGATTTGAAAAATATTCTGGAAAGCATGCATTGAATGATAGCTTTCGTCAGCTTTTGGACGAGCTGGCGGGGATGTTCTTAAAAGAAGCTCGACTTAGGATTCTCAGGCTGTGGCACTCTGCCTACAGACTCGCGTTCGTGGCTCATGCAAGCCACTGGTCACGAAATGTTTTGCACTCACGGCCACCTTCCGATTCCCAGTACGACCTGGAGTGGAACAGGGTTGCTCAAGCCATCCGACGGGATGACTTGCGGGTCTTCAGACAACTCTTTGAGAAGAAGGCCTTGCCGGAAGAGATTAGCTTGGACACCGCAAAGGGGACACAGAACCTCATGTTGCTAGCTATCGAGCAGCATCTCCCCAATATCTTAGCGTATCTCATCGAGAAGGAGGCCGTTGATCTCAGCAAACCGCTCATCATCTGCGATAAGCCAATGTCGCCTGTCCAGCTTGCCTGTTACCAAGGCAATATGGACGCCGCGGCCACTCTGCTTACCCTAGGCGCAGACCCATGCTCGCTTTTCGAATTTGGGTTTGTAAGAGAGTGCGTCGACAGTGGAAACATGGGGTCCATAAGCATTCTTTTAAGGGTAAAAGCGTTCTACGCAGGGCCGGGATCGAAGCCGTCGCTGAAATATAGAGACATTCAGATATTTGACTTTAACAAGAAGGAATACGACACTGAGAAGGGTCCTAGGACCGCCTCACCTATCCTCATAGCTATTGCCCAGAATTCCTGGTCAACGTTCGCGGAGCTCATTAGCATTGGTATCGATATCAACTCACCATGCCTCAGTCAATACAAGCCACTGCAGGTGGCGGTGCAGTTCAGACGACCACTATTCGTGGCTGCGCTTCTCGACGCTGGCGCCGACCCAAATGTGCAATCGATGGGGACGACACCCTTGCACGATTTCGTCGAAGGGTTCAGCCCCACTGGTGGGGGAATGGGATGGCTCTACGGAGATGAGACCTGGGTTGAGTCGGAGGAGCAGAAGGCGGTCGACGCTGAACGGCATGATCAAATCATACTCGAACTGCTTCTTCGCCATCCCAAGACCAATTTGAATGCAAGAGATTTAGCTGGAAGGACGCCGTTTGCGGCAGCGATGGAGGCAGGCCAGACAGGCTGGGCTGAGAAGATTGTCCAGGCTGGTGGCAACCCAATGTTGACGAAGTTTGATGGCGACTCCCCGTTGCACACCCTAGCACTGCGAGGAATGGTGAAGGAGGCCAGGTGGTTGCTAGAGAGGTGGCCAGATATGGTCCATTGCCAGGACTACAGTAAGCGAACCCCGATTCACAACGCCATGGAGGCTGGTTGGGACGAAATGATCGAGCTCCTTCTGGAAACTGGCCATGATATAGCGTCGCAGGATAGTTTGGGATACACCATTCTGCATCGCACTTTGGTTCTTGGCCAGATCGACACCTTCAACACGATCTGGTCGAAGATCCAGAGAACCTGCAAGGGCAAACTCAAGAATATCTTGACCCTACAAGACATCTTTGGGCGGACGCTGGTGCATCTCCTTGCCGAGGTGTCGGTTATGCGGAAGGATGACTTCCAGCACTTCATTGGCTTCGTCGAGAATGAGATCCTCCCCTTGGTCAACCCGACAGAACACATCGACCACCGTTGCCTCACACCGCTACACTTTGCAGCTTTATCAACAGCCAGAGTGTGCCAAATGTTCATCGACGCCGGCTTCCGCATCGACGCTAAAGACTGTCACGGCGCACACCCCTTCTATCTCGCCAGCTCAGCAGGCAACGGCGCGACTCTGCCACTTCTCAGCCCCCCGGACAACTCTGCGCCTTCCATCGAAGGGACAAGTGACGATGACAAGAAAATATGGCGTCTTGTCACCATTCTTAACGACCATATCAACAGGGTCTCGCTGGCCCACGCCAAGAGAGCGGAACAGGCTATTTCAGAGCTGCGACAGGCCGAGTATGGGGTCATTGGAGCGGTCCTGGTCCAAGCCATTCAGGTCCAGAGGATGGGCCTCCTCACGCACGATGAGGTGCTCATGCCGCACTGTGTATTCTGCAATGCGCCGCTGGTCGAGGTCGAGGGGTTCGGATGCCCTCTCCTAGCCTGTGTCTTTTCGGCCGTTCAGCTGCCGGAGGAGCAGCCACAAAAGCCGAACTGGTTCGTCTCCACGGCCCGCAAATTGAATTTGAGGTTCTATAAAGGCGCCAAACCCAAGACGGGGCCAGGAGATTCGAGCAAGGTCGACGACAATGGCAAGGCCCGAGCTACTGTAGATGGTGAGCCACACAACGTGGAGACACACCTTGCAAAATCCGATGTTCTAGTTGAGAATATCGACAAGGTCCTCTCAGGCGTCTCCGAATTGTTGAAAGCCATCGTCACGGTGCCGAGCGAGCCAGTCAAGATCGAGAAGGTACAAGATGGGGGTAGAGCAGATAGGATATTTGCGCTACTCTCAAACCCGGATGGGATAAAACGGCGCGCCCTTATTATGTCTGGCGTGTGGGAGTCGGGTATCAGCGACGAGGCAGTTGAGCACCTGGTCGGTGGATCTGGTAAGATGGTGGCCTTTACGGCAAGCACAAACTATTTAGCTGAGTCCGAGCGCACGACGTGGATGGAGTACCATATACACAACCTTGATATCTAAAGCAATACTGAATCCTGTTTAGCCAAGCAAACTCTAGTATGGAATCAAGGTATCTTATTGAGAATTGATATGCGAGACGGACATCATGTTCCTCTTCTATCAGTGGAAAAGTGTTTCAATGGCTCGCCTATTTTGGATGATGCATCGCGAGAATCTTGTCGGAGCAGCACGGCAGCGAATTTCCCATAAGCAAGAGATCACTTTCAGCCAAAATAGTACCATATTGTCAGACCCCTTGGCATCAGATCTCGACCGCAGCTACGTCGAGAATAGAACTGATGTGAGGAAGTTGTCGTCGATTTGCTCAGCTGCTCCTCAATTGTGAGCTAGTACAATGCCGACATCCTCAACTAGAAGACCAAAATAATGCTTTGTATAGATGTTTAGGGCCCGTTTGGCCAGACACCTGTCCTTTACCTGCCCTGTAAACAGATTACAAGACAGGGCAGGCAAAATAATTACAGCCCCTGTACCGGAAAAAGGGGCAGGTGTCTGGCCGAACAAGCCCCTATTGCCCCCTTATTATATAAATATCCATTTTCCTGCCCATTGCTCTCTTCCTCATTATTACCATTAATATCCAATTCAAACAAACAACTACCCGTTCCACCATATTAATTCTTTTGCTGCTCATACTCGCAATCCAAAAAGCACTTATTTAAAATGAAATTCTTTAGCATTATTGCCGCCCCCATAATTGCCACTTAGGCTATTGCTGCCCCGGTGGCAGACCCGGCACCAGCGGTCGAGACAGCAGCCAAACAAGACCTGGTTAATTTCTGGCAGGATATATAAGTTCACTGTTTCATTGAGTTAATATTTAATGCCACTAATCTCATGGACTAATTCGAACGAAAGTGGTTTCTTGGATCTCAAGCGCACTAGTACTAGTACTATTGGGACTTGTATCAACCTCAGTAGTACCGGGTTCGAGGATAATATTACCTCTGCAAAGTCGAAGCCTGGATTTCATTATACTACTTGGGTATAAGTTTATTCTATCTAGGTACCTTAAAGATCTATATAGAGAAGTTTTAGATAGTAAGGAAATACTTACTAATTTTCTTTTACTAAATAGTAATACCAACTATAAAGGCACTGGCTTTAGCTTTAATACTAGCCCTGGAAGCAAGCAATTCCCTAACTAGATTAATAACAAGTCTAGTAGCTAAAAGTATATTATTAATAACTAAGGGATCTCTGGATCAAATTCGGTATTCGGGAGTTATATAATATAACTATATATAACTTAGCTAGTAGCTAGTACTTCTAGTTAGAAAGCCTTTAGATTAATATAAGCTTTTTACTACTATTATAAATCTTATCTTATTATAATAATTACTAGATTTTATTTATAATTCATATTTATAATTCCTTATATTACTTTAGAAAATCCCTTGCCTATTAGGCTATAATAGTAATTTCTTTTTCAAACCCAGTATATTAAAGAACTACTTATACTACTTATACTACTCATAAATATTTATAAGTAGCATAAGTAGAATATAAGTAGCGTAATGTCCTAAAAATTTGAGTAAAGTAAAGTATATACTTATAAATAGTATAAGTAGTTATAAGTAGCTACTATATAATAATAATAAATTAAGATTTATTTAATAATAATTAAATAATATAGGTATTTATTAAATAGCCCTAGTAAAGGTAAGTTAGGGCTTATATAAGACTAGCTAAATACTAATTTTTTATAATAATAAACTAATTATACTCTTTAGATCTTGATTTCCCCCGTCTTATTTACTAAGTAATACTACTACCTAATTAGGTAAAGATATAATACTAGAGCGGTACTAGACGGGAGGCTTACCTTATTAGGCTAGTCTGTTACGTGTATCTGTTACGTGGGTACCTACTCACATTACTTATACTATTTATAAGTAGCTTAAATAGAATATAAGTAAAGTATAAGTAGTATAATAATTAGTTAAATAGAGTATAAGTAGAACCTACTACTCTACTTTACTCTACTCATTTAATATACTATTTAAACCCGATAATTTTCTTATTTAAAACTTTATAAAAACGGTTAGTAATAATTCTATAATTAAGGAACTTATAAGAAAGAGAAAAGTAAAATTTATATACTAATATTATAAACTACCTATATTATAATCTATTATTTAGTTCTATTTCTTTTAATAATAATAAATTCCTTATAAACTTTTATATTATTATAATATAGGACTTTATATTTCCCTATATAGAAGAAAAGAAAATAAAGAAATAGATTAGATTAATCTAAAATAATTATAGAAATATATAATTCGGGAAAAATACTACTATATTTAAATTATCTATAATATATTATAATAATATAAAATAAAGATTACCTCCTATACTATTTCCTAAAATAGTAATTTTTCTAGTAAGAACTTATATTTTATTAGTTAAATATAAAAGCAAAATAATAGTATTTTATAACTAGACTAGAAATTAATTACCTGAATTTAAAATAAGGTAATATTATAGATAGAAAATATATATTACTAAAATCTATTATAGAAGAATTTTTATTATAAAGATATAGTTATTTTAATATTTATTTCTAATTATATAAGTCTCTGAAAAATATAATTAGCTAATTACTTAATAACTCGTCTAATATATAGCTATCTAGCTCTTTTATAATAAAGAAACTTATTATTATAAAAATAGAAAATAATATTTATTAATATATCTAGTAATAGCTATTTGGGATATTAAGTTCTACTAATAGTTATAGAATTAATTTCTTTATTCTTGGAAATAATACTAATATAATAATTATTCTTTATAGGCTATATCTTTATAAAGTAATTTCCTTTTTTATTAGGCTTTAGGTTTTCTAAAATCTTTATCTTAATATCTAATATATTCTTAAGAACTATTTATAGGATATAAATCCTAAAAGCTTATCTTATAGTAAAATAAGTACTTTCTATTAAAGAATACTTAATAAACCTAAAGTTATAATTCTTTATAAATAGATAAATATATATAAAGATTCTATTTCGAGCTTTAATAAATAAAAAATAATAAGAAATAGATTAGCTAAAATAGAAGATATAAGATATTAAATAAAATAGCTATAAATATCTAAAACTCTTTATCTAAATAAATCTTAATTTAGAAGGCAATAACTATTATATTATAATCTTACTTTTTTAGAAATAGAAAGCAAAAAGTAGCTATTACTAATTCTCTTCTATAATATAAGAATAGAAATAAAGGTTAGTATAAATAAAAACTATATATTTATAGAAAATAGAAATATAAAAGTAAGATTAACTAGTAATATATAAAAAAATTAATACTTGTAATTATCTCGAGGTTATTAAGAATTACTAGCTATTATATTTTATTAATTTATTTAACTTATAGCTAGAACTAGAATCTTTAAAGCTTTTTTAATTAGGAAAAATATATTTTTATATTTTATTTTATTTATAACTTTAGTTCTAAACTTTATTATTTCTATAAATTCAAATTTAGTTCTAGTAATAATAAATATTTAATAATCTATAATATTATATATTACTTTACTAATATTTCTAGAAATCTTTTTAGGAAAAATATTAACTTGAATTCTAATATTAATTATTTCTTTATATTTGATATTTTTTTGAGATCTTTAAAATATAAATTAGAAATATAAAAATTATATAATAATTTATAAATTAGTAATATTCGAATATTAATACTATTATTTTTAAATTAAATTATTCTATTAGTATTAGATATCTAAGCTAGTATTTCTAATTCCTTAAATATTCTATTTATTATATAAGCTATAGTTATTAGTTCTATATATTTTCTAATATATCTAATTATATTTAATATAATAGTATTTCTTGTTTATAAAATAGTAAAATAAAAAGTATTATTCTTAATTTATAAGTTCTAAAATATAATAATTAGATCTAGTATTTTTAAAGTATTAATAAATATTCTCGTTTTTTTTTAAGTTTTTTAAAATAAAATAATTACTTTTTTTTTAGTAATTATATTAGAATATTATTAATTTTAAAAACTCTATATTTATTATAATTAAAAATATATTAGATTTCTAATTCGTTTTATTTATTTCCGGAAGTATTAATATTTATATTTTTAGCTAGGCTATTTCTTTATTTATTATTTCTTAAAGTAATATTTTTTCTAATCTTTTATATAAAATAGCTTTTCTTTTATTCTAGCTTATTTTTAGAAAACTTTTATAGCTATTTCTATTTCTTTTTTCTTTTTCTTTAATAAGAAACTTATTATAATATTAATAGAAATACTATTTATAACTAAATCTTAATATTATTTATTAATTCTAGAACCTAAAGTATTAATAATTCTAATATAATTTCTTCTAAGACCAAATAGCTATTTAGATTCTCTATATATAATTTATTTACTTTTATATATAAATTCTAGTTAGCTAATTCCCTTTTCTTTTTTTATTTAGTAAACTAGATATTTTTTATTAATTTCTAGATATTTTTGAATTAAGTATTTAAGTTATAATTAAATTCTTTTTTTCGGATTTGGGAAATTATTTAATTAAACTACTAGTATTTACTAATAAAAAAAAAGAAATACTTTCTTATCTAGGCTTAAATAGCTCTTTATATTATTTTCTATTAAATTAGTAAATATATTTACGATTTATAAGCTCTTTTATTAGTAAATAATAGAATTAAAAAATATAAATATATTTTAGATTAATATTTTTATTTTTATTTCTATTATAATATTTATAGCAAATTTGTTTTCTTGGTTCTAGATCTATATTATTAACTATATTAATTTAAA
Source organism: Hyaloscypha bicolor E (assembly GCF_002865645.1). Lineage (NCBI taxonomy): Eukaryota > Fungi > Ascomycota > Leotiomycetes > Helotiales > Hyaloscyphaceae > Hyaloscypha > Hyaloscypha bicolor. The sequence continues at coordinate 373,392 of NW_020194609.1, read as the reverse complement.
TAATATTTTCTAATTATATTTAAAACTAATTTCTTTTAAAATATAATTATCTAGATTCTTTATTTATTTTAGTTTAATTATTATAGCTATTATAGTATTTTCTATAACTTCTATTATAATTTCTAATATATTTTCTCTAAAAACTCGAATTATATTTGTTAGACTATTAATACTATTATATCTATTATAATTAATTAGATTATATAAATAAACTATAAATATTCTCTTATATTATAATAATAGCTATATTAAGTTATTTTTATAAGTTATTTTAAGTTATAATAGTAATAAATAGTTTTTCTAGACTTTTTATTAGCTAGTTAATATTATTTTCCTTAGATTTATTACTTTTAATAAGTTTTATATAATTAGTTATAGGCTGGATTCTTTTTTTACTTATATTTATAATAGCTTTAGAAAGTATAATAAAAGAAACTAATAAAGAATAATTATTTTCTGGCTTAAGAACTATATTATAAACTATTATATTTAAGTATTTTTATTTAAATCTATATATATCTAGATTATTAGTAATATTAAAATAGTATTTCTTTTCTTTATACTAATAAGATATTACTACTTTTTTATATATTTTATTATATTTATAAATAGAAATATTTATAAACTCAAAATTTATATTTTTAAAAGTATAATATTTTACTAAAATAAATAATTCTTTTATAAATTCTCGATACTAAATAATTTTATTTATTTCTTTTTTCTTTAATAACTTCTTTAATACTTTATTAAATATATTAATATAAGACTTAAAAGAAATTTCTTTATTCTGGACTTATATAATAATCTAATTAAAAAAGTTATAACTAATTTTAAGTATTTTCTAGTTATATTCTCGGAATTCCTTTAGTAAAGCCTTAAATATTATGAAACCGGGCTCTGGGCTTAGAAAGCAAATAGAGTAGCTCTTAATCCGAGGATTCTAAACTAACGAGCTTATATTCTATAAGTTTGTGAATTATAGAACATTTTACTAATAAATAACTACTAAAGAAATAATCGAAATTTTTGTGCAATGTAATAAATATTTAAATTAAATAGTAATAGTATTATTTAGCTTCTTTCCTATTAAGTATATTTAGTTTAAAGGAAAAGGAATATGTTATTATTTAATTAATTTTATATAAAGTAACTAACTTTATTTTTGCGAGGCCTAGAAAGCCTTATTTAAATACCTGTAATCTATAAACTTATAGGGTATAGGCTTGTAAGGAGAGAAGCTCTAAGTACAGGAGCTTTGGTATTCTAAATACTAGCTATAGCCGCATGCGTCATCGCGGTCACGTGACGCTAAATTTACTAGTAAAGCGGTAAATCGTAATATTAAAGAATTTAATTTCCTAGTAATTTTCTAAGTTATTAATATAGTATTCCGATATAGCCTTAATGTAATTCTTATAAATAGAAGAGATATAATAGACAATTCTCTTTCTTTTAATATTATTAGAAATATAATAGTTCTTATATATATCTATATATTATTTTAAAAATATAAAGATATTATTTTTCTAAAATTATAATATTTTAAAAGCTTTTATAAATAATAGGTTTAAACCCGGTATTAATATATATTTGTTTTTAGTAATACTAATTTTAATAATTTCTTCTATAATTAATTATAAAAAATTTATATTTAAAACTTCTATTAATAAGATTCCTAAAGAACTAATTTTCTATTTAAATATATCTTTTAATTTAGGAACCGGGATTTAGAAGAAATTAGTTAATAATAATAGATATAATTTAGATTCCAGTTTTAGTATTAATAATAATAAGATAATAGCTTTTCTAGTTTTATTTCTATTATTTATACTTTCTTTTCTATTTCTTTAGCTTAATACCTATAATATTTTCCTTTAATTTTACTAAACTAGATATATTTAATAATATTATTAAATATAATAATAAAAATAATAAATATAATTTTACTAATTTCTTTAACTTTTCCGAATTCTCTTTTTTATTTTTACTTAATATTCTTTTCTTTTTCTAGAAGCTTTTCTAAATTATTTATATAATTTCTTATTTTTAATTTCTTTTTAATTTTTATTTCTAATTCCTATTTATTATTTTATTTGAAATTAAGAATATTTTCTTTTCTAGATATTTTTTCCGGATTTAGAAATAAGCTTTTTTACTAAAACTAATACTACTTTTATTCCGGTCTTTACTATAACTAAAAATAATATATAAATTAATAGTATAACTTTATTTCCAAATACTAAAGCCTATTTCTAACTAAGATCTAACTTATATTATTTTAGTATAATATTTCTTTTTTTATTTCTTTTACTTCTTTTTCTTTTATAATTAGCTTTTATTTCTATTACTTTTATATATTATACTAATAATTATATCTTATAGCTAATTTGTATTTAAGTTACTATATATATCGGAAATTAATATAAGATATTAAGATTAATATTTATATATTTTTAATATTTTGGCCTTATATTTAAAATATTATAATAGCTCTTTTCTTTTTAAACTTACTAAGCTAATAATCCGCCTTATAAATACTTCTTAGAACTTTATAAAAGTAGTATTTTAATTATAAAGTTTCGATTCTCTCTATATTACTTATTATAAAATATATAAAAAGAAAACTATAATAAGACAAAAACCTATATAAAGTATACTAAAATATAAAATATAACTTAATAGCAAAATAATAAATTAAAAGTATAAATAATAAAGTATAAATAATATATAATATATAAAAGCTTAATTAATTAAAATACTCAAGAGGAATTATTTTCTAGAACTATAGAAAAACCAGCTTTCTTATATAATTTCCGCAAGTTATATATAAAAGGCCGCAGCCTTTACTATATAACTAAAACCTTAAAACCGCCAAAATAACATGATTTTTGGAGAGTACGGCCTACCATATTATACTATTCTTATAGTAATATTAAATGTAATAGTTTCTATTTATTAAAGATTTAGGGCTTTCTTTTAAGCTTTTAGCTATTTAGCTTTAACTTGAATCTCGCTCCAAACCAGGTATACGAGCTTGATTTCCTTGAATTATTGCCAGGTATCATAAGTAATAAGTAAACTTAGTACCGCTCTGGCGATTACTAATTAATAAGCAATCGTTTTATTATCCTTTTGGGACAAAATAAGGGCAGGAGCTTAATTAGGATCGACAAATTGCCATAGATCTTCGACTATAAAGAGGTTTATAGCATTGCCCATCCAGGAGTAGATGTTGTCGACCGAGAGAGGCTCGATTTTGGTACCTTTATAGGTAACATGGGTTGATTTTTTGGAATCCGGCATATTAGATTTTACAGAGAATTTCTAACCGAAAATGGCTGTGTTTTTGGCGAATTCTGCTGATGCGAAGCCGAACTAATGGGTGGAATTCACCAAAATTGACGATTTTAATGATTTTGGAAATGGTTTTGGAATGGACAAGTAAGTACTAAGGTCACGTGACGTTCGGATTACTTAGTAAAGCACTAGCCGGGCTCAGAACCTATTGGAAAGTAATCGATTTATTAATGGAAAATCGATATATTAAAGGTTAACAGACTGCAGATTGACTAGATATAGAAGAGTGAGTTGTAAAAACAGAGGAAAAGTGTCCAAAGTAAGGGATTTATTCCCATTACCCTTCGGCGATACCGGTAATGCCGAGCCCGCTTTCTCCGATATATTATCAATCAGCTAATAAATTAAAGGTAATCAAAATGACGATATACTAGTAAGCTTGGTAAGCTCGGCGAGTGACGCATGACAAATGAGAGTGGAGAACCCTAAATTAGTGGTTGAACCTGGTGCTGGAAGGACTGGTAAGCTAGCTATGGTAGCGTACCAATTTCAACAACCCCGGACTGCGACCCTGAGACGACCCTAGCCCGACCTTTCCCGCTTCCCGTATCCCGCTTCCCGAGTCCCGAGTCCCTTCCCGGTCCCTAACCTCCTACGCGCTTTTTCTTGTTTCCATTTCTCCCGTCGCTTTAGAACATACTTCTCATATGCTTTCATATATTCCTTTAGCCAAGCTACTGCAAGTTCATGGGGGTTAATGTCGATATTATGAAGCTCTTCTAGAGATTCTTTTTGCGCTTTTCTCAGCCCTTCCTGCGAATCGATGTTTGTGTCCTTGGCTTTAAGCATGATTGACAAGGCCAACCTAGCATTAGTCCTCCGAATCGACTCCTCAGATCTATCGGCCTCCTTCTGAAGGACCGTTATTATCTGGTCACCAATGGACGTTAAGAGAATAGGCGATGATTCTCCTGCAAGAGCTTTGTCTTCGATGCTGCGAGGACCTCGTAGAGTAGAGAAAATAAATGAGCCTAATCCAACAGGACTGTTCCTAGTCTTTTGGCTTCCACCTCTGACTTTCTGGGCATTCAACGTTTCGAGATCGACTGGATGGTCAGAGTCCGCTTCCACGCTGCGGTCGAAGTCCAAGAGGGATTCCTGACATATTTTAGGCTCTATTCTCTGCTGTTGGTGGCTGCGTGAAGATTTTCGTTATACTCACCATAATAACACTGTATATCCAAAGTGCTGTTCGCTCGACGGAGACATCACGCACTAATTTCAAGAACCCCACGATACCAATGACAAATGGTATCAGTTGACCGACTGACTGTATTGTGTAGACTTCGGTGATGTTGTTCCACCTAATCATCAGCTCGATTGCGAGGACTGACCAGACGAGAGAAATTAAGTTGAGGACCGTTAGAATATATAGAGATTTGTGATTGGAGAAATCCAAGTGTCCTAGCCATTCCCAAATATTCTTTATGAATTTTTTGAACTTCTTCCACGAGAAGAATTTGGACCATTTCGAGGGAGCACTGGGAGCACTGAGAGCACTGCGTGATGTCTGTAATTCGAGTGGTTCCGTTGACGTCAACTTGGGTCTGACTTCTGCAACGCTCTCAGTCTCGGAATCGGGAAGTGGAACTGCCATTGCGACTTGTAGATCGGTTTCTTGAAGAGACGGGGCTTTGGGTACGTCTGCTTCTGTCTCATCCTCATAGGTCTCCGCCTTGAAAGCTTGGGTTTCGGCGTTGTTGCCAGTCGCAGTTTGCATAGTTTGGCGATAGGATGCGTGATTACCTCCCACAGAGGGGGAAGACTGGTTCCGTGGCTCTTGATGAACTAAAGTAGGAGGTGGTGCTTTGGCGGTCTTCTTTTGACTGGTTCCGCAGATTCGGAACAAATTTATGACAGAATTAAAGAGATCCGAAATTCCACCTAGGGTGGCAGATCCGAGTGTCGCAAGGGAAAGAACGAGAATTGCATTTAAGACCAAGATGAGGAGCCATGACCGCGGTCTTTTCAATCCGACCTCGTAATCTCCGTTCACCATTATCCAGGGAATTCCGCCGAGGACGACAGGAGCATATCTGAGTATTGCTCTAACTGTATGCCGTTTCTTTGGTTTAGAGCCATGCGAATGTAGATCTTGATGGAAAGCGACCAAAGCAGCAATCGAGGCAGCCATGATACCATAGAATACCCAATTGAAGACGAACAATATGATTTCAGAGCAAGTAGCCATCCCATAAGTGATAGTAGTCAAAACTGCTGTGATTTGGAAGAAAACGCGAGCACCTTTCAATAAATTAACAGAAGCAAACAAGAAGCCCCGTGGTTGCAAGTTGGGTCGACGTTCAGCTTATCGATACCAGTGAACCAGAACCAGACATTGTATATGCATATTGCGGTAGCCAGGCAGATCCGAATCGTGGAGCCCAGTAGCGGGAGTTTGATACGCCCCCCGTAATTCGGCGGAGACGTGAATGTGGCTCGAACTCGCAATCCCCAAGTCGAAGAAACGGTGAACAAGAATCCAAAGCAAAGTTGAAGCAATATGACTACTTCAGCAGCACGAACAGTCTGGTTGGCGGTGATGATTGCTAGCGCAATGAACAGGGCCATTAGGAATATCGTGTTGGTAGCAAGCATATCTTGAACCGCGTCGGCGTGACGCAAGTTTGCGAGGAAAGCCGAGACCCATTGCAAGTATATACCGACCCGGATACCGAGGCCATAGAGATCTGAGTTGCCTGTGAAAGCGCAATGTGCATCCAACGATTGACGAGAAAGCAACGAAGCTGTAGTTCGAAGATCAAGTGGGGCGGCGTAGCAAATTGAAGCTAAGGTCATGCACATCAACAGACAGCTAGAACTTGTCATAATGATATAGCGAAACAGATTCGAAATCAAGGTGAAGAACATTTCGGAAGCTTGCTACCCAGGCTTTAGCTAGTAAGAGGTCATCGCTTTTATAGCTCGCAGCTGAGAGAAATACTGTAGCTGAGACCAAAAAGGCGGGCGCAGATGTGGGGGCGCAGGGCGCCTCTAATATGCAGTTGAGTCCCGATTTGGTATAGTTCCATGGCGACGAGGCGGCTTCGCAGTGCGCGGTGTGGCACGGATCCGCAGGCGGCCCACGTGCGCTGAGCCGAGAAGCGTAACAATCTCTCCTTATAACTTATATACTAAGATAAAAAGTATAATTATCTCTCTTTATAACTTAAAATAAGGATATATAAACTATTATTTTAGCTTTAATTAACTTTATTTAATTATTTATAAATATTTAAATCTAAAATAAAGTTTAAGCTTTTTATATAAAATAATAAAATTAATCTTAATAAAAAACTAAAAAATAGAGTAAATAATTAAATAATAATCTTATATCCGAAAACCGTAATTATAATATTAAGTAAGATATATATATAAACTTAAGTATTATTTTCTCTTTATTATATTAAAAAAAGGTTCTTTTTATATTATATTAAGTCTTTAGTTAACTAGTTATATATTTTATATATTAAAGTTCTATAAAATAATAATAAATTAGTTATTACTTAAATTACTTATATTATTATATATAATTAACTAGAAAATAATAAGTTAATTTATAAATACCTTATTTAAGATATTAAATATAATTTTTCTTTTTTAATAATAACTTATATATAAGAATTCTTTTATTAACTTAATTAAATAATTATATTTAATATCTTAATAAATAAATAATATATATAAACTAAATAATATATATAAACTAAATAAAATATATAAACTAAATAAAATATATAAACTAAATAAAATATATAAACTAAATAATATATAAAAACTAAATATATAAAAGTTATTATAATTACTTAAAATTACTTTATTTTTAAAAATAGTTTCTATTAAAATAACTTCTTTAATATTTAAAAAAAAAGTAAATAAATCTTAAAAAAAGAATAAATTATAAAAGCTTTTATATAATTTAAGAAATAAAAATAATAAAATAAATAAAGTTAATAAAATTATTTGAAAAATAATTATAATAATAAGAATAAGGGCTTTTATATATAATAACTTAATAAATAAATTTTTAAAAAGTAATAAAAAATACTATTTTAAATTATGACTTTTTTTAATAATAATTAAAATAAGAAATTATTAATAAATAATATTATATAATTAAATTTATTTAATTTCAGTATTTTAACTCTTAAAATAATAATTTAATTACTTTAAATTTAAGAATTAAATATTATTACTTTAATTATATAAATAATCTTAAATATAATATTTATTTCTTTAAGTTTAATATCTATTATATTAAATAAAATATATATATAAACTAATTACTACTTTTAAGGTTTATAAAGGTTATATTTTTTTATTATTTAATTATTTCCTTTTTTTATTTTTTCTTAATATTTCTTTATTTAATTATTTAGTCTTATTATATATTATTAACTTTTATTTACTTTAATTTATTTTAAATAACTTTTTTATTAGTTTTATTATAATTAAAAATAAACTTTTATTTACTTTAATTTATTTTAAATAACTTTTTTACTAGTTTTATTATAATTAAAAATAATAATATTATTTATTTAAAGTTAAAATTTCTTTAAATATAATACTTTTAAGTATTTATAATAAAGATTATTTTTCTTAAGTTAATTAAATTAATTAAAATATAAATATAAGTATTATTTCTAATTTCTTTTCTTATTATTATATTATTATAATCTTTATAATAATATTAATTTATTTTAATAATACCTTTATATATTATAATTTATAAAGTAATTAATAATAAATAATAAAGTAATAAATAAATTTGTAAAATATAAAGATTATATAATATTAGATTTATTATAGAACTAATCTTTATTTCTTTTTAGAAGTCTAAAGAAATCTTTTATAAATAGAAGATTTAGCTAATATATATACTAACTAAGAATTAATAAATATAAGAGTAATATAATAGAATTAGAAATTACTAATTTCTTTTTTCTAGAACCGAGATTCCTGAATTTATTATATATAATTAGTCTTATATAAGGCCCTATATATATTACAAGTATATTTCTCTTTATATATCTTAGTTTCTAAAATTCCTTAATTCGTTCTAGTTAAAAATATATTTAATTTAATTAAATTAAAAATTCTAGTATATTATAAAATAGTTCTTATAATATAATTCTATATTATGAATATTTATTATCTAATTAGAATAGTACTAAATAAGTAAAGAGAACTAGTATTTATAATATAATTATAAATACTAATTAGTAATTATAATTTTATTTTAAAGTTTAAATATTCTAATTAATCTAATAGAAAATACTAAAATACTATTCTATAAAATTAATACTATTTATTAAGCTATATATTAGAATATTTATATATAAAACCTATATAAATTATTTATAGATTTCTAGAGTTTATTTATAAATCTTTAGAAAAATATATAAATTATTTATATTATTTCTTAAATAGAATAATATAAAAACTAAATAGTTAATTTAAATAATTCTCCTCTTTTATAAAAGAACCTTTTTATAATACAAAAAGTTTCTTTTTTTTCTAATTAATAATAATAATAATATTAATATCTTTTTTAAACTTCTTTAATTATTTTCTTAATTAATTCTATAATATCTTTCTATTTAGTTTGGCCTTATTAGAAGTATAAAAGTAATCTTATAGTCTTCTTTTCTATTACTAGTAAGTATTTAAAATATTTATTTATTAATTCCTTTATTTTATATATAATTATTTCTAGTAAAAGGAATTATAATTATTATAATAAGAATTTTAAATCCTATATTTTAATAAGATTTCTAGCTCTAAAATAAGTTAAAACTAATATAATTCTAGATTTCTTATAGCTTTTTAGAGGCTTACTAGTTCTAGGAAAATACTATTATAATTTTTAAAATCTATTTTAAATAATATTATAAATAGTATTATACTAATAAAGAAAATCCTACTAATTAAGTTTTTAAAAACTAAAAGAAGTCTAATAAATTCTAAAACTCTTTTTTATATTTTAAAAATACTAAAAGTAATATAATTTAGATTAGTATTCTAAAAGTAAGTTTTCCTAATATATTTTAGATCTTATCTAATTTCTTAAAGAAATTCTATAATATTTATATCTAAGGTATTAATCTTATTATTATTATTTCTTCTAAGATTATTAAATAATTTATTTCTAGTATTTTAAAAGCTAAAAATATAATATTTATTACTATTCGAGATTTAATTACTAAAGTTTAGGCCTTTTATAAAGCTTATATAACTATTATAAATTCTTTAAAGTATTATTCTTATTTCTTTATATTAATATTATTATAATATAATTATATTTTAATAGAAAATAAACGGATTTTAGAAAGTGTTTCCTGCTTTTTTACTAAATTCTAAATAGAACTAGTATTTAATATTCTTATTTTTAGAAATAGGAATTTATAAAATTTAGAGTTTTACTAATTTAAAGTATTTATAACTAGATTATTTATAATAAATCTTTTTTATTTCTGAACTTTTTCTTTTTAAAATATAAATATAATTTCTAGTAAGCTTTAATAAAACCTTAAAAACCTTTATAAGTAAAAAAAATTAAGAAAAGAATATTTTAATTATTATTTTCGACCTTTTTTAATTTTCTAGGTCCTTTTTTTTTATAAAGAAAATAGCCTATTTTTCTATTTTAGGTTCTCAGAATCTTTTTTATTTTTAATAAAATATTAAAAGATAATTCTAAATTCTAAATTATAGTTCTAGTTATATAATATTAGAAGTTTCTTAGAATTTTTAAGCTTAGGAAAAATAGATACTTAGGTATTATAATTATCTAGCTAGGCTTTTTATTTAATTAGATATTATTACTCTTTATTTCTATTAACTCATTAGTAATTAATAATAGTTTCTATTTTTTATTTTTATTTTTATTTATTATTTACTAATTCCGGAAGTTTTCTAGAAAAATATAAACTAGATTTCTAATTCTATTTTATTATATATTTTTTAAAAAGAGAAATATAAAAAATTAGATATAAATAATTATATAAACTTAATAGTTTTAATTTATGTATTAACTCTCTAATATATTTAAGAATCTTAAACAGATTTATAAATTTTAATTTAAGTTTTCCTGTTTTAAATTTAATATTCTTAATTAATAATAATATTTAAGCTTTTTTAAAAAAGTATTTAGCTAATTTATATTTATTATAATAGATTTCTCGGTTATTTTATATATAATACTAAAGATTCTAAAGTCTTTTCTATTCTATTTATAGAATCTCTAGCCTTTTATAAATAGCTAGTATTTCTTTTATAATTCTATTTTTAGAATTCTATAAAAATTAAAAATAGTATTTATAATATATATAAAAGAATATATTTTATAAAATATAATATTTCGAGTTATTATATATAAATTCTATAAAGAATAATTTCTTAAATTAATTATTCTTTTTAGAATTATAATAATATTTCAAATAGTATTCTAGGGTCTAATTTTATTTTTTTATTTAGTTATTTAGTTATAAATAGAAAGCTATACTTAAATACTATTTATATATTAAATAGAAATAGAAAATAGACTAGAACTAGTTAGTAAATACTATTTCTTAATTAGAAATAATATTATTAAAAGAGCTAAAAATTAAGAAAATATATTTTTATATAATTCTAGTAAGCTTTAGAAAGTTAATTATTTTATAATATATAATATATTTTACTATTTTAGAATACTAGTTAATAATTATAAGAATTATATTAAAATTAAAACCTTTTATTAGGTTTTTATATAATAATAAACCTATAATAAAATCTATAGAATTTTTATTCTAGAACTTTTTAAATTATAATAAACTACTAAATAAACTATATAATAAATATCTTTTAGCCTTAATTTTCTAGTAAATATTATATTCTTAATAATAGTTATAAATATTAGAATCTTTTTAGAAACTTAAAACTTTTTTTAATTTTATAATATTCTATTAATAAATTATTATAATAAAGCTTTATAACTTCTTAATATAAAGCGGGATTTTTAGATATAATAATTTTTAAATAGTATTTTAAAAGACCTGAATTATAACTTTAAATCTTTTATTTTTTAGTATTTCTCTTATTAAGCTTCTATTTTATAATATTTTAATATTATAAATTATTTTTCTAAACTATATAAATAATATCTAAAAGAGATTTATATAAAGAAAATAATATTATAATTCTTTTAATAATTATATATATTTATATATAGGGAATTAGATATTTATAACTATTTATTTTAAAAATTCCGGAAACTAAAGAGTTTTTAGTTTTATTAAATAGTAAAGTTATAGATATCTTTATTATTATAACTTTAATAATAGAACCTTTAAAGTATTTTTCTATATCTTAATTTTTAATTAAAGTTTTAGTTAAATAATCTATATAATAATTTATTTATTTATTTTATAATAAATTTTATTTCTTAACTATTATAAATATAGTAAATATTAAATACTGCTTATTCTAAAAAAGGAACTTTCTAAATATTTATAAGAATCTTTATATTATAATTATAAAAGCTCTTTTTAATTTATTCTAAAAAATAGGAAACTAAATTATATTAATAGAACTATTTTTATAATTAGGTTTTCTATTAGATTTATTTATAGAATTTAAAGTATTTTAATAATAAATAATATTAAAATTATATATTATAAAATATATTATCTAATATATTTAATAATTCTTAAAATATTTTATTTCTATATAGTATTAAAAGTTATTATAATCTTTAATAACCTTAATTATAAATCTAGATTTTTTAAAATAATAATACTAATATTTAAAGACTTTAATAATTATAAATAGCTCTTTATTATAGGTATTATAATTTTATTTAATTCTAATAAGTTTCCGAAACTAGAATATTACTAAATACTAGTATTTTTTAGTATTATTACTAGAATTAACTTATTAAAAAATAGTACTTATAATTATAAAATTTAATATATTAGTTTTAATATAAATTTTCTTAAAAGAATCAAAATAGATTAGAATAGATATTAAAATAAAAGATTTCTTTAATTTTTTAAAGCTTATATTTATAGCTTCTATTTATATAAACGGGTCTAACTTATAGCTTTTCTCTATTTCTTATAAGAGGTTTATTAAATCTATAATTATTTAAGAATAATAATAAATAAACTAATAATAGAAATTAATAAATTTAGAGAATATTTAGATATTATAAAATAATTTTAGTTTTAGCTATTTTATAATATTACGAATTTATTTAAAATCCGTTTAAATATTTTCTATTTTAATAAAAAAGTCTAAGAATTTAACTTTTCTAATATTAAACTCGTATTTATTAAATTTATAAAATAAATTATTTTTATATAGTCTAATAAATGTCTAGTAAATATAGTTATAGTATTTATTTTTATTTTATAAATAAATTAGAATATTATCTAGATAAATAATTATAAAATAATCTAGAAGCCTTATAAAAATAGAATTAATATATATTTAAAATAAAATTAGTATATTAGTTAAATTAAAAAATATTAAAAAATATTTAAAATACTTATAATAGATCCTAAAAGCTATTTTCTATTTATATTCTTTAAAAATTCTTATATAATAATATATATTTTTAAGATCTAACTTTATAAATATTTTAGTTTTAAAAAGCTTATTAAAGCCCTTATTAATAAGAGAAAACAGATATCGATTTTTAATTATAACTTTATTAAAACTATAATAATTAATATAAAAATATAGCTCTTTATTCTTTTTAGAAATAAAAAGAATAAATATCTTTATAAGGCTTTTATTAGGCCTTATCTAATATTTATAAAGCGTGTTTTATAAATATAGATATAAAGCTTTAAATTAGGTTTTAGATAAATTATATAAAAATCTATATAAAACTATATTATTTATATTTATAGAATATTTAATACTATTAAGATTAGGAAATTTAAAGGCTTTATTAGAATTAAAAATCTCTTTATAGCCTTTATTTTTATTCCGGAAATATTTAAATACTTCTAAAAATCCTTTTTTAATAATATTAATATAATATAAAATATATAATAGTAAAATAATATATAAGTAATTAAAGTAAATAAGCTAAAAGTAATACTTATAAATATAACTAATTCCAAGAATTAATTCTAATAAAAAACTAATTAATATTTCTTTCTAAAACTAGAAATATTTCTTTCTATATTTTCTAATATTTAGCTAAATTTATAAAATACTTTATTTAATTAGGAAATATAATTCTATATAATTCGTATAATTCTAATTATAAGTTTTATCTAAAATAAGAAACTAGATATATAATATCTAATATTTATTTATATATTATTATATATATCTATTATATTAATTCTTTTTCTAAACTCTTATTTTCAAGAAGCCTAAAAAAACTATAAATAGCTTTATAAATAATTTCCTAAAACTTTTCTAGCTATTAGTTTTCTCTCAAGACTTTCTATAATTATTCTAGTATTATATTAGGTAATAAAATTAAAGATATAGTTTACTAATTCTATTTAATTAACTTATAAATTCTTTCTAGTAATTCTTTCTTATAAAAGTAATATAGATATAATATATATTATTAAATATAAAGCTTTTCCGATTTTCTAATTAGTTTATAAATTCTAATTTAGCCTCTATTTATAAATAAATTATTATTCTATAGACTTAAAAGCTTAGAAAAATTAATCTAATTTTCTAGATAATTCTAATATAGAACTAGTTTTGAATTTATAATTACTATTTAGGAAAAAAGTATTATAAAAAGGCCTTTTTTTTTATTAACTAATTTCTTTTTTTTTAATTATAATACTATATCTAGTTTCTTTTTATTTCTTATTTTTTTAAGCCTTTTTTAAGCTCTTTTAAACTTTATTTAAGTTTTTTTCTAATTTTCTTTTTTATTTCTTTATTTATTAAAATAAATACTTCTCTTAATACTTATTAGCTTATTATTATCTATTTATCTAATACTTTTATATTTTTAATTCGCTATTATTATTTTTAATATTTTAAGAATATTACTAAGTTTCTTAATCTTATTTATATTAAAAGTAATAATTACTAGATATTATAAAAAGAAAACTATAATAAGATAAAAACTTATATAAAATATATTAGAATATAAAATATAAGTTAATAATAAAATAATAAATTGAAAATATAAATAATATATAGTATATAAAAGCTTAATTAATTAAATACTAAAAAGAAATTATTTTCTAGAACTATAGAAAACTAGCTTTTTTATATAATTTTTATAAGTTATTTATAAAAGACCGCGGGTTTTATTATATAACCAAAATCTTAAAATTACTAAAATAATATAATTTTTAAGAGAATAGAGCCTATTATATTATAGTATATAATTATTATTATTTTAAGAATAAGAAGTATAATTCTATAAGTTATAAATTTCTTCTTTTATTTCCTATTTTAATATTATCTAAAATTCTTTAAATATATATAATATAATTAAATTATTTCCTTTAAGCTATTAATATATATAAGTGTTTTTTTTAACTTTTACCCGAAAGAGAAAAGGCTATTATTATTCTTTTTTTATATTAAACTATATATATTTCTTATATTAAAGTTATTATTTAAAGCTGATAAATTTCTTTAATAATTTAAGAAATAAGTTAAGTAATTCTTATTAGCTTAATATAAATATAAAATACTTTTAATAATATAGTTAATATTCTTTAATATTAAATAAGTTTATTTTGTTCTTATTTTTTATTAATAGCTAATAGCTTTATAAGCTAATTTATTATTTATTTCTCGAGAGAATTCTAATAAGAATAATAATAAAAATAATAAAAAGTATTTATAAAATATAAAAATTAGAGTTTTTAATAGTTTTCTAATAAAAATATTTATTTTTTATATTTCTATTTAGCTAATAATATTATAATATTATTCTTTTCTTAATATTTTTATAATTCTCGAGCTATATTTTCTAGATTATTTAGTAGTTCCTATATATTATTTACTAGTAAATAGCTTTTCTAATAAATAAGATATTTTTTTTCTTTTTTCTTTTTTTTATAAATTATAATAGATTTTATCTTAAATTTCTTTTTATTTTTAATCTCGATTAGTTCTAGCTCTATTATAATACTAGCTTATAGATATTATAGTTCTAAGAAAAAAATATAAAAAATATTATATATCTAATATAATAATAGTAATTCTAAATAATATATTTATTTATATATTTCTATAGCTTTTAGAACTTTAAAGAAACCGAAATATTTATTTATTAGTTTTATAATAAGTTATAGTTATTAAATATTCTTTATATAAAATATAACTTTATTATATATATTAAATTTCTTATTAATATATTTTTTATTATAATACTTTTTTTATATATTTATTACTTTTTATTATTATTTCTCTAGTATTTTCTATTTTATTTAAATTCTTTATACTTTTTCTTATATTACTAATATTTCTTTTTCTAAAATATTATTCTTAATATATAGTTTAATATTAAGATAAAATTTATATAATATATAAAATAAAGGAATTTCTATTATTAGATATATAAAGTTATTATATATAGATTTTATAAAAATAAGTTTTATTATCTAGTTATTTTATTAATAACTAATATAATATCTTAAATACTATTCTAGAATTTAGTTTATATTCTTTATTTATTTATTAGTTTATAAAAAAATAATATATTTAGCTATTATTAAATCTTTAAATAGAAATATAAATTTAATTAGAATTTACTTATAAAAACAGATTCTTTATTAGAGATTATATTTATAAATATATTAAAGTTTTTAATAATATAATATATAAATAGCTCTATTAACTAAAGAGCCAAAATATCTTTACTAATTAGAATATATTATATTATTTTTATATATTTATTAATAATAATAAATATAGAATTATATATTTTATTATAAAACCTAAAAAGAAATAGCTTTATAATAAAATTTATAATAATTTCTTATTATAACTTAGAAAGAAAAAGAAATAAACTAAATATATTATATAATAAATATGTCTTTATTTTAGTTTATTAATATATAAAATAAGTTCTAATATAGTTTTTTATATTCTTTTTTATATTTTATTAAAAGTACTTTTTTTAAAGAATTTCTAGTATTTTACTAGTATTAAAATACCTATTTATAGAATTATTATAATTAGTTTATTATTATAGTTATTATAATATATAATACTAGTAGGAGTTAGACTAGAACTAGTAAAATATCTAGTATCTAAAAGAGGTATCTAGTATTTAAAAGAAATATCTGGTATCTAAGAAAGATATCTAATATTTAAATAAGATATTTATAGTTACCTAATTATTATATATAATCCCGAACTTAAGCTAGTATATAGGCCCGTATATAACTTATAATTATTTAAATCCGAGGCTTTTTTAAGATCCTTTTCTTTTTTTAGCTTTGAATTATTAAAATAGAAATAGTCTAATTATATTTTTAAGTTCTAGATCTTATACTTATAATATAATTTAAAGCTCGCCTATTTCTTAATTCTATAAAAGATTTAAATAATATCTACCTAATTAGTTTTTATTATAGTAAGAATTACTAAATTAAGGCTAGTATAATTACTTTATTTAGTTAGGATCTATATACTTATTTCCTAAAGCTTTATACTTTATTTAAGCTTTTTTCTAGCTAGTTTAATTAATTCTTTTATTATCTAATATAACTTTCTATTCTATAATCTTTATATATAATAGTTATAAGCCCGGCTTTATATTAATAAGCTTCCTAATTAGTATATTATAGAAAGTATTTAAGAGCTTATTTAATTTATTTCTTTAAAAAATTATACTTTAGTTTATATTTCCTATATTAACTAATTAATAGAAACTATTTCTATAGTTTCTATAGTTTCTAAAGCTTAATTATAATTATATTAGAAGCTATAGTAAAGATTATTATTATAAAGAACTATAGTTTCTAAGCAAACTAGTTTAATACTTTCCGTAAAATAGCTAGTAATAAGAATATCTGAAATAAGATTAATTTATTTAATAATAAAGTAATTAAAACAAATATAATAGCTTTTTCTAGACCTCTTCCTATAATTAATAAGCTTATACTAAAGGAAATAGAGAATTACTATACTAGATATTTAATTAAAGCAAAGAATTAAAATAAAAATATTTAATCTATAACTAAGAAAGAATTAAAACAAGTATCTCTATAGCTTATAATATTTAGAGATATTAGAGATTACTATTTAGTACTTTTATAAAACTATAAAATTAAGAAACTAGACTAGTATAATATAATAGGCTATATTTATTAAAAATTATATTATTTTAGTAGTTTTGAGATTTAGGTTATATAGTAAAGGCCGTAGCCTTTTATATATAACTTATAGAAATCATATAAGAAAGCTAGTTTTTTTATAGACTTAGAGAATAATTCTTTATAAGTATTTAATTAATTAAGCTTTTATATATTATATATTATTTATATTTTACTATTTATACTTTTAATTTATTATTTTACTATTAAGTTATTTTTTATATTCTATAATATTTTATATAGGGTTTTATTTTATTATAGTTTCCCTCTTATATATTTTATAATAAGTTAATATAGGGAAAAAATAGAAAACTTTATAATTTAGGTAATATTCTTATAAAGTTCTAAGAAGTAATTTATAAAACGAATTATTAGCTTAGTAAATTAGAAGAAAAAAGGGCTATTATAATACCTTAAGCCTAAGGCCAAAATATTAAGGATATATAAGTATTAATCTTAGTATCTTATATTAATTTCTAATATATCTAGTAACTTGAATACAAGTTAGCTATAAGATATAATTACTAGTATAGTATATAGGAGTAATAGAAATAGAGGCTAATTATAAAAGGAAAAGAAGTAGAGGAAATAAAATAAGAAATATTATACTAAGATAATATAAGTTAGACCTTAGTTAGAAATAGACTTTAGTATTCGGAAATAAAATTATATTATTAATTTATATATTATTTTTAGTTATAGTAAAAGCCGGAATTAAAGTAGCTTTAATCTTAGTAATAAAGCTTACTTCTAAGTCCAAAAAGATACCTAAAATAGGAAATACCCTTAATTTCAAATAAAATAATAAATAGAAATCGAAATAAGAATTAAAAAGAAATCGGAAATAAGAAATTATATAAATAAATTAGAGAAGCTTCTAGAGAAAGAAAGAGATACTAAATAGAGATAATAAAAGAGAATTTAGAAAAATCAGAAAAATTAGTAAAATTATTTTTATTATTTTTATTATTACTTTTAATAATATTATATAAATATATCTAGTTTAGTAAAATTAAAGAAAAATACTATAGGTATTAAGCTAAAGAAATAGGAAAGAAAGTATAAGTAATAGAAATAAGACTAGAAAAGCTATTATTTTATTATTACTAATACTAAAACTCGAACCTTAACTATATCTATTATTATTAACCGGTTTCTTTCTAATTCCGGTTCCTAAACTAAAAGATATATTTAAATAGGAAGTTAGTTCTTTAGGAATCTTATTAGTAGAAGTCTCAGGTATAGAAACTCTATAATTAATTATAGAAGAAATTATTAAGATTAATATAGCTAAGAATAAGTATATACTAGTACCGGATTTAAACCTACTACTTATAGGAGCTCCTGAAATACTATAGTTTTAGGGAAGTAATATCTCTATATTCTTGAAATAATATATAAATATATATAAGAACTATTATATTTCTAATAATACTAAAAGAAAGAGAATTATCTATTATATCTCTCCTATTTATAAGAATTAGATTAAGGCTATACCAGAATACTATACTAATAATTTAGGAAATTACTAGGAAACTAAGTTCTTTAAGGCCTTACTAAAGGAATTCCGAGAATATAACTAGGAAATACTTAAAATTAGCTATAACTTTCTTAATTAGATTATTATATAAGCCTAGAATAAAGAAATCTCTTTTAAGTCTTATATTAATATATTTAATAAAATATTAAAAAAGTTACTAAAAAGAAAAGAAATAAATGAAATTATTTAGTACCGAGAATTTATAAGGAAATTATCTATTCTAATAAAAGATTATATTCTTAAGAATATGAATTTCAAGTTTATAAATATTTCTATTTATAAATATAATAAGATATATAAGAAGACTATAATATTCTATTAATATAAAAAAAAGAAATACTATTTTAATATTACTAATAATCTAGATATATATAGATTTAGATAAGAATACTTAAATATAATAGTCTATAATATAGTTCTCAAATTAGAAAATAATTATTTTTTACTAATTTCTTCTATTATATTTCCTGAAGCTATTATAAATATAAATAAAAAAAGAACTTAGCCTATAGCTAATTATATAAAATTTACTAAAAGTAATAAACCTAAAAGAGATAATATTAACTAGCTAATAAGAAGTCTAGAAAAACTATTTATTACTACTATAACTTAAGAGAATCTATAAAGATAACTTAATATAGCTACTATTATAATTCGGGAGAATATCTATAGCCTACTTATAAAGCCTAGCTAACTATAATAAGTATAATAGTATTAATAGTCTAGTAAATATAATTCGGGTTTTTAGGAAAGATATACTAGAAGTTATAGTAGAAAATATAGAAAATACTATAGTAACTATAATAATTAAACTAGAATAAATAAAGAATCTAAATAACTATATTCTAAAGAAAATTAGTCTTAAATATAATTAGAAAATACTATTTAAATTAATATAGCTTATAGTATAGATCTAGAACTAAGAGAATAAATTTGCTATAGGTACTATAATAGAAATAAGAATAATAATATTAACCTAGAATATATTTATATTTCTTAATTCTATTACCTATTAATAGAAGAGCTTATAAATTATAAATATACTTACTAATTTAATAGAAGATAATATAAAAGGCTATTTAAATCTAGATAAAAAAGTATTCTCTTTTTTCTTACTAGTAAATACTAGTAGTTTAATTAAATTATTTCCTAAGTTTAAGGAAAAGAATTTAACTATAACTTAAATATTTAACCTAAAAATATCTAGAGATTAATAAAGAATATCTAGTTTATAAGGCAAGAAAAAGAAAAAGAAACTAGCTAATCGAAATTTATATATAGAAATAAGCAAATTATATCTAGGAAATCTAAATAGCTATTTTATCTTAGAGAAAATTATATTAGAATTACTAATATTTCAGGTTCTGGAATTAATAAATAGTATTTCTTATTAAGGAAAAAGAAAAAAGAAATAGAAATAGCTAAAGAGATTTTCTAAAAACGAGCTAGAATAGAAGAAAAGCTATCTTATATAAAAGGCTAGAAAAATACTATTTTAAGAAATAATAGATAAGAAAATAGCCTAGCTAAGAATATAGATATTAATATTTCCGGAAATAAACTAGATAAATTAGGAATCCAGTATACTTTTAATTATAATAAATATAGGACTTCTAAAGTTAATAATATTCTAATAAGGCTACTAAAGAAAATAACTATTTTATTCTCAAAAACTTAAAAAGAAATAAGAATATTTATTAATATTTTAAAAATACTAAATCTAGTTATTATATTTTAGAACTAATAAATTAGAAATAATATTTCCTATCTTATTATCTTATAAATAAGAAATACTATTATATTAAGTATAATTAAATATATATTATATAATACTAGTTATATAATACTACTATATATAACTTAGTATATAGCTAGTACTTTTAGCCCGGTATATAGCCTTTAGCTTAATTTAAGCTCTTTACTACTACTATAACATTACCTTATTATAATAATATATTAGAAAATCTATAGAACTAGTAGCTATAGCTTATATAATAGATAGAATATTTAAGGAATTAGAAATACTAGTTTAAATATCTAATACTAATAGAATTATTTAATTTAAAAGTAATAATATTAATATTCGAATATTACTAGCTTATAAATATATTATATAATCTCTATATCTTTAATTTATATTTTGAAAACCTTAAGAAAATATTAAATATAAAGAAATAATTAATACTAGGGCTAAAATTAATATTTTTGCCGAAAAAATCTCTAGAAATATTAGTAAAGTAATATATAATACTATAGATTATTAAATATTTACTATTACTAAAACAGAATTTGGATTTATAGAAATAATAAAGCTTAGAATTAAGGTTATAAATAAAATAAAATATGAAAATATGTTTTTTCTAGTTAAAAGAGCTTTAAAAATTCTATTTAATTAATTATTCTTAATAAAAATAAAGATAAATATTATATATAAAAATAATAATTTATAGAATAAAAGATTTACTAACCCTAAAAATAATTAGAATACCTATATTATTATAATTATTTTATTTTTAAAAAATATCGGGAAATAGAAAAAAGTAATAGTTTAAAAGTATTAAGCTTCTAGAATTAAAGAATTAAGTAATATAAAATAGGAAACTAAAAATAAAAAGGAAAAATAGAACCTAGTATTATAACCGGTAGTAATATTAGAAGAAATAGAAAGATATTGGAATTTCCTATAAATTCTTTTATTTTAGATTTAGGAATTTAGGAAATTAATAATATTTTTAGAAAAACTAAAATAGAAAAGGCTTTAATTAAAGTATTATTAAGAATAGTTCCGGAATTAATAGAAAAAAAAGCAAAAAGAATATTAAGTAAAAATATTTCTAAAAAAGAAATAGAATAATATTTTCTAATAATAAAGAAATATATTTCCGAAGCTAAAGAATATAAAACCCAAAACTAGAAAGAATTCTGGAATATATAGAAGCTTAAAAAAGATATATTAAAATACTAAATAAAAAAATAATCTTTATATCTAATTAGAAAGAAGCTAAATAAAAAGATTATAAATTCCAGAAATTAGATAAAAAGAATACTAGAGAAAATAACTATAGCTTTTAAAAAAAAAAGATAATAATTATAGTTTATTTCTAATTATAATAATATATAAAATAAAGAATAAAAAAATTTAACTAGTAAATACTAATAATAGAACTAGAAAAGGCTCTAGTAAATATTCGAACTAGTTTAAGAAATCTAAAGCTAGAGAATACCTATAGAAATATATTAGAAAATATAAGAATTACCTTTTACTAAAAATATTAGTTATTTTAAAAGAATTATAACTTATTTCATAATATTTTAAATAATTAGATATTAATAACTAGTTCTAGAAAAAGGAATTAGCTATATTTCGAAAATTAATAATTAATTAAGAAAATATAATTATATTTAATTAGAAAGAAATAGGAAAAGTTTATAAAAATATTAGCTTATCTATTCTAATTAAGACTATTAAATATAAAACCTAATAAAAGAAGAATTTCCTATATTCTAAAGCTCTAGTACTAGTAATAATAAAAATACTATTAAAATATCTAAATTATAAAATCCTTAAGAAATATAATAGATCTTACTAAAATCTATAGTTCTTAATTATAAAGAAAGTTACTAGAACTTATAGACTAATTAATACTACTATAAAAATGAATTTAGTAATTCTATAAAATACTAATCTATTTCTATTTACTAATAAGATCTCGAAAGAATTTACTAGATATATTTATATTTTTTTAATTAATTTCTTTTCCGGATATAATTAATTTATACTAGATACTTATAGTAAAGATTTAACTATATTTATAATACCTCTAGAGCTATTAAGAATAACTATATTATTTTAGGAAGCTACTAATTCTATTATATAGTTTATATAAGTTATTATAACTATTCTAAAGAATTTATTTCCTAAAATTACTATATTATTTATTAATAATATTAGAGTTAAGGAATCTTATATAGACTATAATAAATAGCTTATTTTACCTAAAATTCGGTGTTTTATATTCGAATACTTTTAAAATCTAAATATAATCTTAGATAGAATTAAATAAGCTAGAGCTAATATTAGAGAAAAATTATAGTTCTATTATAATAATATAGTTATTATTAGCTTTATTTATAAAGTATTTAGAAGAAGTTCTTTAAGCTTAGAAATTACTAAGATTTTAAGATAGAAATATTATAATAATATAACTAAAAATAAGATATTTATTAGAATTATTATTTATTTTTATATTTAGATTAAAGGCTTTATAATTATTACTAAATCCATTTACTATTTAATAAAAAAAGATATAATATAAAACTAGAATAATAAATAAAAGCAAGTTATATAAATTCTTTAAAAAAAGCTTACTATTATTCTAATATTCTATAAGTTATATTATAATTTATTAGAAAATTAGGAAATAATTATATTAATAATAGATATTAGTCTAGATAATTAGAATAAAACTTTTAGTTAATATAATAATAAAGGAAAAAAGAGAATTATATAATATAAGTCTAAAATCTGAAATAATAGTAAATAGAAATATAATACTATTAAGAGAAAATATTAAAAACTAGTAAAGGTATTTATAAAAAGTATAATTCTAGCTATATGAAATTTATTTTATTTTTAAACTAGATACTAATATATTTGTTATATAGCTAAATAAAGCGGCTATAGATCTTTCTAGAGCTCTAGCTATTTACTAGTTAGTATAAATTCAACTATTTAACTTTAAAATCAAATATATTAAAGAAATCAAGTATATTACTACTAATAAATTATTGAGATATTTATAATAAAACAATAATACTAAAGATAATAAAAATATTACTAAATAGTTAGTAATAGAGCTTAATATTATTAGAATAGTACTTATTAGACGGAAAGTTTAGTTAAAAGAAGTAGTTCCGGTTTAGTTATATAATATTATTTTAAGAAATTAGACTTCTAAAACCTTTATTAGATATTTAGATAATAGTATCCAGTTACTAGAGATTAATAATTAAAGTTTTACTATATCTAGAAACAAATTAGTAATATTAAAAAATAATAAAATCCGAAAGTAAAATAATAGTAAAAGCTATAGTTTTTATATATAATCTCTAGTAAAATAGTAAATAATAATATTAACTTATATACTATATTTAATAACCCGACTATTTTATTAAATCCCTTAAATAATAGCTATTTTAAATAATACTAGAATATTATATAATATTTTATAATACTTTTTAGACTAAAAGAAATATCTAGAGCCGAGTTTCGAAAGTTAAATAAAAAAGCTTTAAATTATAGTATAAGAGATTAGTTATTATAGAAAGTTATATCTAAAGTATATTTGCCTTAGCTTATTATTAATAATTAAGAATAAAAAGAAATTATTATTAAAGAGCTATATAATAAGATTATATATATAGGAAAAGAAAATATCTTTTATTTAGTAACTAATTACTATTACTAGAAAGATTACTATAACTATATATAGAAGTATATTAATACTTATAAGATCTATTAGTATAAAAGTAAAAGAAAACAAGAAAAAGCTCTATATCTAATAAAAGCTATATTTCTTTTCTATTATCTTGGGATTAATATAGTTAAACTACTAGACTATAAAAGATATAATTTATTAGTTATTACTAGAGACAACTTCTTAGAATAGGTTAAGGCTAGATCTTTAAAGAACCTAACTAGTAAAAAGATTACTAAGTTTATTTAAAAAGAAATTATTTATAAATATAGTTTATTTAAATAGTTTAAAATAAATAGCAGATCAAAATTAAAAGAAATAGTAATTTAAGAACTTAATAAGCTAGAAATTAATAGAATTATTATTTTAGTCTATAACTCTAAAGAAAATAATATAATTAAAAGAAAATATTAACTAATTATTTAAATATTTATTATATTTATAATAGATAAAAAGAAGCCTTAGATAGATTTACTACTATATATTCTATTTATTAACCAAGTTACTATATATAAACTAACTAGATTTATTTCTTTTTATATAATCTATAATAGAAAAGCTATATTATTTATTAAAATATATTTTCTAATTTAAAGAATATTTAAATAAAACGAAATCTATAATAGAGAAATATTTCTAGAAATATATATAAAATAAATATAAATAAGAAATAAAAATATTAAAGAAGCTAGAAATAAAAAAGAATAGATAATATTAAGAGAGAAAAAAGTAATTTAATATTATTTACTAGATTTATTTAAAGCCTATTTCCGAAAAAGAACTAGTTTTTATATATAATATTAAACTAATAAATTAAGATAAGTTAAAAAATATAAAACTATTATACTACTAGCTTAGCTTATATAGAATAAGATATATAAATTAACTAAAAGAATACTATATACTAGAAGAACTTAATAGTATTATACTTTAAAGAATATATATCGGAAATTAACTTAAATAGTTTATTAAAAGAAATAGATTCTAGTACTTATTTAAAAATAAAGTTAATAACGAGTATATACTTATAAATAAATACTTTAAAACAGATATAGAACTAGAAAAAGAAGTAGTTATAGAATATTATAAGTAAAATAATATTTAGGAGATTAAGAAAGCTACTAGTATTATTTTATATATTTTAGAATTACTAGAATTAGAAAAAGCGAAATATATTTCCTTTATAAAGAACTAGAAAAAAATATCTAATAATAGAAGCTCTTTCTAACCTGAAATGAAGCTTATTACTTTTAATTCTTTATATATCTTTTATTTTTTCTTTCTAACTATTATTTATAATTTTTAAAAAGTATTATTATTAGATTATTATTCTAGAAATCAGATAAACTTTACTATTATTTATTTTTTACTATTATCTAATTATTATTACTAGATAGTATTCTTAATATATAAAATTCTATTACTAGATCTTAGAAATCGAATATAAAATATTTCTTTTAATATAAAAATAAATAAAAGATTAAGAGATTATTTTATAAACTTTTAATTCCGAACTATAATAATAGATAATAACTATATTTAAAGCTAGAAAAAAAAGAAAAAAAGAAAAAAGGCCTTTTATATATATTTTACTAAACTAAAAACCTTTTAAAAGCTTTATTTACCTTTTTAACTAGCTATTCTTATAGCTTATACTAGTTTAAAGCTTAACTATAATATTTATAAATCTCGACTTTAATTTAAACTACTATTATAAGTTTCTTTATAATATTCAAATAAACTTCCTAATTAGAAATTATATATAAACGGAATAGCTAAACTAGAAGTTCTATAAAAAGAAAGAAAACCTTATTAAACTTAATAATTATTTCCGAAAATATTTAATAATATATAATTCTAGAAATCTCTTAAATATTAGATAAACTAGATCTATTTATTTAAAGCCTATCTTATACTAGAAAACCCACTTTTTCTTTAATATAATTATAGCTATATTTAAGATATATATTATAACTACTTTAAAAATATATACTAAAACTTAATTAGTATATTATATATTTCTATTTTTATAAAGAACTTCTTTTATATAGAACTCTTTCTCTAACTATAATACTATTTTATTACTAGAAACTAGTTATTTTTTTAAAAGACTAATATAATTTACTAATTCTTATTATTAATCTATTTCTTATTATTAAATATTATCTAAATAATTCCTATATCCTTAATACTAATTCAGAATATCTAATCTTTCTATATTCTATATTAATTTTAATATTAATTATTTCAAACTTAATAATAGTATTATAAATCTTATTTATATTATTTTATAATTTTTCTTTTTATATATACCGATATTTTTAGTATTACCTTTATAAATATAGATATTACTTTAAAATTCTAACTAATTAAATAGTTTTATATTATATAAAATTAATTTTAATAAATACTAAATAAATATAATTAGCTTTTAAAAGAAATATAAATTAGTTTTAGAAGAAATAATATCTTATTCTAAGTTATTTCTTAATTCTATTATTCTAATTTTCTTTTTATTAATATTTATTTTATATTTTCCTAAAATTTTTAATATATTTATATATTTTATCTTTTATATATTTCCTATATTATTTCTCTTTTTTTATACTATTTTTTAAATTAATAGAAATATTTCTAAATAAATAAAAAATCGAACTATTTCTATATTATAAAATTTTTATTATTTTCTTTTATATTTTAATATTTTAGATATTATTACTATATTTATATTTCTATTATATTACTTTCTTATTTCCCTATTATTACTATTTAGTATAATTTACTTTAATTATTTCCTTAATTATATTTCCTTAAATATATATATTTCTATTCTTTTTTATAATAGAAGCCTAATTCTATATTTTGCTTTCTATAATTATTTATAATTTATAATTATATTATCTCAAATATATCTAATTATTATACTTATTTCCTCTATTATATATATTACTATTTTAGCTTTATTTTCTTATTAAGAAAAAAACTCGAATATATATAATACTTTTATATAATTTAAAACTATTTTAATTTACTCTTTATTTTAAAATATATTTAAAAGAAATTCTTATAATCTCAAGAACTTTTTATTCTATAACCTATAACTATTATACTAATAATACTTTTATAATTTATTAAGAATAATAAAATAGCTAAAATATAAATTCCTTAAGCTAGTAAAGTATAATAGCTAGTTCTTACAAGCTATAATATTATTAAAAGCCTATAAATTAATAATATTAAAGTTTAGAATATTAAAAAAGCTTAGATAATTATAAAAGGCTTACTAATACTAGAAAAAATAGCTATAATTATTAAATTTAATACGAATATTCTAGATAAGCTAAATAATATATATAATAAGCTCTTAAAATAGAAGATATTTATTAGAAACAAAATTAAACTAGAATTAATTAAAGAAAAGCTAAAGAACTACTAAGCTAATAATAAAGAATTCGAAAATATTATTAAAGGTATTTCCAAAAATAGATAAGAGAAACTTAATAAAATTAAAACTATAATAAATAGTTTTAATACTAAGAGTTAGAATAGAATTATACTATATAATAAAGCCTTTAGCTAATATATTAATAATATCTATAATAACTTTAGTAAAAATATTTATAAAAAGTTATATTTTTTCTTTAAGATAAAAGCTTTAGTATATAAAGCTATTTAGTTAATTAATAAAGCTATTTTAAAATATATTAAAAATAAAAAGTATTAGAATACTAGAATATTTACTAAATTAGATATTATTAAAATACTTAAGTATATTAAAGCTATTTCAAAACCTAAAGAATTAAAGTTTAAACTACTATTAGCTAATAACTTTAAAGCTAAATAATATATCTTTAATACTTCCGGAATTCTAATTAAGGGAATTTCACTTCTTTATATTATTATATATTTAAACTACTCTTAAATAGTTAGCTCTCAGAACTCTTTAAAAAAAACGAGTTATATAAGAAATACTAAAATCTCTTTATTCTAGAAAATTATATATTAGAATATAATTATATCTAAATCTTTAGGGCTTAGTTTAGAATAAAAGAAGAGAAGCTCAAATATCTTTTTTTTATATTTTAGTAATTCTGAAATATAAGAGGCTTTTATTATAATTTTTTAAAGCTCGAAAGGAAATCTAAAACTAGTAGTTTTATAGAAAGTACTAAGAAAAAAAAATCCTGGTTTTATATTATTTTCTTCTTTTTTTTCTTTTTATTACTATAAATTCTTTTTGCTTTATATTTCCTATAAATAGAACTAGCCTATTTCTGACTTTATTATAAAGTAGGCTAAACTATATAAGACTTACTCTTACTATTAAGTTTATATTTTTTTCTTTTCTTAATTTAACTAATTAGTTAATAGGCCCGAAATACTACTAATTATATCTAGTAGTATTCTGCCTTATAAGAACTTAATTCAAATATTCTTTCTATTTTCTAGTAATAATAATAGTTAATTATAGATATCTCTATAAATAAGCCAGTTCTATAGTACTAGTAATAGATTTATTAACTATTTATTATAGTTCTAGTTAATATTTTAGAAGACCCTTCTATAGATTTATCTATTATATAGCTTTCTGGCTTTCTTTTATACTTCCGGCTAGCTTTTATATATATAACTAGTCTGCTTATAGATTACTATATAGCTTATAGAACTCTCTATTTTAGTTATATAAATAATTACTTTAAGGCCTATTATAAAAAGGGTAATATAATACTTCTTTTAATCTATAAGCCTCTTCTATATCTCTCTTATCTCTTTATAGGTAATAATTTACTTTATTAGGCTTTCCGAATAAATATCCGAATATATAATTATATTTTTACTTTTATATTAATTAAGTATAAGAAAAATATATAAATTAATTTCTTTTATAAAATCTAGTACTTTTAGATCTATAATAAGCTTTTCTATTTCCAAGGCCTACTATAATCCGCTTTATATATCGAACCCTTCTTTATATAGTTCTTTTTTTATAATTCACTCTTTATAACTAATATATAAACTACTAACTTCTCTTACTTAGATTATATAATTTTTTTATAGTTTATAAATATATTTACGAATTATAATTCGTTTATTATAGTCTATAAAACAGCTTATAAGTATCTTATAAACTAGTAAACCGATTTCCGGATCTTATTTAATCTATAAATATATTTAATTTTTAAATTAAATACTAATTATTATTATAAGAATCTCCTAATAAGTAATAAGGTTATAGCCCTTATTTCGAATAAATATATAAATATAAGCTACTATAATCTAGTATTTATAGTTTATAAAGCAGATTATAAGTATTTATAAATATATATAATATATATACTATTTTATTATATCTTACTTTTCCTATATAATAACCCGAACTAGTACTATAGTTTATAATTATAGAACTATAATAGAATCTATTAGTAAATATAGCTCAAATAATAGATCTTTTACTAGTATTATTTCTATATCTATCTAGCTTTCTCTTTACTTTTTTATATTAGCTATTTCTTTTAATAATATATTATTAATATATATATTACTTATAAAACTACTTTATTTAACTGGCTTTATTTATACTAGTAAAATATCTATATAGATATCTATATAGAACTTATAGATATTCTAATTTATAAGAATATTTATATAAATAATATTAGTTATTATTTTATTTTTCTATTAAGCTTTATAAGTAGTAATTACTTTATATAATAGCTCTTTTAAAACTCAATAGCTATTATATAATACTTTAGTAAGCCAAGCTTTTTTATTACTTTTATAGCTAATTTATACTAGCCTAAAATTATAGATTATCTTTTAAATAAATAATAAGCTATTAATTATTCGGATTTCCTTTACTAGATCTTTATATTAAAGATAAAAGAGCTATTTATAGACCTAAAGAATTATTTTTTCGGACTATATATAAGCTATATATATATAATTAAATACCAGAAATATAGCTTTCTATATATATATCTATTTTTATTTCTTAAAAAAGAAGCTATTTTCTTAATTCCCGATTTAGTTAATAAAATTATTTATATTAAACTTCTAAATCTATTATAAAATCCTATAGGCAAACTTATAACTATAGTAACTAATTAGATATTTTATAGACTATATAATCTTAAAAATAATTTAAAAGCTTTATATATAATTTATAAAACGCCTATAGCCCCGCTTATATATTAGAAGAGGTTCCCTAAAGCATTTATAGCTATAATAATTATTTATAAGAATAAATATCTAGAATACTAATACTAGAATAATAGCTATATATTTATAATTTATAAATTAAGCTTTCTAGGCTAGGAAGTTATCTATAATAATTACTAGATTATTCTATATAACCTATATCTCTTCTAGAAGTTCTATTTATATATTAATATTAAGGTTTATATATTTATATAAGTAATTAAATATATTTATAAATATATTTATAAAGAAATAAATTATATAACTATAGTTGTTTTGAAAACAAATAATAAAATTACCTAATATTTCTAAGCTTAATATATAGGCCCTATAAAGGCTTTTTAGTATCTATTTAAATATCTAATATACTAGAAGTTCTTTCTAGTTTAATATCTTATAATTTATTTCTCTAAATAATATATAATTTATTTTATAGCTAATCTCTTATTTAAATAAATTATAGACCGAACTATAAATACTCGTTTAACTTTAATAGCCTTCTTTAAATATAATATAATATATAAGAATAGCTACTAGTACTTATATTATAAGTTCTTTATAATATTTTATATAGATTACTAAAATCCGGATATAGAAGTACTATAAATAAAAGTATAATATTAGTTATATTTACTACTATAGTCTAGTTTTAGGTAAGCGGTTCTATTTATAGCTTTTACTAATAGTTATATATAGTTTATAGTTCTTTAATAAGCTTTATTTAATTAAAGGCAT
This sequence comes from Hyaloscypha bicolor E, assembly GCF_002865645.1. Lineage (NCBI taxonomy): Eukaryota > Fungi > Ascomycota > Leotiomycetes > Helotiales > Hyaloscyphaceae > Hyaloscypha > Hyaloscypha bicolor. The sequence goes on along the minus strand of NW_020194609.1, from coordinate 341,779 downwards.
TTATTATTCTATATACTATACTATCTGTATTATATATAGCTTAATAGAAAATAATTAGAAATAGTTCTAGTATTTTAATAAGGCTATTTTATTAATAACTAGCTATAGTTTATAAATATTCTTTTTTATAAGTATTTACTAGTAGCTAATTATAGATATATAAGTAATCTAGAACTAGTATAAGAAGTATTTCTATAATAATTTGGCCTATAAACTAGCCTATAACCTATTAATTAACTTTCTATTACTTTTAATTAATTCTTATTATAATTATAATCTTTTTTTATTTAATCTCGGCTTTATAAATCTCTAGTAAATACTTATAGATATTACTTTATCTAAGAATACCTTTAATTAGACTATAAGCTACTATATAGCTAATCTATAAATTAATTATATCTATAAGATATTACTAGTAACTATAATATAAGTCTAGCTAAATATAGACTAGTACTTTTATTTTTAGATAATTATAATAATAATTATAGATAATTTATAAACTACTTATTTCTATTTATAAGATTCTAATAGAACTAGTAAAATATTTTTTTTATAAAACCCTTTACTACTATTACTATAGCTAAGATAAAGTCGTTCTATATATAGTATTAATAAATATTATAGCTTTTCTTTTTTTAAATAAATATATATTTTATTTCTAGTTCCGGATTCTATTTAAACTTAATTAGTTATTTATAAGTATAATTACTAAAATAAACTAGCTCGGGATACTTTTATAATCTATAAACCTAATTATCTGAAATAAGATACTTATATAATATAAGTATTATTTTAAGGTAATATACTAGCTAATAATTAATTTATAATTAATTATAAATAATATTTTCTTTAAAGAAATACCTATAATTCTTAGAAAAGACTTTATTTAGATCTTACTAGTAAGTCTATATAGTTTATAGACTAATATAGTATAGGTCTACTTATAGTAAATATAGATCTAGCTATAGCTCTATTAGTTATTATTATAGATTAATATATAGATTTATAATAATCTATTTAAATAGAATTTTATAGATTGAATTAATAGTCTATTATATAACCTGTTTTTAAATAAGTAGATTATATTTTAATTTTTTATTTTATATATCTAGTTAGTTATAAATCTAATTAATTATATTTACCTATAAAAGTAATTCTTATAGGCCTTATATAATTACCGGGCCTTTAATAAACGAGTAATTTTATTAACTCTAAATAATATAGTCTATAAGCTTAATTAAATAATTCTAGATATACTTTCTAACTAGAAATAGATATATTTTATAATAGATTTAGTTAATATAAATAAGGCAAATTCTAAGATTATAAAATTATCTCTAGAGGTTTTATAAAGTATTTATTTACCGGATTTACCTTTTTCTAAGCTATAACTCAAGATTAATATATCTATAATACTTTTATAAAATCTCTATTTATAGAAAGGGCTTTATAATAAGTTATAAATATTAATATATAGCTTTAAGAGATTTTTAATTCGGATATAACTACTAGATAATAACTTTAATAGCCAGTTATAGACAATTCTATAAATTAAGCTCTAGTTAATAGATTAGTAATTATTTTTTATATTTTCTTATAAATAGTTTCTATTTATTTTATTCTTTATAATAACTATTAATAAGTTATAAGGCTAGTTATTTAAAGTAGTAAAAATAGATTTATAATTACTAGTCTTTTCTTATAGCCAGTTCTATATAGTGGCCTTATAAGTAATTTTATAAGTAGGGCTTTATATTCTTATATTTTCTAATATAAACTATATAAATAATATAATATATTCAGAAATATTATAAAGTTTTATTTAGCTTTTAATTTATTTATAGCTAATTTTATATATTTATAGGCTATTTTTCTTCTTATATTATTTATAAAGAATCTATATCTAATTTATATATTTAGTTAAAAGCCTTTATTATATTTTAAATCTATTTAAAACAAGTTTAAAGCAAAATTATTACTAGCTCTAGAGCTTATATAGAACTACTAATAATAATTTTAGTAAAGCGGCCCTGAACTTATTTATATAATATTATTATATAATTGAACTATAAGTTAAAATTCCTAGTTATAAGTTTTTATCTAAATAGAAATACTAGAATTTCTAGCCTATATTTTATTCTAGTTTCTTTTTCTTCTTTTATCCGGCTAATAAGCTTTCTTTTATAATAAATTCCTCTTTTTATAACTTTTATATAAATTATATATAATATTATTTCTTTTTTTAATTTCCTTATAATTATAATAATATAGTATATAAAATATATTTATATTATAGAATCTCTTTCTTTTTTCTTTTCTTTTCTTATAACTAATTTCTTTTTAGGCCTACTAAAGAATATACTAGCTTGCTTTTACTAAGTTTAATTCTAATATATCCTAGTAAACCTATAATAATTTATAATAGCTAGTTATAAACGGGAATAAGAATCTATAGTTCTATAAATATATTTAATAAACTAATATATAAATCAAATAAGATTATATTCTAGCTATAGTAAATTCTTCTATTTCTTCTATTTCTTCTAGTTCTTTTCTATTACTATTCGGCTTTCATTTATTTTTTTGGTTTTTGCTAGCCTATAATCTTAGTTTAATAAATATTTAGTATAAGAATTATAAAGTAAAATACTAGAAATTAGAGGCAATTATAGGTATATATTAGAGATTTAAGCTTTATTATAAGAGGAAAGATATAGTATTAAATAAGTTATAGATATTACTATTCTTTTTATAAATATTTTTTAAAAGAAATAATCTATAAGCCTATAGCTTTTATTAAAATATAAAAATATATAATTTAATACTTACTTTTATATCTATAAGCTATACTAAAAATACTTATACTAATCTTTCTTATAGTTTTTACTACTTTTAAATTTATAGGAAACTATTTTATTACTAGAAATCTTTAAAGCCAGGCTTATAATAAATTCTAGCCTTTATCTAGTTATTTTTTATAATCCAGACTATATAACTAATCTCTAGTTATAGTACTACCTATAACTCAATTAAACTATTTTCTATAGCCTTTATAAGATACTTATAAATTATAGTAATTTCTTTATATAAATCTATAAAATGGCCCGGAAGTAATTAGTTAGCTAAACGGGTTATTTTCGGATTCTTTTTAGCTTATAAATATATCTAATTCTCTAGTCTAAAATAAATTATTATTATAAGAATCTTTCTATAACTATAAAACCAGTAGGAATTCTTTTAGATAAGTTTATAGATAAGAGTTAATATAATATTCTTCTTATAGTCTATAAGCCTAGCTATTAAGGTCTATAACTTTATTAAATAGCTATTACTTATATAATATATATACTACTTTATTATATACTTTTCTTTCTATATAATAAATATAAATAGTATTATAAAATAATCTTATAAGATATTTATTATATTTATTAATAATTTTATTTAAAGTAATAGCCCTTTTACTAGTTCTATTTATATATCTATAATAATAAGAAATCTTTTTTTTTAAGCTTACTAGCTCTTTTAGTAATATATTATAGATACTTTTATAATAAATCTATAATAACTAGAGATTATCTAGAAGCTAAATAGCTTATAACTTATAAACTAGCTAGATCTAATTACTTATATATTTCAATTTAAAGTTTAGAAGCTTCTTATAAATCTAAAAAACTATATTTTCAAATAATATATAGGTTATATTTATATAATTAAATACTAGAAATAAGGGCTTCTATATTTATATTTATTTTTATTTTTATAAGTATCTAAAAAGTTTAGTATATCTAAATATATAAATAAGATTATATATACTAAGCTACTAGATCCGTTATAGAATTCTATAAATAAGCTTCTAGCTTTAATTATAGATAATATAATCTATAGTCTATATAAAAAGAATTATATATAGGCCCTATATATAATTTATAAAGAAGCCTATAGCCTATTAGTATATTCTAAAAGATTCCTAAAGGCTTTTATAAACTATATTATAATTAATAAAAATAGCTATCCTAAATATTATTACCAGAATAATAAATAAATATTTATAGTCTATAAACTAGGTTTTCTAGGCCAGAAAGTCGTCTATAATAACTACTAGATTATTCTATATAACTCGTATTTCCTTTAAAAGTTCTATTTATATATTAATATTAAAGTTTATATATTTATATAAGTAATTAAGTATATTTATAAATATATATATAAAGAAATAGATTATACTATAATTATAATTATAGTTATAAATAATAAAATTACCCGATATATATATACCCGTTATATAAGTCTATATAAGGCTATTTAATAGCTATTTGAATTTTCTATATAATAGAAGTTTTCTTTTATTTAGTATTTTATAGTTTATTTTAAAGAAAAGTAAATAGTTTACTTTTTAGATAATATTTCTTTTATAGCTCTAGCTATAAAAACTACAAATACATATTTAATACTAATAGCCTTCTTTAAATATAATACTATATATAAGAATAGCCAGAGATATTTATATTTCGAGTTTTTAGTTAAGTTTATATAAATTCTAAAAATTCAGAAATAGAAATATTACTAGTAAAATAAAAGTAAGTAAATTAGCTATATATATTACTATAATTCTATTTCAGGCAAGTAATATTACTTATAGCTCTTATTTATAATTATTTATAACCTATAGTCTTTTATAGATCTATATTTAGTTAAAGGCATTTATTATTTAATATATTAGATTATTTATATTATTTATAACTTAGTAAAAAATAACTAGAAATAATACTAGTATTTTAATAAAACTATTCTATTTATATCTATAAATAATTTATAAATATTATTCTTAACTAGCCTTTATTAGTAGCTAATTATAGACCCGTTAATAATCTAAAACTAGTATAAATATTATTTCTATAATAATTTCTAGTATTAGCTTATTTATAATAATAGTTTCCTATTTCTGCTTTTTAACCTATACTATAATTATAGCCTCTTATTTATATATAGGCTTATAGACTAATAATAGTTATTTATAAATTATAGGCTTCTATTTTTTATCTAGAATTGAATTAGTAAATACTATTTCTTATTTATATTATATACTTTTAAGAACTAGATATTACTTATAGTTATAATATAAGCCTAGATTATTTCTAATTAGTAATTATATTTTATAGAAATTATTATAACTATTAAATTAGATCTATAAATAGTTTATTTCTATTTATAAAAGCTAGAAAATATAAGTAAAATATTCTTATATAAAGTACTTTATTATTACTTTTATAAATAAGAGTAAATAGTTATCTATATAGTATCTATAAGTATTATAGCTCTTTTATTACTAAATAGATATATATCTTATTTCTAGTTTAAGATTCTAATTAAGCTTTATAAATTATTTATAAGTTCTATTATAAAATAAAGTACTCTTATATAAATTCTCTAGTTTATAGATCTTATTATCTGGGATAAGATACTAATATAGTATAAGTACTACTTTAAGGTTATTTATTAGCTTTTAGTAAATTTATAATCTATAATAAATAATATTCTTTTTAGAAAAATACTTATAATTTTTAATAGAAACTTTATTTAGATTCTTCTAGTTATACTATATAATTTATAGGCTAATATTATTACTATATATCTTTAATAATTATTTATTTAGTTACGGTTTAAATAATTCTATTTATAGACTAATATATAGATTTATAAAAGTAAAAATAACTAGAAGTTTATTTATTAAATTAGTAAATTACCTAATAATTTAGACCCTAATAAAATAGTAGTAATTCCGGACTATATAAACTAGCTAGTATTAATTATAGATCTAATTAGCTATATTTACTTTTTAAATCTTTTCTCTCAGGCTATTATAGATTTATTAACTTTCTATAAATAATATCTTTTAATTATATTAAATATTATAGTTTTAAAGCTTAATATCTATATCCTTAAATATTTACTAAGTTAATTATAAATATATTAATTAGTAGATTTCCTAAATATAAATAAGTCTTTAGATAATAACTTATATAAGCTACTTATAAAATAGCTATAAAGTATTAATTTTCTTTTCTTATTACTATCTTAATTTATTTTTAAGATTAGAGCTCTAGTATTATTTTTATAAAACCTATATTTATAAAAAGATTTATATAATAGAATCCGAATAATAATTATAAGCTTATAAATATATTATATTAAGGCCCGCTTATTTAAAAGAGATTTTAATAGCTAATTATAAGTAATTCTATAGATTAAGCTATCTATTATAAATACTAGCCTAGAAATTACTCTTTTCCGAAAGTAATTCCCGATCTATTTATATTTTATAATAACTATTAATAAGTTATAAAGTTAGTTCTTTTATATTATTAGTTTGAATCTATAAATACCTGTATTTATTTATAGGTAATTTTATATAGAAGTTTCCCGTATATTATCTATAGAAGGCTTAAATATCTTTTTACTATATAAGAACTTATCTAGAATATTTAATATAACTTATTCTAAAGTCTTAGCTAATTTACTTTAGTATTTTATTTCTTATAAATGCCTTATAAATTAAATTAAGGGATTTAGGAATCTATAACTATTTATAATTACCTATAAATATCTATATTTATTTATAAGTAATTTATAATTATTACTTTAAATATTTTAGGGCTTAAACGGACCGAAAATACTATATTATTAGATATTAAAAATATATATCTTTTCTAGATAACTCTTTATAGAATTTATAACTCTTTTTTTTTTTCTTCTTCTCTTTTCCTTTCTCTTTCTTTTTTTTTCTCTTATTTCTTCTTATTCTCTAATACTAGTACTAAATAATTCGTTTTCTTTTCCTCTTTTAATATTTCTATTTCTTTTTTATAAAAAGCTACTAGTTCTTTATAGAGCTTAATAAAATAATATATTCTCTAAAAGAAAATAAATAGGTAATAATAATAGGTAATAGTAATATAGCAGGCTATTTATATATTAGTTATAGTCTATAATAATCTATAGTAAATATATATATATAAAGATAAATTACTAGAAATAATCTAGTTACTTATATAATTACTAGTAATAATCCGGAAAAGTAAAAAAGAATTAGTAAAAGCGAAAATAGAACTAATAAAAATAATAATAATATTTGTAAATATTTATTAAATTAGTTATAGTCTATAAAATATTATATAAAAGTATTTATAAAAAGAGTAATAAATATCTTTATTACTATAATAATAGTTAATATAGCTTTTACTAAAAAAACCAGCTATAATTATATATATTATTTATATATCCGACTTACTAATATAATATATATATCTAATAAAATAAACTTAACTAATAAATTAGCTAAGCTTAGTTTTTAGATTAGTAGGCCAGATAAAATTAGTAATATAGCCAGGCTATAAAACAAGTATATAGCAGGTAATAAAAAAGAAAAGGAAGGCTATAGTACGAGTAAGGTAAAGTAAAAGGGCAAGTAGGGCAAAAAAGGCAAGTAGTAGTAATAAGCTAGTAATAAAGCTTATTATTATAATAGTAATAATAATAATAATAGTAATAATAATAATAATAGTAATAATAATAATAATAGTAATAATAATAATAATAGTAATAATAATAATAATAGTAATAATAATAATAAATAGTAAAGAAGATATTTTACGAATTATAAAAAGTATTATAAGCTAGAGGCAGGCCTATAGTAAATATAGAAGTTAACTTATATATATATTTATTAAAAGAAAAAAGTTTTAGAATTCGAAATTAAAATCTATCTTATTTAGCTTATCTGAAAAATTTTTAGTCTTTAAAAAGTGAATTTTTAAAGTGAATTTAAAGTTAGTAAAACTAATATTTTTTAAATAAGTATTTAAGGCATCTAATTAATCTCGAATTAAGATTAGAGCAAAATTAAAGACTAGCCCTAAAACTTATATAGGGCCGCCAGACTTTAATTTTAATAAAGCGGCCCTAATCTTATATAATAATAAGCCTTTTTTTATTTTCTAAAATAAGCCTAAAAAATAAATCTCTATTATAATTTCTACTTTAATTTAATTAGATCTAGTTAAGAAAAATAGAAATAATTTAATAGAGCTTAATAAGAAAACTACTAGTAAAGCTAATAAAACTAGTATAACTAGATAAGAAGAATTTAATAAGAATAAAAATAAGCTAAATCTAAAACTTCTAATAAATAATAGAAATCTAAATACTAAACTAAATATAAAATTAGTAAAATAGAAAAAAATAAAAAGAAATTCTCTATTTTAAAAAGAAAAATATTATTTAGAAAAACTCTTATAATTATATCTAAAACTAAAAAGCAGAAAACTAAGAATATTAAGTCTAAAAAACTTAATAAAAGTATTTAGTATATTTATAAAATACTAGCTAAATAGAAGTTAATACTTATTTAATAGAATAAATATATTTTTAAAGAAATATATAATAATATTTTAGGATTTATTTATAAGTAAGAATACTATAGAATTAATAATAAATTTTTTAAAGCTTTCTATATAATATATATTTAGTAATTTACTAATATTCTTTTTATTAATATATAAAAGATTAAAGATATTTTAAAACTAGTTATTAAAATCTATAAAATTACTAAAAATAAAAAGTATATTTCTATTACTTAAATAAATAAGGAAATATAAGATTTTTTCTTTAAAAACCTTTAAAATTAAGAAATATAAATATAAGTACTATATTTCTAATTAATTCCGTTCTAATTTATAGCTCTAATTTAATACTATAGTTCCTATTCCTAAATCTAGTACTACTAACCTAAATACTAATAACTATATTTATAAGAAAAATTACCTGAAATAAATTAAGAAGTTTAGTATTTAAGAATTCTTAATAAAAGAAATAGAAATATTATAGTTTTATTTCTAAAAAAATAATATATTAATATATAGAAATCTTAGTAATAACTACTTTACTTTAGTCTTTTAACTTTTAATAATAAATCTATTAATATAACTCGAATTTTATAAAGTATTAAATAAGTATCCTATTTATTTAATTATTTATTTTTAGCTAGTTAAATACTTTATTTCTAGAAATATTAATTATAATTAGTATAAAGATAATATTAAAAATCTGGCTATTACTAAAGCTTTAAATAGCAAATTTTATCTTAATAAAAAATATTGAAATATTAGCTATATTTTCCTTATAAACTATAAAAAGGCTATTATTTTTAGTAAAAAGTTCTTTAAAAATATTAATTACTTTTCTATTTCTAATAAATTTAAACAGGAAATAGTTAAGGAAATAAGCAAGTATTTACTAAAAATAATAAGAAAAAAGACTTCGAATATAGTTTATTTAACTAGATAAATAAATATCTTTAGCTAAATAATTTATAAATCTGAAATTATAGAAAAGTATTAATTCTCGAATAATATATAAATTAAAGAATAGCTTAATAATAATTTACTATTTAATAGGCCTTTTATTATAGTTTTAATAAATCTAGTTACTATTAAAAATAAAATATATAAAAATAGAATCTTTTATAAGACTATTAAAGCCTTTTATTTAGAGCTTTCTTTTTCTACTAAAAATTAATTTAAGAATATAATAAATAATACAAAATTTAAAGAAGCTATTTATTTAGAATATATTAATATAATTTATAATATAATTTACTATAATAAGCCTCTTTAATATCCTATAATAAAGGCAGAAATTAAGTAATAATTAAAAGCAAATACTAATTAATATAGAGAATTATATTGGATTTAATATAAAAATATAACTAAATAGTTCGAATTATCTTTAAATAAGTTCAGAAATATAAAATAAGACTATTTAAAAATAATAAGTCTTATTTTAGGTATATAGAAAAGAAATTAGATTAACTAATAAAGGAAAATCCTAAATATTTTATTATTTCGGATTCTAAATAGGATTTTTCTATTATTTTTAATATTTAGAAAATAAATATAAATAAATAGAGAATTAGATATAATATAGTAAATTATATTTATTAAAAATTATATTATTTTAGTAGTTTTAAGATTTAGGTTATATAATAAAAGCTATAGTTTTTTATATATAACTTATAAAAATTATATAAAAGAACTAGTTTTTCTATAGATTTAGAGAATAATTCTTTATAAATATTTAATTAATTAAGCTTTTATATATTATATACTATTTATATTTTACTATTTATACTTTTAATTTATTATTTTATTATTAAATTACGTTTTATATTCTAGTATATTTTATATAGGTTTTTGTTTTATTATAGTTTCTCTTTTATATTAGATAAATAAGCTAATATATTACTATATAATTAGGTAATAGCTCTATTAAATAATTAATATAAAAATTCTTATAAACTTTATTTTAGAACTCGAGAAAAATAAATAGAGCTTTATTTATAAGATTCTTAAGATATTATTAATAAAATATAATTCTATAAATATAGTACAAATTATTATTACTTAGAAAATATATAGCTCGGTTCTATTATAAGTAAATAAAAAAGAAATAAACCTAAAATACTAGTTTACTAATTAGGAAAAGGTATTTAATAAAACTAGAGCTTTTAAAATTACTAAAATTAAAGATATTCTAATAATAATTAAGTTCTTAATAGCCCTCTAGTAAAAACTCATACTAACCTAAATAATAGAATAGCTTAGTAATCTATATAGTAAGAATAAACTAGAGCTTCTAATTCTTATATTCGAATAATATAGCTAGATATTTAATTAGATTATTTTAGAAAACCAGAATACTAAATACTTAAAAGCTTCTATAATCTTTATTATACTCGGGAATTAAACTAGTAAAGAATCAGATAGTAAACCCGATTTAAATAAGAATAAATACTATAAGTACCTTTATAAGGGTTTTAAAACCTATAAGTATAAATAAAATCTATTTAGCTATACTATTATAGAAATTATAATTACTAAATTAAATAAAACTTGAATAAAATTCAAGTCTAATAAGAAATAAATTAGAAAAATCCGGGATAAGATTTTGACTAAATATTAGAAAAATCTGAAACCTTAATTAGAAGAGAAATATAATATGAAAATTACTAGTAAATAAGCTATAGAGAAGCCAATATCCGGTACTAGTTTTAAAAAGAAGCCTAAAATATCCGGAACTCAATTTTCTAGAAACTTTAATACTATTCTAGTAAATCCTATATTTATAATTCAGAGCCCAGGTTAGGAAATCTATATAATACTCGATTTCTTAAGATATTTACTTTTTTAAAATATCTTATTAGATAACTATAATACTATATACCTAGTTAATAATAAGGATCTAATTAATTCTAGTACTTTTATTAAAGCAAAAATTAATAATTATATAAAAGCAGGAATAACTAGTTTTCTAATTATTAGATATAATATTTATATAATTAAAAATATAGTTAATAGATCTATAAAACTATATATTAAAAGTCTAATCTTTTATAATATTATAATTATTAAAGAATTCTATATAAATATTATTTCTAAAGCTTATTTAATAAAAAAGAAAGCTTAGTATTATAAATATAATCTTATAATTAGACTAAGAGATTATAAAAAAAATATAGTATTAATATAATTAGAATATAGATTTAATTTTGTTTTTTTTAAATATAAGCCGCTTTTTACTTATTTTAATATTTCATTTAAAATTCCTATTAGTATTAGTAATATACTTATATTTCTAATATTTAAATATTTAATTAGAGCTTAGTATAAGAGATCTAGAAATTATTTCAAGTTAAGAAATAATTCAGTAAAAAAATAGTATATAAAAGCGGGATATTTAGCCTATAAAGCTTTATAAAAGCTTATTAATTATATATATAATATAAAAATTAATAAACTAATAAGAATTATATATAAATTTTATATTTAGATATATATTAGATAAGTAATCTCATATAGGCTAATTAAGAAAAAGTCTATTTAGCTATTTTAGAGAATCTTATAGAACTTATTTAATTACCTAAATAACTATAATAGTTTAAACTAAATTCTAATAATTAAAAACGAATTTAGTAGAAAGCTCTTTAGATATCTTTTACTAAATAAAAAAGAATTTAGTAATATTTAATATAATTAGAGATTTTAAATAATAGATATATAAGTAATATAATTTTTTAATTATTTATATTAAGTATAATTAGAAGAAAGTAGTTATTCTAATTCAAGAAATATTAGCCTATTAGATCTGGGTAAAAAAAGAAAATATTAAAATCGAGCTTTCTTTTTTATATATATATAAGTTAAATAATAATACTAAATAAATAAGATAAAAGATTATAAATAAGGCTATTATAATATATTTAATAGCTAATTTACCTAAAAGGCTATAGCCAGAGAACTTTATAGCTATAATTTACTTATATAATTAAAGCCTCTTATATATAAATTACTAGAAAATATTAAATAAAGTATTTAATTTATAGTTCTATAATTATTTCTATTAGTATAATCCAGAACTTATAACTCGAATAATAGTTAATTTCAGGCCTAATTAGAATAGAATCTATATATATAATTCTAGAATATATCTAATAATTAAGAACTATAAAATAAAATAAAATAAGAAAGTATTTAAGATTATATTATATAAGTATATTAGATATTTAATTAGATATATTATATCTAATATTTATAAGATTTGGGTTCCTATATTTAATAAAATAATTATTATATATAATATTATATTTAATAAGAATATTCTTTATAAAAAGAATTATAAATATACTAAAAGCTATAGTATAGAAATTATAAAAAATATAATAAAATTATTTCTAGAAAATAAAATTCAGAATACTAAATTAATTTTTAAAAATAAGAAATTATAGTATAATAGCTTATTAAAATAAATAGAAAATAAGCCTAAACTAGAAAGTAATAAGTAAATAAACTAATAATTAAAAGAGCCTATAAATATACTAATAAGTTATAACTCGGAAATAAAAAGCTTTATAACCTTATTAGAAATAGAACTTATAATTTTATAAAGTATTCTAAAGCTAGAAAGTATACTAGAGTCTAGAAATAATAGAAATAAAAATACTAAGCTTTTAAGAAGATTTAGTATTATAGAAAGAAATATAATAGAATATATCGGAATTATTAGAAAAATATATTAAACTAATAAAAATAAAGAAGAATTTTTTTAGAACTAATAATAAAGTCTACTAATAGCTCCTATAAATAAAACAGGAAGCTTATTTATAGAACAAGTAAATAGTTTAATAGAAATAGAAGAATTCTCTATAAAAAGAATAAATAGCTTAGCTAAAATAAAAAATTAAATAGTAAAACCAAAAAGAAAATAAATAAAGAAGCCAATTATTAAAACCAGAAATAAACTAATTCAAATATATTAATATAAAAGAAATAATTAGAACAGAGATTTAGGTAAAGCTAGTAATAGTATAATTACTATAATAAATATATTATTATAAATAATAGATAAATTAAATTAGATTAATTATTTAAAGTTTCTTTTAGTATTTCTTTAGCCTAATTAGCTAAAGAATTATAAGAAGAAATTCGATTATAAGACTATATATACCGTAATTATAATAGTAGTTTAATTAAGAATATATTAAAATAAAGTATTTCAGGTAATATAATAATAAGAAAAATTTATATTAATAATTTTCTAAAGACTCTAAAGATATAAAATAATCTAGAGAAATATCTAGCTAGGAAATATTTCAAATTAGATACTAAACTAGAGATTAATAACTTTAAAGCTCGAAATTACTAGAGAATTATTTCTAGTAATAAAATAAGTATATTTCTAATTTCTTTAAAATAAGTATTTATATATAAAATTAATTCTAATAAATATATTACTTAATATTACTTAAAGCTAATAGTTTATAGAAATCTTTAAGAAAAAGTATTACTTCTATTTATATATATTACTATATTTATAATAAGGTCTTTTTAAATAGCTAGTATAATTATAACTTATTTTCATCTAAAAATAAAGTAATTTAATATTATAAATATATTTATTAATATATAAAGAGATTCTAATAGGCCTATAATAATATATAAGCTATTAAATAATTTCAAGATATTAGATTATATAATAGATATAAATTAAGCTTTATATAAACTATAAGACTTTCTTACTTTATAAAATAAGTATTAGATAAATACTTTTAAAAGAATTAAACTCTTTAGATTTAATAAAGAGCCCTATATTTATATAAATATAAATTATAAGGTCTTTATTATTTTTTATATAAATAACTTTTAAATACTTTATTATAAAAATAATAAAGTATATACTTAATTAATTATTATTTAAATTAAGAAAATTTATAAGCTTTATAATATATGAAATATAAAATAGTTTCTAGGAATTTATATAATTAGAAATTAAAAAGCTAAAAAGCTCTAGCTAATTTATAATATCTATATTAAGGAAATTACTAAGAAATTTAGGGTAATAAATAAGAAGTACTCTAATACTTTATTACCTAAAATTAATTTTTAGAAATATAGTAATTAAGCTTATCTATATTAAATTAAGGTATATTAGAAAAAGATTAGATTACTACTTTATATAATAATTATAATTAAAATAGATATAGCTTTTATTATTTTAGTATTTTCTTAGTTCTTAATAAATTCTATTCTAGAATACTTTATAGCTATAAATTAAGCTTTCTAATACTTATTTAGAACCCGGTTTTTAATAATTTAGTATAATAGAAAATATAAAAAAATATAGCTATAGATTATATCTAATACTTTATATATAAATAATCTAGATATATAAATAATCTAGATATATAAGATATATAATAATCTAGATATATAAATAATCATAGCATAGATATAATCTAATAAAAATAATCTAAGATATATATAAATAATCTAGATATATAAATAATCTAGATATATAATAATTAAGCTATAGATATATAATCTCCTTATTTAGAGATATAATATTATAGAAAGCTACTTAATAAAGCTCTATAACTATTTCTTTAATTAAATAAGAAATATATAAAGTTACTTATATAATAAAGAAAACTATAGCTTTCTAGAAGCTATTTAGAAATCTATATTTAGATCTTAAAAAGCTCTAGACTATATTCTATAATAATAAGTAAACTATTTAACTAATTATTAAAGAGAATAAAAGAATTACTATAAAGCTTTATTATATTAATATCTAGAATATATAATTATATTAAGAATATAATAAAGATATATTTCAAGTTACATATCTTTAAATAAATAATATATCTATAAATAAACTTATAAAAAATCTATTCTAATTCAAATTCGAGAACTTTAGAGCTTTATTAAATTTTTAGGATATTAGAATAAAAATTAAAATAATTAAATAATATAAAAAGAGGCTTTTATTTTTATATTTTTTATTTATAAAATCTATTAAAATAATAAAGCTTAAGGGCTAATAATAGGGGATCTAAAAGCATTCTATTATAATATTAATAAGCTTATATAAAAGGCCTTTTATCCGATTAAACTACTTCTTATTTCTATTAATAGCCTTCTAAACCTTAGTAAAAGAGCTTTTATTACTATTTTTTTTATTAGATTTAGTAATCTCAAGTATAATATAAATAAAGTACCTAAGAATAAATAAATGCTTTAAAATAATTAGAATCTATAAAAGAAAATTAAGAAAAGAAAGCTTATAGTATCTTTAGTAATTAGAAGTTCTATAAGAAAAAGCTATATAATAGAGATATAAGAAATTAAAATAACTAAATAAAAATAACTAGAAATATACTTCTAATAATAAGAATCTTGGCTAATAGTATTATAATAAGAATTATTACTCTTGCCTTTTAGAATAAAGGAAACTATATTAAGTTAAAACGAGCTTTAAAATAATATAAAGAACTTATAATAACTTATATAAGGGATCTCTCTAAAACTAGTATAAATAGAATAAAAAATATAAGGCTTTAGTATAAATTACTTTATTTTTAATAAAGAGATACTAGAAATATTAGAAAATATTATAGGAATCTAAACCTTAATATTCTATTAAAAATAAGCTTTATATTAATAGTTAAGAGCTATATTTATAGCAGACTTATAAGCTACTTAATATTATTTAAAGTTAGTAAAAAGTAAAATAAAAAAATATTTTAAATTAAAAATACTATAAATTTATAAGCCGGAATTAACTTAATAATAATATAAAAAAAGATAAAAACTATATTTATAATAATTAGAAACTTAAAAAGAAATTTTTAAAAGAATATTAAAAAAGAACATTTAATTAAAGACTCTAGAATTAGTAAAAAGAAAGGGTTTTATATAAGGCTTTTCTAGAATTTAGTAATCTAGAGAAATAATATATATTAAGTATATTCGAATTAAAATATTAATATAGCTTTATAAAACCCATATATTAGACAAATTTAGCTATTTTAAAGTTCTCTAATTAAATAAAACAGGTAAAATATAATATTATATCTTTCTAAAAAGTATATTATAATAAAAATTACTAAATTAGGGCTAATATAATTACTTTACTTAATTAGAATCTATATACTTATTTCCTAAAGCTTTATATTTTACTTAAGCTCTTTTCTAGCTAGTTTAATTAATTCTTTTATTATCTAATATAACTTTCTATACTATAATTTTTATATATAATAGTTTTTAATAACTATAAATATAATATATTATATTTACTTCTATACTAGTTAACTAATATTAGAATAAAAGAAAGCCCTAAAATAACTAAATAAAAAAGCTTTAGATTAGCTAGGTAAGCAAATAAGCTAGTAATCTTATTACTAAATAAAAATCTATAAAAAAATATATTCTAGAATAACTTAATAAGTTAAAAGAAGCTATAATATAAAATATTATTAGTATATTACTAGAAAATAAACTAGAGCCTCTTATTAAGTTTCCTAAGAAATCTAAATATCTTATTAATATTTATAATAGGAAAAATATTCTTTTTTAAAAAGCTAAGTAAAAAAAGAAATCTATTCTATTAAAAGTAAACTTTTAAGAGTTATTCCGGAGTCTAGAAGCTTTATATAAAGAGATTATTAAGCTAATTCTAAAAATATATAATATTTTTACTTATAATAAGAATTATTATAATTAGCTAAAAGAAACTAAATAAGCCTTATAAAAAAATAAAGCTATTATTAAAAAGCTTATTATATAGCTTATAAAAATAACTAATTCTTTTATTTTAGAAAATAAATATTTAGTTAAATTTCTTAATTTTTTTATTTTTAAAAATATAACTAAAAATAGAATTACTTTTAATAATTAGTTAGTTTAGATTAAAAATAAGCTTTATAATAACTTTAATATTTATTAAATAAAGAATCTTAAGACTATTTATATTTCTAGCTATATAAGTAATTATATTCTTATACTAATTTTTCTTTATCTAAATTAGAATAATTAATATATATATAATAACCCGGGCTAATATTATAATTTATAATTATAAGACTATAATAGAACTTATTAATAGATATAGCTCAAATAGCAAGTTTTTTACTAGTATTATTTTTATATTTATTTAGCTTTTTTTTTAACTTTTTTATACTAGTTATTTTTTTTAGTAATATATTATTAATATATATATTATTTATAAAACTATCTTATTTAATTAGCTCTATTTATATTAGTAGAATATTTATATAAATATCTATATAAAACTTATAAATACTCTAATCTATAAGAATATTTATATAAATAATATTAGCTATTACTTTATTTTTTTATTAAGCTTTATAAATAATAATTACTTTATATAATAGCTTTTTTAAGATTTAATAACTATTATATAATACTTTAATAAACTAAGCTTCTTTATTACTTTTATAGTTAATTTATATTAGCCTGAAATTATAGATTACTTTTTAAATAAATAGTAAATAATTAATTATTTAAATTTTTTTATTAGGTTTTTATTCTAAAAATATAAGAGCTTTTTATAAATTTTAAGAATTATTTTTTTAAATAATATATAAGCTATATTTATATAATTAAATACTAGAAATATAGCCTTTTATATATATATTTATTCTTATTTTTTAGAAAAAATACTATTTTCTTACTTTCTAATTTAGTTAATAAGATTATTTATATTAAGCTTCTAAATCTATTATAGAATTCTATAAGTAAACTTATAATTATAATTACTAGCTAGATATCTTATAGGCTATATAGCCTTATATATAATTTATAAAATACTTATAGTCTTATTTATATATTAGAAAAGATTCTCTAAAATATTTATAACTATAATAATTATTTATAAGAATAAATATTCTAAATATTAATATTATAATAATAGCTATATATTTATAGTTTATAAACTAGATATTATATTAAATGCGATTATATTTTATTATAATTAAATATAATAGAAAGAAAAATATAGTATAAATAGCCGGAGCTAAATATAGTAGGTATAGTTATATAAGTAACTAGCCTATAATTATTATATAATATATATTTGCCTAAAAGAGATATTTGCTAGTATCCTTAATAGCTAATATAGAAGGGAAACTATAATAAGACAAAAACCCATATAAAGTATACCAGAGTATAAAACATAACTTAATAGTAAAATAATAAATTAAAAGTATAAATAGTAAAGTATAAATAGTATATAGTATATAAAAGCTCAATTAATTAAATACTTATAAAGAATTATTCTCTAAGTTTATAGAAAAACTAGCTTTCTTATATAATTTCTGCAAGTTATATATAAAAGGCTATAGCCTTTATTATATAACCTAAATCTCAAAACTACTAAAATAATATAATTTTTAATAAATATGGCCTGCTATACTATATCTGACTTCTTATTTATTTATACTTATCTCCTAAGTACTAAAAATAATAGAAAAATTCTATTTAGAGTCCGAAATAATAAAATAATTAGAATTCTCCTTTATTAGCTAATCTAATTTCTTCTCTATATACCTAAAATAAGACTTATTACTCTTAAATAATCTTATTTCATATTTCCGAACTTGCTTAAAAGTAACCCGAACCCGCTTAACTATATTCTTATACTAAATCTAATATAGTTCTCTATATTTATTAGTATTTGCCTTTAACTATTACTTAATTTCTGCCTTTATTATAGGATATTAAAAAGGCTTATTATAGTAAATTATATTATAAATCGCACTAATATACTTCAAATAAATAGCTTCTTTGAATTTCGTATTATCTATAGTATTCTTAAATTAATCTTTAGTAAGAGGGAAAAGCTCTAAATAAGAAGCTTTAATAATTTTATAGGAAACTCTATTTTCATATATTCTATTTTTAATAGTAACTAGACTTATTAGAATTATAGTAAAAGGCCTATTAAGTAGTAAATTATTATTAAGCTATTCTTTAATTTATATATTATTCGAGAATTAATGCTTTCTTATAATTCCAGACTTATAGATTATCTAGCTAAAGGCATTTATTTATCTAATTATATAGATTATACTCGAAGTTTTTCCTTCTACTACCTTTAGTAAATACTCGCTTAATTTCTTAGCTACTTCTAGCTCAAATTTATCGGAAATAGAGAAGTAATTAATATCTTTAAAGAACTTCTTACTAAAGGTAGTAGCCTTTTTACGGTCTATAAGAAAAATATAGCCAATATTCTAATACTCTTTACTAAGGTAAAATTCGCTACTTAAAGTTTTAGTAATAGCTAGATCTTTAGTATTACCTTTATACTAATTATAATTAATATTTCCAGAAATAAAGTATTAGACTAGCTAAAAGTAAGTAACTAGATAAATAGAATACTTATTTAATACCTTATAGAATCCGAGCTATATTAATAGATCTGCTATTAAAAATTAAGAGACTAAGGTAAAGTAGCTATTACTAAGATCTTTATACTTTAATATATTATCTTTCCGGAAATAGAACTATAATATCTTTATTTCCTCTATTAAGAGTTCTCGAATACTAAGCTTCTTAATTTACTTTAGGTAATTCTTCTTATAAATATAGCTATTTATACCCAGATTAATAGTACTAGACTCAGGAATAGGAACTATAGTAACGAATTAAAGTTATAGATTAGGGCGGAATTAATTAGAAATATAGTACTTATATCTATATTTCTTAATTTCCTAAATCTTAAAAAAGAAATCCCGTATTTCCTTATTTACTCAAGTAATAGAAATATACTTCTTGCCTTTAGTAACTTTATAGATTTTAGTAACTAGCTTTAGAGTATCCTTAATTTCTTATATATTAATAAAGAGAGTATTAGTAAGCTACTAAATATATACTATATAGGGAGCTTTAAGGAATCTATTAGTAACCCTATAGTATTCTCGCTTATAAATAGGTCCCAAAACGCCGCTATATATTTCCTTAAAAGTATACTTATCCTACTAAGTAAGTATTAATTTCTATTTAGCTAGTATTTTATAGATATACTTAATATTACTATTAAGTTCTCTGGATATAATATCCTTAGTTTTCCGCTTCTTAATTCTAGATATAATTAAGGAAATCTTTTTAGATAGTATCTTTTTCTTTAGAATAGAGAATTCCTTTTTACTTTCCTCTATTTTACTAATCTTATATTTAGTCTAGTACTTAGATCTTTACTATTTATTAGAAATTTTAGGCTTAGCTTACTCTCTATTTTTGCCAGATTCTTCTTATCTAGTTATACTAGTTTTACTAGTCTTACTAGTTCTACTAGCTTTCTTACTAGGCTTTATTAAATTAGCTCTATTTTTCTTAGCTAGATCTAGTTAAGCTAAAGCTAAAATTATAATAGGAGCCTATTTTTTAGGCTTATCTCGGAAAGCAGGAAAAGGCTCGTTATTATAAGCTCCTTTAATTAGAATTCCGGAAGTATTAAAAATATACTATCTAGCTTTAAGGTTATTAGCTAATAGTAGCTTAAACTCTAATTCTTCAGGTTCCGAAATAGCTTTAGTATATTTGAATATCTTAGTAATATCTAATTTAGTAAATATACTAGTATTCTAATATTTCTTATTCTTAATATATTCTAAAGTAGCTTTATTAATTAACTAAATAGCTTCGTATACTAAAGCTTTTGTTTTAAAGAGAAAATATAACTTCTTATAGATATTTTTACTAAGGTTATTATAGATATTATTAATATATTAGCTAAAGGCTTTATTATATAGTATAATTCCATTCTAATCCTTAGTTTCCAGACTATTTACTATAGTCTTAATTTTATTAAGCTTCTCTTATTTGCCTTTAGAAATACCTTTAATAATATTCTCGAATTCCCTATTATTAGCTTAGTAATTCTTTAGCTTCTTCTTAGTTAATTCCAGTCTAGTTCTATCTCTAATAAAGGTTTTCTACTTTAAGAGCTTATTATATATATTACTTAGCTTATCTAGAACATTTATATTAAATTCGGTAATTATAGCTATTTTTTCTAGTATTAGTAAGCCTTCTATAATTACCCAAGCTCCTTTAATACTTTAAACTTTAATACTATTAATCTATAAGCTTTTAATAATATTATAGCTTATAAGAACTAGCTATTACGCTTTACTAGCTTAAGAAATCTATATTTTAGCTATTTTATTATTCTTAATAAGTTATAAAGATATTATTAGTATAATAGTTATAGGTTATAAAATTAAAGGTTCTCGAGGTTATAAGAATTTCTTTTAAGTATATTTCAAAACAAAAAGTAAATTAGAATAGTCTTGAATTATATAAAGATATTATATATATTCGAGTTTTTCTTTTTTCCTAGTAAAAAAATAAAGCTAAAATAGTAGTATATATAATAGGGAAAGTAAATATAATAATTAGGTTTATTTAAGGTAATATAATTATAAATTAGAAATAATTATAAAAAATAAAATATAAAGTTAGGCTTTTACTATAAAAAAGAATATAAATATATATATTTAAGGAAATATAATCTAGGAAATAATTAAGGCAAGTTAAACTAAATAGTAATAATAAAAAAACAAGAAAGTAATATAATAGAAATATAGGTATAATAGTAATATCTAAAGTATTAGAATATAGAAGAAAATAATAAAAATTTTATAATATAGGCATGCCCTAACTCTTTATTTATTTAGAAACATTTCTATTAACTTAAAGAATAGTATAAAAGAAGAGAAATAATATAGGAAATATATAAAAAATAAGGTATATAAGTATACTAAAGATATTAGGAAAATATAAAATAAGTATTAATAAAAAAGAAATTAGAATAATAGAATTAAGAAATAACTTAAAATAAGGTATTACTTCTTTCGAAACTAATTTATATCTCTTCTAAAGGCTAATTATATTTATTTAATACTTATTAAAATCGACTTTATATAATATAAAACTATTTAGTTAGTTAGAACTTTAAAGTAATATCTATATTTATAAAGGTAATACTAAAGATATTAAGATATATAGAAAGAAGAATTAATACGAACTATAAATAGGATTTATAACTATTATTATTAAATTTGGATAATTTATTAACATTTAATATAGAATATAAAAAAATTACGGTATCCTAAGATTAGTATTAAGGATATAGTATTCCAAATATCTCTTTTTAATTACTTAGATAATATTTAATAATAGGAAATAATTCAATCATAACGACATAGTTCAAATCGCACTTTTACTAGCGTTCTTAGAAAAAGTAATTAGTTTCTAGCTAACTACAAGAAATATGTTTATGAGTCGCGCAAAATAGAGTGTGGTATGGTAAAAGAGTGTATTTTCTATGATTAATTTTAATATCTAATTTCTCTCCAAGAATTTCAATGCGCGGTAATCAATATGTGATAAGTATCCGTATTTATATGTTTTTATTTCTATATAAGATTCGTTCTTTAGAACATATCGTAAACCTATGTATTTCACTCTGAAACTATAGCCGCTGGCTTTTAAGTATTGATAGTTTTACCGTTGTATGTTGATATTAATAGTAGGAGTGGTTACTTTAATGTTCGTAACGTATAGGCAGAGGTAGGTCTATTAATGGCAGTATTAATCTTAGTTTTTTTTTTTTTTTTTTTTTTTTTTTTATTCTCTATCATTCTAAAAATATAAGTATTATTTTTTTTACTTATAGTTGGGGGGAATTTAAAAGTTTGATGTAAAGTAACCTTTTTAACTTTTCCTATTTGTTATTTGTAATACTAAAAGAAATTACTTTATTATTTTTGATTTCTAAGATGTCTAGTAATTGAACATCTTATCATATTAGGAATACTATCTAGTAATAAATAATTAGATAATAATAAGAAATAATATAATAATAAAGCTCGTCCCGATTCCAGAATAATAGTCTAATATAAATAATACTTTCTAAAATTATTAAATAAATAGTAGAAGGAAAATTCAAAAAATATATAAGGAATTAAAGATAATAAGCTTTATTTCAGGTTAAGAAAAGCTTCTATTATTAGATATTTCCTTCTTAGTTCTCTTATAAAGGAAAATATTACTTTTACTTTTTTCTAATTCCGGTAATTCTAGAAATATAATAATAATACTAGTAGCTTTCTTAATTTCCTAAATACTATTTTACTTATAGTATTTTATAACTACTTTTTTTTCTAGTTCTATATCTATTTTAAAATATTTATTTATAGGTATATACTTGTTATTAACTTTATTTTTAGGGAAATACCAGAATTTATTTCTTTTAATAAACTACTTAAGTTAATTTCCGATATATATTCTTTAAAATATAGTACTATTAAGTTCTTCTAGTATATAATATCCTTTTAGTTAATCCGTATATCTCACTTTATACGGGCTAAGCTAGTAATATAATAGCTTTATATTTCTTAACTTATCTTAATTTATTAATTTAATATTATATATAAGAACTAGATTTTTTTCGGAAATAGGCTTTAAATAAATCTAATAAATAGTATTAAATTACTTCTTTTCCTCTCGGTATTTTCTATTTTTTTTTATTCTGGCTTCTTTAATATCTTTATCTCTTATTTATATTTGCTTTATATATATCTCTAGAAGTATTTCTCTATTATAAACTTTATTTTATCTAAATATTCTTTAGGTTAGAAAGTATATTTTTATAGATAATATAGCTTCTCTACTATAGATTATATAAAAAGAAGTAAATCTAGTTAGTTTATATATAGTAATTTAGTTAGTAAATAGAATATATAATAGTAAATCTACCTAAGGCTTCTTTCTATCTATTATAAATATAATAAATACCTAAATAATTAGTTAATATCCTCTTCTAATTATACTATTTCCTTTGAAATTATAAGCTAAAATAATAATTCTATTAATTCCTAGCTTATTAAGTTCTCGAATTACTACTTCTTTAAATTCTGATCCGCTATTTACCTTAAGCTATCTAAATAAATTATATCTATAAATAATTTCTTCCTAAATAAACTTAGTAATCTTCTTACTAGTTAGATTCTTTAAAGATCTAGCCTTAATTTACCTTAAGAAGTTGTCTCTAGTAATAACTAGTAAGTTATATCTTTTATAGTCTAGTAATTTAACTATATTAATCCTAAAGTAATAGAAAAGAAATATAGCTTTTATTAGATATAGAGCTTTTTCTTATTTTCTTTTATTTTTATACTAATAGACCTTATAAGTATTAATATATTTTTATATATAGTTATAATAATCTTCTTAGTAATAATAACTAGCTACTAAGTAAAAAGTACTTTCTTTTCTAATATATCTAATCTTATTATATAGCTCTTTAATAATAATTTCTCTTTACTCTTAATTATTAATAATAAGTTAAGGCAAATATACTTTAGATATAATTCTCTATAGTAATTAATCTCTTATATTATAATTTAAAGCTTCTCTACTTAACTTTTAAAACTTGGCCCTAGATATTTCTTCTAGTCTAGAGAGTATTATAAGATATTATATAATATTTTAGTATTATTTGGAATAGCTATTATTTAAGAAATCTAATAAAATAGTTAGGTTATTAAGTAAAGTATAAGAGTTAGTATTATTGTCTATTATTTTACTAGTAATTATATATAAAAGGCTATGGCCTTTATTATATAATTTCCGGATTTTAATATTTTTTAATATTACTAATTTGCTTTTAGATATAGTAAGGCTTTAATTATTAATCTCTAATAACTAAATACTATTATCCAAATATCTAATAAAGGTCTTAGGAGTCTAATTCCTTAAAATAATATTACGTAACTAAACCGGAACTATTTCCTTTATCTAAATTTTCTGCCTAATAAGTACTATTCTAATAATATTAAGCTCTATTACTAACTATTTATTAATATTCTCGTTATCTTTAATATTGCTTTCTTGCTATAGATATCTTAATAATTTATTAGTAGTAGTATACTTAGTTCTTTTAATATACTTGACTTTAAAGTCAAATAACTAAATTTATACTAGCTAGTAAGTAACTAGAGCTTTAGAAAGATCTATAGCTATTTTGCTTAGCTATATAACAAGTATATTAGTATCTAGTTTAAGAATAAAGTAAACTTTATATAGCCAGAATTATATTTTTTATAAATACTTTACTAGTTCTCGGTATTTTCCTTTAGTAATATTATATTTCTATTTAGTATTATTCCAGATTTTAGACTTATACTATATAACTCTCTTTTTTTCTTTATTATTATATTAACTAAGAGTTTTGCTCTATTTATCTAGGCTAGTATTTACTACTAATATAATTATTCCCTAACTTTCTAATAAATTATAATATAACTTATATAGTATTAAAGTAGTAATAAGCTTTTCTTAAAGGATTTATATAGCTTGCTTTTATTTATTATTCTAGTTCCATATTATACTTTTTCTTATTAAGTAATAAATGAGTTTAGTAATAATTATAAAGCCTTTAATCTAAATATAATAGTAAATAATAATTCCGATAAATGCCTTATTTTTAGTTATATTATTATAATACTTCTATCTTAAGATCTTAGTAATTCCTAAGCTTAAAGGGCTTCTTCTAAGTACTTTATAAATAAATCTAATAATAATTATTCTATTATAATAGAACTATAGTTTTTCTCTAATACTAGCTCTGGCTTATTTAATTTTATCTAAGATTATATTCAAGTTTTAAAGATATTTAGATATAAAATACCAAATTTCAGGTAAAATAAGCTACTTATTATAATTTATATAAGGTCCCTTAACTTTAATATTATTAATAAATAATATAGCGATTTTGAGAAATAGATTCTCTAGAATAGCTATAATAACCTATATAAACTATATAACGGAATTAGTAGCTTCCTGAAATAGTATAGTTATTCTTAATAGTTCTAGAGATATTATAAATATAATTAAATCTCTACTATAAGTATCTAGTATAAGTTAATTATATCTAAAAAAGAAATTAATTAAAGAAATATAAGTATATCTAGTAAATTTCTCTAAGATCTTATTAGTAGACGGAAATAAGTTAGTATCTTATAGGGTTACTAAATTCATTTTTATAATAGTATTAATTAGTCTATAAGTTCTAGTAATCTTTTTTATAACTAAGAACTATAGATTTTAATAAGGTCTATTATATTTTTCAAGAACTTTATAATCTAGATATTCTAATAATATTTTTACTATTACTAGTACTAGAGCTTTAGAATATAGGAAATTCTTTTCTTACTAGGCTTTATACTTAATAGTTTTAATTAGAATAAGTAGGCTAATATCCTTATAAACTTTTCTTATTTCCTTTTAATTAAATATAATTATATTTTCTTAATTAATTATTAATTCTCGAAATATAACTAGTTCCTCTTTCCAGAACTAGTTACTAATATTTAATTATTTAAGATATTCCGAAATAAGTTATAAATCTTTTAGAATAGCTAATATTCTCGGTAAAAGATAGTTTTTATATTTCCTAGTATATTTCTATAAGTATTCTCTAGCTTTAGATCTCTTAAACTAGTTCGGATATTTACTAGAGCCTTCTCTAATTCTATTATTAATATCTACTAGTTAAATTTTCTTATTCTTTATTTTATATACTTCCGTAACTAGAAATAAACTATAGTTATTATTTTTTTCTTTAAGAGCTATAGCTATTTTCTCTAATACTTTTTTTCTCTAATCTCCGGAATTTATAACCTTCTTATTTAGCTCCTTTCTAGTTAGATATAAAAAGCGCCTTTTTGTCCGGTATTTTAATATATCTTCCTTAAGCTCTTATATATTCCAGAATTCTCCCTAATTTTGGGTTCTATATTTCTTAGTTTCGGGAATATATTCTTTTATTATTAGGAAATACTACTTTATCTTTTTTTTAGAAATATTTTTACTTAATACCCTTTTTACTTTTTTTTCTATTAATTTCGGAACTATTCTTAATAATACTCTAATTAAAGCCTTTTCTACTTTAGTTTCTCTAAAAATATTATTAATTTCCTAAATTCCTAAATCCAAAATAAAAGAATTTATAAGAAATCCCAGTATCTTTCTATTTCCCCTAATATTATTACTGGTTATAATACCAGGCTCTATTTTTCCTTTTTACTATTAGTTTCTTATTCCGTATTACTTAATTTCTTAACTCTAGAAGCTTAGTACTTTTAAACTATTACTTTCTTCTATTTCCCGGTATTTTTTAAAAGTAAAATAATTATAATAGTATAGGTATTCTAGTTATCTTTAGGATTAGTAAACCTTCTATCCTATAAACTATTACTCTAATATATAATATTTATCTTTATCTTTATTAAGAATAATTAACTAAATAAGATCTTTAAAGCTCCTTTAACTAGAAAAAAAATATTTTTATATCCTACTCTATCTATAACCTTAGTTCTAAGCTTTACTATTTCTGTAAATCCAAATTTAGCTCTAGTAATAGTAGATATTTAATAATTTATAGTATTATATATTACTTTACTAATATTTCTAGAAATCTTTTTAGGGAAAATATTAATTTTAGCTCTAATATTAATTATTTTTTTATATTTAATACTTCCTTAAGGTTCTCGAAATATAAATCGGAGATATAGAGCTTATATAATATATTTATAAGCTAATAATATCTAAATATTAATACTATTACCTTTAAATTAAATAATTCTATTAGTATTAGGTACCTAAGCTAGTATTTCTAATTCCTTAAATATTCTATCTATTATATAAGCTATAGCTACTAGTTCTATAGATTTTCTAGTATATCTAACTATACTTAATATAATAATATTTCCTATTTATAAGATAGTAAAATAGGAAGTATTATTCTTAATTTATTAGTTTTAAAGTATAATAGCTAGATCTAGTATTTTTAAGATATTAATAAGTATTCTTATTCTTTTCTAAGTCTTTAGAAGTAAGATAGTTACTTTCTTTAGTAGTTTTATTAGAATATTATTAACTTTAGAAATTCTATACTTATTATAATTAAGAGTATATTAGGTCCCTAATTTGTCTTATTTATTCCCGGAAGTATTAATATCTATATTTTTAGTTAGGCTATCCCCTTATCTATTACTTCTTAAAGTAATATTCTTTTAGCCTCTTATATAAGATAGCTTTTCTTTAGCTCTAACTTGTTTTCGGAAAACGTCTTTAGCTATTTCTATCTCTTTTCCCTTTCTCTTTAATAAGAAACCTATTATAGTATTAATAGAAACGCTATTTATAGCCAAATCTTAGTATTATTTATTAATTCTAGAACCTGAAGTATTAGTAATTCTAATATAATTTCCCCTAAAGTAAAGCGGCTATTTAGATTCCCTAGATATAACTTACTTATTTCTATATATAAATCCCGGTTAGCTAGTTCCCTTTTCTCTTTCTTACTTAATAAACTAGGTATTTCTTATTAATCTCTAGATATTTTTAAATTGAGTATTTAAGTTATAGTTAAATTTTCTTTCTCGGACTTGGAAAATAATTTAGTTAAACTACCGGCGTTTACTAGTAAGAAAAAAGGAAATACTTTTTTATTTAGGCTTAAATAGCCCTTTATATTATCTTCTATTAAATTAGTAAGTATATTTATAATTTATAAGTTCTTTTATTAGTAAGTAATAGAACTAAGAAATATAGATATATTCTAGATTAATATTATTATTCTTATTCCTACTATAGTACCTATAGTAAATTTATTCTCTTAGTTCTAGGTCTATACTATAGACTATATTAATTTAAATAGTATTTTCTAATTACTTTTAAGACTAACTTTCTCTAGAATATAGTTATCTAGATTCTTTACTTATTCTAGCTCGACTATTATAGCTATTATAGTATTCTCTATAACCTTTATTATAACTTCTAATATATCTTCCTTAAAGACCCGAATTATACTTACTAGGCTATTAATACTATTATACTTATTATAGTTAGCTAGGCTATATAAGTAAGCTATAAATATTTTTCCGAATTATAATAGTAGCTATATTAAGTTATTTCTATAGGTTCTCTTAAGTTATAGTAGTAATAGATAGTTTTTCTAGACTTCTTACTAGCTAGTTAATATTATTTCTCTTAGGTTTACTATTTTTAATAGGTTTTATATAATTAGCTATAAGCTAGATTCTTTTCTTATCTATATTTATAATAGCTTTAAGAAGTATAATAGAAGAAACTAGTAAAGAATAATTATTTTCTGGTTTAGAAACTATATTATAGATTACTATATTTAAGTATTCTTATCTAAGTCTAGATATATCTGAATTATTAGTAATATTAAAATAGTATTTCTTTTCTTTATACTAATAGAATATTATTATCTTCTTATATATCTTACTATATTTATAGGTAGAAACGTCTATAGGCTCGAAATTTATATTCTTAAGAATATAATCCCTTATTAGAATAAATAATTCTCTTATAAACTCTCGATACTAAGTAATTTTATCTATTTCTTTTTTTTTTAGTAATTTCTTTAATATTTTATTAAATATATTAATATAAGACTTAGAAGAGATTTCTTTATTCTAGGCTTATATAATAATCTAATTAAGAAAGTTATAGCTAATTTTAAGTATTTCCCAGTTATATTCTCGAAATTTCTTTAGTAAGGCCTTAAAGAACTTGGTTTTCTAGTAATTTCCTGAATTATTAGTATAGTATTCTAGTATAGCCTTAATCTAATTCTTATAAATAGGAGAGATATAATAGATAATTCTCTCTCTTTTAGTATTATTAGGAATATAATAGTTCTTATATATATCTATATACTATTTCAAGAATATAGAGATATTACTTCCCTGAAACTATAGTACTCTAGAAGCTCCCGCAAGTAGCAGGTTTAAATCCGGTACTAGTATATACTTATTTTTAGCTATATTAATCTTAATAATTTCTTCTATAGCTAATTATAGAGTTTCCGTATCTGAAATTTCTATTAATAATATTTCTAAAGGGCTAATTTCCCATTTAAGTATATCTTTTAATTTAGGAACCGGAATTAGGGAGAAACCGGTTAATAATAATAGATATAGTTAAGGTTCGAGTTTTAGTATTAGTAATAATAAAGTAGTAGCTTTTCTAGTTTTATTTCTATTACTTATATTCTCTTTCCTGCTCCGTTAGCTTAATGCCTATAATATTTTCCCTTAATTTTGCCAAACTAGATATATTCTATAATATTATTAATAAATATAATAAAAATAAAAATAATAAAAATAATAAAAATAATTTTGCTATTTTCTCTAATTTCTCTAAATTCTCCTTATTATTTTTACTTAATAATCTTCCCTTTCTCTAGAGACTTCTCTAATTTATTTATATAATTTCTTATTTCCGATTTCCTTTTAATTCTTTTTAATTTCTATTTATTATCTTACTTAAAATTAAAAGCATTCCCTATTTTGGGTATTTTCTTTAGACTTAGAAGTAAGCTTTACTACTAAGATTAAAGCTATTTTAATTCCGACTTTTACTATAACTAAAAATAATATATAAATTAATAATATAATTTTATTTCCGTATACTAAAGTCTATTTCTAACTAAGGTCTAACTTATATTATCTTAATATAATATTTCCTATTTTATTTCTTCTACTTCTTTTCCTTTTATAATTAGCCTCTATTTCTATTACTCCTATATACTATACTAGTAATTATATCTTATAGCTAACTTATATTCAAATTACTAGATATATTAGAAATTAATATAAGATACTAAGATTAATACTTATATATCCTTAATATTTTGGCTTTAGGCTCAAGGTATTATAATAGCCCTTTTTCTCCCCTAACTTACTAAGCTAATAATCCGCCTTATAGATACCCCTCAGAACTTTATAAGAGTATTACCTTAACTATAAAGTTTCTATCCTTCCTATATTACTTACTATAAAATATATAGAAAAGAAACTATAATAAGATAAAAACCTATATAAAATATACTAGAATATAAAACGTAACTTAATAGTAAAATAATAAATTAAAAGTATAAATAGTAAAGTATAAATAGTATATAGTATATAAAAGTTTAATTAATTAAATACTTATAAAGAATTATTCTCTAAGTCTATAGAAAAACTAGCTTTCTTATATAATTTCCGTAAATTATATATAAAAGGCTATAGCCTTTATTATATAACCTAAACCTCAAAACCGCTAAAATAATATAATTTTTAATAAGTATAGCCTACTATATTATACTAATTTATCTAAAAATATAGTCTTAGCTAGTATTTCTATTCTAATCTAGTAATTCTACTATACTTTATCTAGTATCCCTAAAATCCACTAAGCTAGCTAGCCTAAGGCTAGTAATTAAGCTTCTAGAAGCCTAAGGCCTATCTAAGTACTATAATATATATAAAATTAAAGTACTAGAAATATAGGAAAGAAGAAAAGGAATTATTTATATATAAAAATAGTAAAAGGGTAATTAAGGCTATATAGAGTATATAGGGACATTAGATTAGATAGAGAGAGGCTCGTTAATAAGAAAGTAATTAATACTATAGAAGTTTGATTTATTAATAAAAGATTTAATTATAGGGAAGCAGAATAATAGAAGCTCTTTAGGAGGCAAAGAAGTTAATAAAGGCTCTATAAAAGCCAGAAAAATTAATAGTATTATTAATTAATAGCTATTATAGAAGTTATTAAGGGTATTATAAATAATATTTATAATTAATTAATAAAGACATTTATTTAGAATAATTCTAGAATAAGAAAAAACTATTATAATATTTATATAAGCTATATTCCGATTTAATAATTATTTATATAATACGGAAGTATTAGGAAAGTAGTATTAGTTATTATAATAAGTAAGAACTCTAATTCAGATAATAGTAATTATTATATAAATAGTAATAATTAAGAATTAATTTATTTATTAAAAGAATACTTAATTAAAAGTTTAAATTAAAAGATACTATTATTACTTATTATATTAAATATAATTATATTATAATATAATTAAATATAATAAGAAGAAAAATATAATATAAATAGCTAGAGCTAAATATAGTAAATATAGTTATATAAGTAACTAGCTTATAGTTATTATATAATACTAGACTTTCTAAACTAGAAAGTTATTTATAATAACTATTAGGTTATTTTATATAACTTATATCTTTTTTAGAAGTTTCATTTATATATTAATATTAAGATTTATATATTAATATTAAGATTTATATATTAATATTAAGATTTATATATTTATATAAGTAATTAAATATATTTATAAATATATTTATAAGAAAATAAATTATATAATTATTATTATTTCGGAAATAAATAATAAAATTATTTAGTATTTCTAGACTTAATATATAGGTCCTATAAAGGCTTTCTAGTATTTATTCAAATATCTAATATATTAGAAATTCTTTCTAATTTAATATTTTATAATTTATTTTCCTAAATAATATATAATTTACTTTATAACTAATTTCTTATCTAAATAGATTATTAACTAGGCTATAAATACTTATTTAATTTTAATAACTTTCTTTAAATATAATATAATATATAAAAATAATTACTAATATTTATATTATAAGTTTCTATAATACTTTATATAGATTATTAAAACCCGGATATAGAAGTACTATAAATAAGAATATAATATTAATTATATTTATTATTATAGTCTAGTTTTAAATAAGTAATTTTATTTATAGCTTTTATTAATAATTATATATAATTTATAGTTTTTTAATAAGTTTTATTTAGTTAAAAATATTCGTTATTTTATATATTATATTACTTATATTATTTATAGCTTAATAAAGAATAATTAGAAATAATTCTAATATTTTAATAAAGCTATTTTATTAATAACTAGCTAGAATTTATAAATATTCTTTTTTATAAGTATTTACTAGTAACTAATTATAAATATATAAGTAATCTAAAACTAGTATAAGGAGTATTTCTATAATAACTTGGCCTATAAACTAGCCTATAATCTATTAATTAATTTTCTGCTATTTTTAGTTAATTCTTATTATAATTATAATTTCTTTTTATTTAATTTTAGTTTTATAAATTTCTAATAAATACTTATAAATATTACTTTATCTAAAAGTACCTTTAACTAGATTATAAGCTATTATATAGCTACTATTTCCTTTTCTAAATATTTATAGTAAGTCTAATATTCGCCTTATTTTTATATTATAATTTATATTACTAAAGATATATAATAAGTTTTATTATAGTAAGAATTACTAAATTAGGGCTAGCATAATTACTTTATTTAGTCAGGATCTATATACTCACTTCCTAAAGCGTTATACTTTACTTAAACTCTTTTCTAGCTAGTTTAATAAACTTTTTTACTATTTAATATAACTCCCTACTCTATAATCTTTATATATATTAGTTATAAGCCCGGCCTCGCACTAATAAGCTTCCTAATTAGTATGCTACAGAGAGTATTTAAGAGCTTATTTAATTTATTCTTTGAAAAATCACACTTTAGTTCGCATTTCCGTTATTAACTAATTAACAGAAACTATTCCTATAGTTCCTATAGTTTCCAAAGCTCAATTACAATTATATTAGAAGCTATAGTAAAGATTATTGTCCTAAAGAACCGCAGTTCCTGGGCGGACTAGTTTAATACTTTCTGTAGAGTAGCCAGTAATAAGGGTATCTAGGATAAAATTAACCTATTTAATAATAAAGTAATTAAAACGAATATAACAGCTTCTCTCAGGCCTTCCCCTATAATTAACGAGCTTATACTAAAGGAAATAGAGGATTACTATACCAGATACCAAGTTAATATAGAAAATTGGGATAAAGATACTTGACCTATAATTAAGAAAGAATTAAAACTAGTATCTCTATAGCCTATAATATTTGGGAACGTTAGAGATTACTATTTGGCGCTCTTATAGGACTATAAGATTAAGAAACTAGACTAGACGAATAAGCTAGTATACTATTATATAATCAGATAGTAGCTCCGTTAAATAGTTAATATAGAGATCCTTATAAACTCTATATTAGGCCTCGAAGAGAGTAAGTAGAGCTCTATTTATAAGGTTCTTAAGGCTTTATTAACGAAATACGGTTCTATAGATATAGTACAAATTACTACCGCTCGGAGAGTATATAGCTCGGTCCTACTATAAGCAAGTAAAGGAGAAGTAAGCCCAAAGCGCTGGTTTACTAATTAGAAGAAAGTACTTAATAAAGCTAGAGCTCTTAAAATCGCCGAAATCGAAAGTACTCTAGTAGTAATCGAGTTCTTAATAGCCCTCTAGCAGAAACTCGTACTAATCTGGGTAATAGAACAGCTTAGTAATCTATATAGTAAAGACGAACTAGGGCTTCTAATTCTTATACTCGAATAGTCCAGGTATTTAATCGGATTATTTTAGAAAACCAAAACGCTAAGTACTTAGAAGCTCCTATAATCTTTACTATACTCGGAAATCGAACTAGTAAAGAATCAGATAGCAAACCCGATTCGGACAAATATAAGTACTATAAGTGCCCTTGCAAGGGTTCCAAAATATATAAGTATAAGTAGAACCCACTTAGCTATACTATTATAGAAATTACGATTACCGGATCAAGCAAAACTTGGACAAAATTCAAGCCTAATAAGAAATAGATCGGAAAAATCCGGAAAAGGATCTTGATTAAATATTAAAAGGATCTGAAACCTTAGCTAGAAGAGAAATACGGTATAAAAATCACTAGTAGACAAGCTATAGAAAA
This sequence comes from Hyaloscypha bicolor E, assembly GCF_002865645.1. Classification (NCBI taxonomy): domain Eukaryota; kingdom Fungi; phylum Ascomycota; class Leotiomycetes; order Helotiales; family Hyaloscyphaceae; genus Hyaloscypha; species Hyaloscypha bicolor. The sequence goes on along the minus strand of NW_020194609.1, from coordinate 306,644 downwards.
GCCAACGCCCGGTACTAGTTCCAAAAAGGAGCCTAAAGCATCCGGAACCCAATTTCCTAAGAACTTTAATACTACTCTAGTAAATCCTATATTTATAATCCAGAGTCCAGGTTAGGGAATCTATATAATACTCGATTTCTCAAGATATCTGCTCTCTCAGAGCACCTTATTAAATAACTGCGGTGCTATATATCTGGTTAATAGTAAGGATCTAATTAATTCTGGCACTTTTATTAAGGCGAAAATCAATAATTATATAGAAGCAGAAATAACTAGTCTTCCGATTATTAGACGTAATACTTATATAATCAAAAATATAGTTAATAGACTTATAGGACTATATACTAAAGATCTAATCCTTTATAATATTATAGTTATTAAAGAATTCTATATAAATATCGTTTCTAAAGCTCGCCTAGCGAAAAAGAAAGCTTAATATTATAGATATAATCTTATAGTCAGATTAAGAGATTATAAAGAGAATATAGTATTAATATAATTAGAGTACAGATTCAATTTAGTTTTCCTTAAATATAAGCTACTCTCTATTTACTTCAATATTCCGTTCGAAATTCCTACTAGTACTAGTAGTATACTTATGTTTCTAATGCTCGAACGTTTAATTAGAGCTCGATATAAGAAATTAAGGAAGTATCTTAAGCCGAGAAGTAATTCAGAAGAGAAATAGCATGCAAGAGTAGGGCATTTAGCCTATAAAGCTCTATAAAAGCTCGTTAATTATATATATAATATAAAAATTAATAAACTAATAAGAATTATATATAAATTTTGCACTTAGGTATATATTAGGCAAGTAATCTTATATAGGCCAACTAAGAGGAAGTCTACTCGACTATTTTAGAGGATCTTATAGAACTTATTTAATTACTCAAATAGCTATAACAATTCGAGCTAGATTCTAATAATTAAGAACAAATTTAGTAAAAAGCTCTTTAGATATCTTTTATAGAGTAAAGAGGGTTTAGTAGTATTTAATATAATTAGGAATTTTAAGTAGTAGGTATATAAGTAATATAACCTTTTAATTACTTATATTAAGTATAATTAGAAGAAAGCAGTTATTCTAATCCAAGAAATATTAGCCTATTAGATCTAAGCAAAGAAAGAAGGCATTAAAATCAAGCTTTCTCCTTTATATATATATAAGCCAAATAGTAGTACCGAGCGAGCAGAGCAGGAAATTATAAATAAGGCTATTATAATATACTTAATAGCTAATTTGCCTGAAAAGCTATAGCCGGAAAGCTCTATAGCTATAATCTACCTATATAATCGGAGTTCCTTATATATAAATTACTAGAGAATATTAAATAAAGTACTTGATTTGTAGTTCCGCAATTATTTCCGTTAGTATAACCTAGAGCTTATAGCTCGAATAATAGTTAATCTCAGGCCTAATTAGAATAGGATCTATATATATAGTTCTAGGATATATCTAATAATTAAGGACCGCAAAGCAGAACGGAATAAGAGAGTATTTAAGGTTATACTATATAGGTATATCAGATATTTAGTTAGATATATTACATCTAATATTTATAAAATCTGGGTCCCTATACTTAATAAAGTAATTATTATATATAATATTATATTTGACGAGAATATACTCTATAAAAAGAATTATAAACGTACTAAAAGCTATAGTATAGAAATTGCAAAGAATATAGTAGAACTGCTTCTAGAAAATAAAATTCAGGATACTAAATTAATCTTTAAGAATAAGGAATTATAGTATAATAGCTTATTAGAGCGAATAGAAAATAAGCCTAAACTAAAGAATAACAAGCAAACGAACTAATAATTAGAAGAGCCTATAAGCGTACTAATAGGTTATAACTCGGAGATAGAGAGCTCTATAATCTTACTAGAAATAGAACTTATAACTTTATAAAGTACTTTAGAGCCAGAAAGCATGCCAGAGCCTAGAAGCAGTGGAAATAAAGGTACTAAGCTCTCAAGAAGACTTAGTACTATAGAGAGAGATATAATAGAGTATACCGGAACCGTTAGAAAAGTATACCAAACTAATAAAAGCAGAGAAGGATCTCTTTAGGACTAGTAATAAGGTTCACTAATAGCTTCTATAAGCGAAGCAAAAAGCTCACCTATAGAACAAGTAAATAGCTTAATAGAAATAGGAGAATTCTCTATAGAAAGAGTAAATAGCTTAGCTAAAGTAGAAGATTAAATAGTAAAACCAAAGAGAAAATAGATAAAAAAGCCAATTATTAGAACTAGAGAAAAGCTAATCCAAATATACTCATATAAGGGAAATAATTAGAACGGAGATCCAGATAGAGCTAGTAGTAGTATAATTACTATAGTAAACGTACTACTATAAATAATAAGTAAATCGAATTAGATCGACTACTTAGAGTCTCTTTTAGGGTCTCTCTGGCCTAATTAGCTAGAGGATTATAAGAAGAGATTCAATTATAAGACTATATATACCGTAATTATAGTAGTAGTTTAATTAAGAGTATATCCAGAGCAGAGCGCTTCGAGTAATATAATAATAAGAAAAATTTATATTAATAATCTTCCAAAAGCTCTAAAGATATAGAATAATCTAGAGAAGTACCTAGCTAGAAAGTACTTCAAATTAGATACCAAATTAGAGATTAATAACTTTAAAGCTCGAAATTACTAGAGAATTATTTCTAGTAATAAAGTAAATATATCTCCGATCTCTTTAAAATAGGTATTTATATATAAAATTAATTCCAATAGATATATTATTTAGTATTACTTAAGGCTAGTAGTTTATAGAGATCTCTAAAAAAAGGTATTACTTCTATTTATATATACCGCTATACTTGTAGTAAAGTCTTTTTAAATAGCTAGTATAATTACAGCTTATTTTAATTTGGAAATAAAGTAATTCAATATTATAAATGCATTTATTAATACGAAAAGAGATTCTAATAGGCCTATAGTAGTATATAAGCTATTAGACGGTTTTAAGGTACCAGAATATATAGTAGAGATAAATCGAGCTCTATATAGACTATAAGACTCTCCTACTCTATAATATAAGTACTAGACAAATACTCTTAAGAGAATTAGACTCTCTGAACTTAATAAAGAGCCCTGTATTTATATAGATATAGATTATAAAGTCTTTATTATTTTCTATATAAATAACTTCTAAGTACTCTATTATAAGGATAATAAAGCGCGCGCTTAATTAATTATTACTTAGATTAAGATAGTTTACAAGTTTTATAATATACGGAATATAGAGTAGTTCCTAGAAATTCATATAATTAGAGATTAGAAGGCTAAAAAGCTCTGGCTAGTTTATAATACCTATATTAAGAAGATTACTAAGAAGTTTAGGGTAGTAGATAGGAAGTGCCCTAGTACTCTATTACCTGGAATTAATCTTCGGAAATATAGTAGTTAAGCTTATTTATATTAAATTAAGGTATATTAGAAGAAGATTAGATTACTACTTTATACTATAATTATAATTAGGCCGGATATAGCTTTTGCCGCTTTAGTACTCTCTCAGTTCTTAATAAACCCTGCTTCAGAGCACTTTATAGCTATAAATTAGGCTCTCTAATATCTGTTTAGAACCCGATTTCTAGTAATTTAGTATAATAGGAAATATAGAGAGATATAGCTATAGATTGCATCTAATACTTTATATATAAATAACCTAAATATATAACAATCGAGCTATAGGTATATAATCTCCTTATTTAGAGGTTTAATATTATAGAAAGCCGCTTAATAGAGCTCTATAACTACTTCTTTAACCGAATTAGAAATATATAGAGTCGCTTATATAGTAAAGAAGACTATAGCTCTCTAGAGGCTATTTAGAAATCTATATTTAGATCTTAAAAAGCTCTAGACTATATTCTATAATAATAAGTAAACTATTTAACTAATTATTAGAGAGAATGAAAGATTTACTATAAAGCTCCGTTATATTAATATCCAGAATATATAGCTATATTAAAAGTATAGTAAAGGCATATTTCAAGTTATATATCTTTAAATAAGTAATATACTAGCGGACGAACTTATAAAAAATCTACCCCGATTCAAATTCGAGAACTTTAGAGCTTTATTAAATCTTTAGGATATTAGAGTAAAGATTAAAATAATTAAATAATATAAAAAGAGGCTTTTATTTATATCTTTTATTTATAAAATCTATTAAAATAATAGAGCTTGAGAGCTAATAGCAGGAGATCTAAAGGCGCTCTACTATAGTATTAATAAGCTTATATAGAAGGCCCTTTACCCGATCGGACTACTTCTTATTCCTCTTAATAGCCTCTTGAACCTTAGTAGAAGAGCTCTCACTACTATCTTCTTTATTAGATTCGGTAATCTCAAGTATAGTATAAATAAAGTGCCTAAAAGCGAATAAATACTTTAAAATAGTCAGAATCTATAAAAGAGAATTAAGAAAAGGGAGCTTATAGCGTCTTTGGTAATCGGAAGTTCTATAAGAAAGAGCTATATAATAGAGATATAAGAGATCGGAATGGCTAAATAAGAATAACTAGAAGCATACTTCTAGTAACAAGAACCTCGGCTAATAGTATTATAGCAAGAACTATTGCTCTTGCCCTTTAGAGCGGATAAGACTATATTAAGTTAAAATAAGCTTTGGAATAGTATAGAGAACTTATAATAACCTATATAAGGGATCTCTCTAAAACTAGTATAAGCAGAACAAGAAGTATAAGGCTTTAATATAGACTTCTTTATCTTTAGTAGAGAGGTACTAGAAGTATTAGAAGATACTACAGAAATCTGAACCTCGATACTCTATTAAAAGTGAGCTTTATATTAATAGTTAAGAGCTATACTTATAGCGGACTTGCAAGCTACTTAACGCTATCTAAAGTTAGTAAAAAGTAAAGCAAGAACGTATTTTAGGTTAAAAATACCTTGGATTTGCAAGCCGGAATTAACTTAATAGTAATGCGAGAAGAGGTAGAAGCTATATTTGCAATAATCGGAAGCTTGGGAAGGGATCTCTGGAAGGGTATTAAAGAAGAGCATTTAATTAGAGGCTCTGGAGTTAGTAAAAAAAAGGGGGTTTATATAGGGATCTCCTGGAATTCGGTAATCTGGGGAAACGATATATGCTAAGCCTATTCGGATCGGAATATTAATGCGGCTCTATAAAACCCATATATCGGACGAATTTCGCTATTTCAAGGCTCTCTAATTAGGTAAAATAGGTAGAATACAGTATTATGCCTTTCTGGGAGATGTGTCGCAGTAAGAATTACTGAATTGGGGCTAGCGCAATCGCTCTACTTAGTCAGGATCTGTGCACTTACTTCCTAAAGCGTTACACTTTACTCAAGCTCTTTTCTAGCTAGTTTAATAAACTCTTTTACTATTTAATGCAACTCCCTACTCTGCAATCTTTACGTGTATTAAGTTTTTATTACTTTCTATTTTAAATAAGTTAGTACTTACTAGGCTTTTTACTACTCTTATAATATATATTATACTATAAGCTAGAAGCTTCTATATACTCTAATTAGCTAAAAATAAAGTAAAATATAATATAAGTAAAATATAAAAGTATAGCAAATATTAGACCTATTATAAATATTTAGGAAAGGAAATAGTAATTTATAAATTAATTATATTTATAAGATATTACTAGTAATTATAATATAAGCCTAGCTAAATATAAACTAATATTCTTATTTCTAGATAATTATAATAATACTTATAAATAATTTATAAATTACCTACTTTTATTTATAGGGCCCTAGTAAAACTAGTAAGATATTTCTTTATAAGACTCTTTATTATTATTATTATAGCTAAAGTAAAATAGTTCTATATATAATATTAATAAGTATTATAGCTTTTTTTTCCTTAAATAAATATATATTTTACTTTTAATTCCGGATTTTATTTGAGTTTAATAAATTATTTATAAATATAATTATTAATATAAGCTAGCTCGAAATACTTTTATAATCTATAGATCTAATTATCTAAAATAAAGTACTTATATAATATAGGTATTATTTTAAGGTAATATACTAACTAATAATTAATTTATAATTAATTATAAATAATTTTTTTTTTAGAGAAATACCTATAATTCTTAGAAAGAACTTTATTTAGATCTTATTAATAGTTCTATATAGTTTATAGACTAATATAGTAGATATAGATCTAGCTATAGCTTTATTAGTTATTATTATAAATTAATATATAGGTTTATAATAACTTATTTAAATAAGATTTTATAAACTAGATTAGTAATCTATTATATAATTTACTTCTAAATAAGCAAATTATATTTCTATCTTTTATCTTATATATCGGATTAGTTATAGATCTAATTAATTATATCTATTTATAAAAGTAACTCTTATAAGTTTTATATAATTACCGGGCCTTTAATAAATAGGTAATTCTATTAATCCTAAATAATATAGTCTATAAGCTTAATTAAATAATTCTAAATATATTTCCTGGCTAGAAATAAATATATTTTATAATAGATTTAGCTAATATAAATAAGGCAAATTCTAAAGTTATTAAATTATTTCTAGAAGTCTTATAAAATATCTATTTACCGGATTTTTTTTTAAGTTATAATTTAAGATTAATATATCTATAATAGTTTTATAAAATCTATATTTATTTATTATATTATAGCTAGTTTTAGATTTTACTTAAATTAAAGAAATATTAAAAGTTCTACTTTTTTAACTTCTTTTAATTTCTAAAATATTAATAAAATTAAAGTAAAACTTGCTCTATATATAGTTTTAAAAGGTTTCTAAAAGTATATAAAAACATTTATATCTATTATTTATTTATAGAATAGTATTTAAAGTTGAAATTAAAAGAAAAATTATAAGTAAAACTTAAAGCTAGCTATAGTATAATAAATAGAAAGGGCTTTATAATAGAATATAAATATTAATATATAGCTTTAGGAAGTTCTTAATTCGGATATAGCTATTAGATAGTAACTTTAATAGCTAATTATAGATAATTCTATAAATTAAGCTCTAGTTTATAAATTAGTAATTATTTTTTATACTTTTCTATAAATAGTTTCTATTTGCTTTATTCTTTATAATAATTATTAATAAGTTATAAGGCTAGTTATTTAAAATAATAGATATAAATTTATAATTATTAGTTTTTTCTTATAGCCAGTTCTATATAATAGCTTTATAAGTAATTTTATAAGTAGGGCTTTATATTCTTTTATTCCCTAATATAAATTATATAAATAATATAATATATCTAGAAATATTATAAGGTTTTATTTAGCTTTTAACTTATTTATAAATAACTTTATATATTTATAGGCTATTTTTCTTCTTATATTATTTATAAAGAATCTATATCTAATTTATATATTTAGCTAAAAGCCTTTATTAAGTTATATAACTTTAGCTATTACCTTTATTATATAATATATTCTTTTTAATTTTAAACCTATTTAAAACGAGTTTAGGGCAAAATTATTACTAGCCCCGAAGCTTATATAGAACTACTAGTAATAATTTTAGTAAAGCGACTCTAAACTTATTACTAGATTATAAAAGATATAATTTATTAATTATTACTAGAAATAACTTTTTAGAATAAATTAAAACTAGACTTTTAAAAAACCTAACTAGTAATAAAATTACTAAGTCTATTTAGAAAGAAATTAATTATAAATATAGTTTATTTAAATAATTTAAGGTAAATAATAAATTGAAATTTAAAAAAGTAATAATTTAGAAGTTTAATAAATTAGAAATTAATGGAATTATTATTTTGGCCTATAATTTTAAAAGAAATAATATAATTAAAAGAGGATATTAATTAATTATTTAAATATTTATTATATTTATAATAAATAAAAAGAAGCCTTAGATTAATTTACTATTATATATTTTATTAACTAATTAAATTATTATATATAAACTAATTAGATTTATTTTCTTTAATATAATCTATAATAAAAAAGCTATATTATTTATAAAAAGATATTTTCTAATCTAGAAAATATTTAAATAAAATAAAGTTTATAATAGAAAAATACTTCTAAAAATAAATATAAAATAAATATAAATAAAAAATAAATATATTAAAAAAGCCTAAATAAAATTAAAATAAAATACTAAAAAAGAAAAAAGTAATTTAATACTATTTACTAGATTTATTTAAAGCCTATTTCTAAAAAGAATCTAATTTTTATATATAATATTAAATTAATAAATTAAAACAAGTTAAGAAATATAAAACTATTATATTATTAGCTTAGCTTATATAAAGTAAAATATATAGATTAATTAAAAGAATACTATATACTAAAAGAGTTTAATAATACTATATTCTAAAAGATATATATTAGTAATTAATTTAAATAGTTTATTAAAAGAAATAAATTCTAATACTTCTCTAAAAATAAAGTTAATAATAAATATATATTTATAAATAAATATTTTAAAATAAATATAGAACTAGAGAAAAAAATAGTTATAAAATATTATAAATAAAATAATATTTAGAAAATTAAGAAAGCTACTAGTATTATTATATATATTCTAGAATTACTAGAATTAAAAAAAGTGAAATATATTTTCTTTATTAAAAACTAGAAGAAAATATCTAATAATAGAAACTTTTCTTAATCTGAAATAAAACTTATTATTTTAAAATCTTTATATATCTTTTAATTCTTTTTTTAATTATTATTTATAGCTTTTAGAAATTATTATTAAATTATTATTCTATAAATTAAATAAGCTTTATTATTACTTATTTCTTATTATTATTTAATTATTATTATTAAATAATATTCTTAATATAAGATTTTATTATTAGATCTTAGAAATTAAATATAAAGTATTTCTTTTAATATAAAAATAAATAAAGAATTAAAGAATTACTTTATAAACTTCTAATTCCGAACTATAGTATTTCCTAAAAAGTTCTTATAATATAGATAATAACTATATATAAAAAAGAAAAAACAAGAAATAAAGAAAAAAGATCTTTTATATATTTCTAGCTAAACTAGAAATCTTTTAGAAGTTCTATTTATCTTTTTAATTAGCTATTCTTATAGTTTATATTAGTATAAAGCTTAATTATAATACTTATAAATCTCGATTTTAATTTAAATTACTATTATAAGTTTATTTATAATATTTAAATAAACTTTCTAATTAGAAGTTATATAAGAGAAAAGAGCAAACTTATTAAATCTAATAGTTATTTCCAAAAATATTTAATAATATATAATTCTAGAAATCTTTTAAATATTAAATAAATTAAATCTATTTATTTAAAGCCTATTTTATATCTAGCTTATCTTATATTAAAAAGCCTATTTTCCTTCTTTTATAATTATAGCTATATTTAAAATATATATTAAGGCTTAATTAGTATATTATATATTTGTATTTCTATATAAAAAGAACTTCTTCTATATAGAATTTATTCTCTAATTAAAATACTATTTTATTATCGGAAATTAATTATTTCTTTAAAAAGCTAATATAATTTATTAATTCTTATTATTAATCTATTTCTTATTATTAAATATTATTTAAATAATTAAGAAAATACCTTTAATTATATATTTTTAATACTAATTTAGAATATCTAATTTTTTTATATTTTATATTAATTTTAATATTAATTATTTCGAATTTAATAATAGTATTATAAATTCTATTTATATTATTTTATAGTTTTTCTTTTTATATATTCTAAAGCCTTTAATATTACTTTTATAAATATAGATATTATTTTAAAGTTCTAACTAATTAAATACTTTTATATTATATAAAATCGATTTTAATAAATACTAAATTAATATAATTAGCTTTCGGAAAAGATATAAATTAGTTTTTAAAAAAAAATTATTTTAAATTATTTTATTATTTTATTATTCTAATTTCCCTTTAATTAATATTTATTTTATATTTTTCTAATATTTTTAGTATATTTATATATTTTATTTTTTATATATTTATTATATTATTTTTGTTCTTTTATATTATTTTTTGAATTAATAGAAATATTTTTAAATAAATAAAAAATTATAATATATTTATATTATTTTCTTTTATATTCTAATATCTCAAATACTATTATTATATTTATATTTCTATTATATTATCTTTTTATATTTCTATTATTACTATTTAGTTTAATTTAATTTAATTATTTTCTAGATTATATTTATATTCTTTTCTATAATAGAAGCCTAATTTTATTTTTTATTTTTTATAATTATTTCTAATTTATTACTATATTATCTTAAATATATTTAATTATTATATTTATTTTCCGTATTATATATATTACTATTTAGCTTTATTTTCTTATTAAAAAAAAAGTTAAATATATATAATACTTTTATATAATTCGAATTTATTTTAATTTATTTTTTATTTTAGAAAATATTTAAAAGAAATTTTTATAATTTCAAGAATTTTTAATTTTATAACCTATAACTATTATACTAATAATATTTATATAATTCTTTTAAGAATAATAAAATAGCTAAAAAACAGATTTCTTAAACTAGTAAAGTATAATAGCTAGTTCTTATAAGCTATAGTATTATTAAAAGCCTATAAATTAATAGTATTAAAATTCAGAATATTAAAAATACTTAAATAGTTATAAAAGGCTTACTAATACTAGAAAAAATAGCTATAATTACTGAATTTAATATAAATATTTTAAATAAGCTAAATAATATATATAATAAGCTCTTAAAATAGAAAACCTTTATTAGAAATAGAACTAAACTAGAATTAATTAAAAAAAGCTAAAAAACTACTAAGCTAATAATAAAGAATTCGAGAATATTATTAAAGGCATTTCTAAAAATAAATAAAAAAGACTTCATAAGATTAAGATTATAATAAATAGTCTAGAAACTAAGAATTAGAATAGAATTATATTATATAATAAAGCTTTTAGCTAATATATTAATAATATCTATAATAATTTTAATAAAAATATTTATAAAAAGTTATATTTTCTTTTTAAAATAAGAGCTTTAATATATAAAGTTATTTAGTTAATTAATAAAGCTATTTTAGAATATATTAATAATAAAAAGAATTAAAATACTAGTATATTTACTAAATTAAATATTACTAAAGTATTTAAATATACTAAAGCTATTTTGAAACTTAAAGAATTAAATTTTAAGCTATTATTAGCTAATAATCTTAAGACTAAATAGTATATTTTTAATATTTCCGGAATTCTAATTAAAAGAATTTATAATAATAAGCCTTTTTTTACTTTTTGAAATAAACCTAAAAAATAGACTTTTATTATAATTTTAGCTTTAACTTAATTAGATCTAGCTAATAAAAATAGAATTAATTTAATATATTCTAATAATAAATCTACTAGTAAGACTAGTAAAAAGAATCTAATAAGAATAAAGAATAAACTAAATCTAAAACTTCTAATAAATAATAAAAATCCAAGTATTAGTCTAAATATAAAACTAGTAAAATAGAAGAAAACAAAAAATAAAAATAAAAAATAAAATCTTCTTTTTTAAAAAAAAAGATATTATCTCGAAAAACTTCTATATTTATATCTAGAACTAAAAAGCAGAAAACTAAAAATATTAAATTTAGAGAAATTAAAAGTATCTAGTAAATTTATAAAATACTATTAAATAAAAGTTAATATTTATTTAGTAAAATAAATATATTTTTAAGGAAATATATAATAGTATTTTAGAATTTATTTTTAAGCGAGAATATTATAGAATTATTAATAGATTTCTTAAAACTTCTTATATAATATATATTTAATAGTTTATTAATATTCTTTTTATTAATATAAGAAATATTAAAAATATTAAAAATACTCTAAAGCTAGTTACTAAGATTTATAAAATTACTAAAAGTAAGAAATATATTTTTATTATTTAAATAAATAAGGAAATATAAAATTTCGTTTTAAAATTAGGAAATTAAGAAATATAAATATAAGTATTATATTTCTAATTAATTTTACTCAAATCTATAATTTTAATTTAATACTATAGTTCTTATTTCTAAGTCTAGTATTATTAATTTAAATATAAATAGCTATATTTATAAGAAAAATTATCTAAAATAAATTAAAAAGCTTAGTATTTAAAAACTTTTAATAAAAGAAATAGAAATATTATAATTCTATCTCTAAAAAAAATAATATAATAAAATCTAGAAATCTAGATAATAGCTATTTTATTTTAGCTTTTTAACTTTTAATAATATATTTATTAATATAATTCAGATTTTATAAAATATTAAATAAATATCTTATTTATCTAATTATTTATTTTTAGCTAATCTAATACTATATTACTAGAAATATTAATTATAATTAGTATAAAAATAATATTAAAGATCTGGCTATTACTAAAGCTTTAAATAATATATTTTATTTTATTAAAGAATATCGGAATATTAGCTATATCTTTCTTATAAATTATAATAAGGCTATTATTTTTAATAAGAAATTCTTTAAGAATATTAATTACTTTTCTATTTCTAATAAATTTAAGCCGGAAATAACTAAGAAAATAAATAAATATCTAATAAAGATAATAAAAAAAGACTTTAAATATAGTCTATTTAACTAGATAAATAAATACCTTTAACTAGATAATCTATAAGTCTGAAATTATAAGTAAATAATAATTCTCGAATAATATAGAAACTAAATAATAGCTTAATAATAATTTATTATTTAATAGGCCTTTTATTATAATTCTAATAAATCTAATTATTATTAAGAATAGAATATATAAAAATGAAATCTTTTATAAGATTATTAAAGCTTCTTAACTAAAGTTTTTCTCTTTTATTAAAGGCTAATTTAAGAATAATATAAATAATATAAAATTCGAAAGAACTATCTATTTAGAATATATTAAAATAATTTATAATATAATTTACTATAATAAGTTTTTTTAATATCTAGTAATAAAAGCAGAAATGAAATAATAATTAAAAGTAAATATTAATTAATATAAAAAACTATATCGGATTTAGTATAAGAATATAGCTAAGCGGATTTGAATTACTTTTAAATAAGTTCAAAAATACGAAATAAAACTATTTAAGAATAATAGATTTTATTTTAGATATATTAAAAAGAAATTATATTAGCTAATAAAAAAGAATTCTAATTATTTTATTATTTCGGATTTTAAATAGAATTTTTCTATTATTTTTAGTATTTAAAAAATAAGTATAAATAAATAAAAAATCGAATATAATATAATAGGCTATATTCTCTAAAAACTATAGCCTTTTATATATAATTTATAGAAATTATATAAGAAAGCTAGTTTTTCTATAGTTTTAGAAAATAATTTCTTTTAAATATTTAATTAATTAAGCTTTTATATATTATATATTATTTATATTTTATTATTAAGTTATATTTTATATTCTAGTATATTTTATATAGGTTTTTATTTTATTATAATTTCCCTTTTATATTATATAAATTATATATATAATAATAATAATAAAATTTAAAATTACTTATAAAATAATATAAAAATAATATTTATTTTAGTTTTCTGAATTATATATAGATTTGTTTTATTTATTCTATTAGTTTAATAAGATTCGTATTTTATTTCTTTTTTAAAAGATTTATTTTATTTTATTTTATTAAGATTTTTATTAATATTATAAATTTTTATATAATATAAATACTTTTCTTTTAATTCTATATTATTATTAATCTAGCTTTTATAAAAATATTATTTTTCAAAATCTTGTATTTTATATATCTTAATTTTGTTTTATTATAATTAAATTTAATATTTAAATTTTTCTTTTAATTAAATAACTTAGAATCTCATATTTTTTAATTCTTTTAAAATTAATTAAAAATAAATTACTAATCTAATTTTTATAAAAAGTAGCTTGCTTAATTTATATATTTTTATAAGCTTATTAACTAACTTATTTTTTTAAAATAAAATTTTATTTTAAGGCTATTTATTTAATTATTTTAACTAGTATTATATATAACTAATTCTTTAAATATAACTAGTTCTTTTAATAAAATTCAAGAATTTAGAAATTCTTATTTTAAATTCATATAACTTTAAAATATAGCTATTAAATAAATAAAAAAACTGAATTCAAAACATTTAATATTCTTTTATAGATTTCTTTTACTAATATTTTTAATAAAATACTAGTATTAAAAATCAAATTCATATATTATTTAGGTTTTAAAAATCGACTTTTTAATATATTTTTTATTATAATTTTATTAAAACTTATTTCTATTTTAATATTATATAACTTTATAATACTTTAATTAAATCTTAAAAAAAAAAGAATCTAAAGCTTTTATTATTTCTCTATTAATTTCTTTTACTAGCTTTATTAATAAAAGACTAATATTAAAAATTAGACTTATATATTATTCAGGTATTTAAATTATATTTATAGCCTATATATAAATTAGTATATAAGTTATATACTAAAACTTATTTGAAATATTTATTAGTTTTAATTATATATAATTCAAATATATAACTTATTATATAATTTTATTAATAAAGATTTTAAGTCTAAGGCAATTTCTTTAATTTAGGCTTATTTTATTATTTTATATATAAATTATAAATAAAATACTAGTAAATAAACTTCTAATTATAATTAAAACTAGCTAATTAATCTTAATTAATATATATAATAATAAAGAAATCGAGAATAATATTTATTATAAAAGCTTTTATATTATTAGTTATTATCGAAAATCTTTTAATATTAAAACTAATATATTTAATATATTATTAAATATTAGATATATTTAATTTATTAATATAAATTAAATTCATTTTAGAAAATATTATAAATATAATAGATTTAATATAATTTAAAATAATAAGTAAAAGTAATTATATAATCTAATAATACTAATTTTAGACTAATATAATCCCAAATTAAATTAATTATAGAATAATAATAAAGAAATTAAATAATTCTATTTAATTAATTATATAATATATAATTATAAAAAAAGATAAGTTTTTAAAATAATTTTTAATTTTATTAAAATATTTCTATATAGGTCTAAAAATCTTAATATAGTATTTTAGTTATTTAGTTAAGAATATTATATAATTTATTTAGCTTTTTATTTTAGAAATAATTCTCGAAAATAGCCTAAATACCTGAAATAAGAAATAGATATATTAATTATTATATAATAGAATCCCGTAATTTATAGAAAAAAAGTATTAAAGAAATTCAAGTAGTATATTATATTTTAATTATAATATTATTTTAGTTTTATATTATATATAATTAATTTTTACTTCCTAATTAAAATATAATAAAAGCTTTAATTATAAATTATTTCTTTAGAATAATTAAGTCTGTTTTATATTCTTGAATTAAATCGGCTTCCTTTTTTATTAAATATTACAAAAAGGCAAAAAGAGGCATATAGCCGTTTTAGGCCTTAGTAAGGCAAAATTGGAGCCGGCTTCTACTAGTAACATTCTGGTAGCTCGCGTGCCTGGAAGCGAGCTAGGAGTGCTTCTGGATATAACAGAATCCATGGTCGAACCAGTGCCTTAGGAACATAGGCAATAAAGCGATATTATTAAAGGGTCAAGGGGGAATTTGATAGCAGTCTGCGATGGGGTTGGTGAACGCTAAGCTGAGACGAGGTAGCGAAGGCGAAAATCGCTAGGAACGTAATATACCGCATATGTATGATCATGATCCTTACAGAATTTCGGATGCCATTTTTTGACATCCCTGTTACAGCATTCAGTTTTTGGCGCTTGCCTAGCTTATAATCTGCTCGACATCGTCAGGAGTGGCATGCAGCCATTTTTGGCTCCCTGCGGAGCCTTGCAACAAACCTGCTCCAGCTAAGCGCAGCGTCAAAATTGACAACCACAAAGATCACTACTCGAAGAAATCTAATACCTTGATAAAATTGATTAACACTAGTGGTGCTTATGGAAAAGAATCCGTGGACCGATATTGGGAATGGAAAAGTGAGACGTCCTAAACAGCCTATAGCAGAAACATTAGTCACGTGTTTACCCTCTGCTCGACGGCCTCGAAAGAAAACGCCATAGAAATTGTCCTTCTCCCCTTTCCGCCTTTGAGAAAATGACACCGCTTCAGCCTTCCCTATCGGACTCGTCCGAGCACGCATCTTCCACCAACCTGTCCAACTTAGACCTCTTCAACGCGTTCTCCCCAAACAGGATCTCGAACTCGTCCGATTCCAAGATCCAAAAATACGTCTGCTGTTTCGGCATCTCGAAACCGTGGCAACTGAAGGCAAGGGTGATATACGTCTCCGCCACGACTTCTGCGTGGCCGATCTTCAAGCTGGTGGGGAACCCGGCGGGAACTAGCTGTGGCTCCATATGCCATTTTTTGACGAACTTCGACGATACGAAGCTAAATTTGGAGTCAAGCTCCAGAAAGGCGACGGCTGATTTCAGGTTGCCTCGGCCGCTTAATTGGGACTCGCTTTGTCGTCTCTGCGCTCCATTGTCAGATGTGGCGCCATGCTTGTCGTGATGGTGGAAGATCACGGATTGGATCACAGAGAGCTTGTTGCTATAATGCGGCCACGTCCACTGGATGGCCAGCTTGCCATCACTCGAGGTTGTTGCTTGGGCACTCCTTGTGGTCACATCTTGATTTTGCGAGCCATCGTTGACGTTCGGGGAAGTTTGTTTGGCTCTTATCTTGTAGAACTCTTCCAACAAGGATGATGTCAGCGGAATAGCTTGAAACTCCGGCGCGAGGACGTCGCCGAGGGCATGACCAAATTCATCCTCCAGCATTCGTTGATATATGGATTCCGGATCAAAGAGAATGACGCCAAGACTCCGTACCTTCTTCTTCGCATGGTCTGCCGCCATATATTCGGCTGTACGATTCCTCATATTTGTGGCTTCTGCGAATTGGTCCAGGGTGATCTGTCCTATGTCGGGGACGTTGAGTCGGAAGTACAGATCTGGGCACTTCAGCCGTTTCATAGCCCTGCCCACGTCGTGGTGAGTCTTGTTACAGCTGGTGGCCACTTCGGAGCAATACTTCCCAACGTCGGCTTGGTGCGCTGCACTTTGACTGAAGAATCGCAGGATCCGCACCCCCAAGCTTGTGATATGCAAGATGCGAGCAGCTTTCTCCACTCCAGTTCCCAGACTGACGATGCAACCCAGATGACGCGCAGGCCAAATGTTCTTAAATTCGACAAGGGCCTCGTAGGATGGGTTATTGGCCGTGGTTCCGCCGTCCCCGAAGGTGGCCAGCTTTGACTCCCCGTTGCGTGGACCCAAGTCAATCTCAATCGGCTCGAAGTACGTGGGTGCCGCCGAAGTCGCTCTCGCAGCTTCCCAGATACGTGCGGGAAACGGGGCAGGCTCAATCGACTGCTCGGGTGTCTTGTAACTTCGCATCAGATATGGCGTTGATCCGTCCGCGTAGTACATCGCGATCACGAATGTCTTACATGCGCCGGGCTCCAGATCCTCCAGTCGCGCATCGGGTTTAAGTCCGAGGCTGGAATTCTTGACAATCTCTTTGATCTTCTCCTCGAGTACCTTGTGGTCATATTTTGCTTCTGGGTTGTTGCTCCTGGAGGTGAAAATAGCTTCAGAAAGCCGGGTATACTGATCAATGGCCTCATCCACGGTCTGCGGGAGAGTATATTAATACGTTAGAACCATTACCTGCAGGCAAGCACTTACGTATCTAAGCCTACCGAGCATCAACGCGATCAATCCTCCAGTGCTGGTCCCGCAAATCAAGTCGAAATAGTCGCACGGTCGAACCGGTTCTGGATTCCCCGCAGCTCTTCTCAAAAAGGTTACTTCTGAACAATATAGAGATGGCCCAATGGGCGATGGCATGAACTTACCCTGACCGACGCTGCTTCTCGCGCCCAACCTCGAGCATAATCTCCTTCAGCATGCACAGAGACGAGATGCCGCGAACCCCGCCGCCGTCGAGACAAAGAATCCTGGCGGGTTTTGTGGGGTCGGAAACTGCGATATCTTCTTCGCCGTCGAACACGAGATCCTCGCCGTCAGTTGACTCCACCCCCAATCCTGGCCTTGTTTCAGAGGGTGCTTCTTCCTCGGACGCGTCCGCATCTGTGGTGGGTTTTTTCCCATCCTCCTGGCCCTCGCTTTCAATGGGACGGGCTATTGAGGGAAATCTTTCTTTCACGTTCACCTTAGTTAATTTATAGGCGAATATAAAGTCACCCTCACCACCGAAAAACATTGACCTCCCAGCATTAGACCCAGTAAGCGTCTTGCATCCCAGCGGACCAACGGAGACTGCTGCTCCCGATACACTGACATTCAATGTGGACATCCGTGCGCCCTTTGCGATCATCAAACCCGTGACGACGTAGATAGGTCGTTGTCTTCTGCCCAGAAAGCCATGGGATTCCTGCAAGTACCGTTGTACGTCCAAGGAATGAGCACATCCGACGATGTAGTTATGGCTCGGCGCAAACTGGAAAGTTTCCAGCTTATCACACTTCAAGCTGTAGTCTGAATTCATGGCTACGCCAGCCGCAGATTTTCCGCCCACATTCGCAGCTAGCCCCGTAGTCGCCAAGAATTTTGTTATAAGACGAGCAGACGGTAGGTCGTCACTGGTCACTCGAGAAGCCGAAAAGTCTCGCTGTTCGATTTTGGAGGTGGCATCTCTTGGTGACTGTGCCCAGGTACCTAACACAGAGCTAGGATCTTCTGGGTCGGCGAGGATCGATCCGATTCCGAGTCGCCCATCTGGAGCATAATCCATGCTACGCATAACAAAGTAATTTTTATCGAGCGACACCATGACGACCCAATTGAATTGGAATGAGCCCAACGTCTTGTTGCACGTGTGATCTTCGCAGTGGCAGGCGGAATCGGAAGAGAAAGAGGCAATAACGAGAATTGCTGAGGCGTGTCGAGGATGACCAGGTGGTGAGAGACGAGCGACTGAATTGTCGATGCTGGCGCCGTTTTAACGCAATCGAGTAGCGTGCGCACGAGCACCTCTCGGCCTTGGCTCCGAGAAGGCTACCAATCATGTCTGCAAAAAAGCATCTGTGAATCCCTGCATGGAGTTAGATCGCATTTGCATAAGAAGGATGGCGTACACAAACTGCGCTTCATGAACAAATGGGAGAGGAGCCGCAAGATATCACCTGGCGTCTGGGAAGTTGCAAGGATAGTCACTGGTACGTACGCCGAAATGCACGAAACAAGCTTGGGGACATGGATAAAAATGGGTTTAAAGACATCGCTGCGGAATTTGCACCGCGATTTGAGAACCTCGCAACATTGGCTCACAAGCTCCGAAATCTCTTCTTTCCAATTAGGGACGGGGCAATCTTTACAGGAGCCTTCCATGATAACGGTATTATATACGACGGGGTGATCAAGGCGTTCAACAGGGTATTTGGCCCTCTGGGGAAAGGGGAGTAGGCAAATGCATAGCGGGGCAAGCACCGGGCATCTGCATTATGAGGCGCATTATTTTTTGCTACAAAAGGGTTTGGGTGGGGTTATGATACTTGGAGATAAAATGCTGCCATAAACGTTCCACACCAAGTCCAGCCATGTCTGAATGCCCACTGACATTCTTGCTGAGCTGCATATCATCACACCGCCCAACATCTCAACCTATGAAACTCGCCCACGAATTATACTTGCAACTTAATCCACCCGAACCCGTTCCTCATCAGTTAGGCGACCATAGTCGGGTCTTGCAACAGGACACTGGGGAAGGGACTTCAGCAAATTCACTTCGACTCTGAAATTTTGCGGTTTGGGTTAACCACGTAAACATTATATCAGAGCCTCGCCTTCCCTAACAAATGTTCTACACATTGTACTACATGAGATGCAACAATCGAAGCACTTTGCTACCAATGCATATGCAAAATGCCGGTTTTAGACATGCATGATGCAACCGAAGCCAAGCGGGTCACCTAATGGACTGCATATGTACTGCCACTAGGCTACAGGCAGCTGCTTCTGCTCACGGATATCCTCTTGCGTCTGCGGAGTGGGCATTGAGGGCGCTCACGCCAACGTCTGCTCCACCATCTTTTTTGCCTCAACCAAAAACTGTCTTTCCTGTTTCAAAAAGAGTTTACCCCTTCCTCTCCCACCACGGGCACCCTGCCCTCCGTATATCTCTGCCTAACTCCCTGCTCTTCCCTTAGCTTGCGATGGCAATGCCCTTTTTTTTGTGCGATCTGCAACAAAACTTTGCTTCTTCCAATCAATTCACTTTCTTCTCTGTCCTCTGACTTATTCTCAGAATCTGCCATCAAAGTGTCCTCAAACTGTCTCAACTTAACCCCATCTGGTCCTAGCATTCTGCAGTCTCTTACTCTGTCCGCTGCCACTGGCTTATACCATGCATGTTGCTTATTCAGTGTGGGCTCCGATAAATTATCGATCGGGATTATTGATTAGTAATCGTTATCGGCTAAGCGATCGATAAACGATCGATATTAATAATTATCATCGATAAAAGTGGGCCCAGCCATTAAGCGAGCCCCATTACAGCTTTCTAGTTCAATTATAAACCGATTAGTATTAAGATTAGTATAAAAGTAGACTATTATTACTATATTATTAGACTTTTTAACTTTCTATTTAATAGTCTATTATATAATATAGACTAGCTAATATTTAATCCAGTTATTAATAATTCTATTAATAAAAGTAGGCCTAGCTAACTATTAAGCAAGCCCTATTACTTTAATAATTTTATTAATAAAAGTGGGCCCAGCCAGCCCTTAAGCAAGCCCTATTACCTCAATAATACTATTAATAAAAGTGGGTCCAGCTAGCTATTAAGCAAGTCTCATTATATAAATATCTCGCTTTCTAGTTTAATTATAAACTAATTAGTATAAAGATTAATATAAAAATAAAGTATTATAAATATACTATTATACTTTCTATTTAATAGTCTATTATATAATATAGACTAGCTAGTATTTAATATATAATATTAAGATTTATATTACTATTTCTTCTAAAAAAGATTAAAATTTTCATATTCTTTTTTATTCTTTCTTTAATATATAATAGTACTTTATTTTCTATTATTTAAATATAGCTTCTAAATCTGCCTTATTAATCTATTAAGCCTTTACTAATATAGACTCGATTTAATTCAAATCTGATTTCAAATAAAGAGAACTTATAAGAACTATTTAGGCTTATACTTATTTCGGGTATTTAGATATAGGAGAACTATTTAAATACTATTATTATTTTCTTTATAAAAAGAAAAATCTATTAAATATTTATTTGACTTTAGTTTCTACTAATTAATATAATTATCTTAAATTAATATATAATACTACTATTAAGAGCAGATCGGAAATTAGTTTACTTTAATTAAAAGTGATTAACTAGTTATAATAGCTTTATTTATAAATAAAGTTATCTAGCTAAATAACTAAAATTAATATATATATCTTTTAATAATATCTTAATTAGATAGTAATTTATAAAGCTTTAATTTCATTAATAATTATCTATAATCTATTTTTTCAAATAATTAAATAACCCGAATTTTTTATTTTTTATTAAATACTTAATCTAGAATCTTAGTTCTTTTTTTTATAACTTACTCTTATATAAGAAAAAAGCTTAGGAAGTACTAGGTTAGCTTAAAGAATATTATATAATAAAAACTCTAGTCTATAATTTCAAGTATTTATTTTATTTTTAATATCTGAACTTTTTTATAAAAATATCTTTTTTTAGGTATTATTATATATTTTATTAAATAATAAAATAAGAATTATATAAAGGCTCTTCTAGCTCTTTATATAATACTAGATTATTTAGAAGAAAACTAATTTACGGTTTTATAACCTATATTTTAAGACTATAATATTACTAAATAACTTAAAGCTATTATTAGTAATAATACTAGTATAAATAGTATATTATATTAAACTATTTAGGCTTATTTACTAAGGAAAAAAGAATTAGAATAAGATACTTTATAATAGCGGGTTTATTATTTAGGATATATTATTAACCTTTCTATATAAGCCTTTTTATTTTATAATATTTTTATAAATAAAGAATTAGAAATACTATAGTACGGCAGGCTATACTCCCCAAAAATCATATTATTTTAGCGGTTTTAAGGTTTAGATTATATAGTAAAGGCCGCGGCCTTTTATATATAACTTGCAGAAATTATATAAGAAAGCTAGTTTTTCTATAGACTTAGAGAATAATTCTTTATAAGAATTTAATTAATTGAGCTTTTATATACTATATACTATTTATACTTTACTATTTATACTTTTAATTTATTATTTTACTATTAAGTCACGTTTTATACTCTAGTATACTTTATATGGGTTTTTGTCTTATTATAGTTTCCCTCCTATAGTACTTAATAAATAAGAGAACTTGAGAGATTTAGAAGCTCTATTAAGTAATAAGAAAAAACAAATAAAATTTCGACTTTTAGAACTATTAGGCTAGCTTTATAATATTATTATATATATTTATTACTTTTCTAGTTAAATTACTAGATTTAAAGCTCTTACTAGAAAAATAATTTCTTTTAATAATTAGATATAATAAAATAGCTAATATATAATACTTAATATTACTTTTTAGTAATATATTTATCTTAATATTTATTATAAGAAGTATCTTATAAATCTAAAATTAGATTACTTTAGTTCGGAAAACTAGAGAAGGCTTCGGATAATTTCTATCTTTTTTAAACTATTTTATAAAGCTATTTTTAAAACTTAAGGAAATACTATAATTATTAATTAAATGCTTTTTATAATAGATATTTTAATTCGAGTATTTAATAGATTACTAGTAAGTAATAATTTTTATACTAATATTTATACTAATCTTTATACTAATCTTTATATTAATCTTTATATTAATCTTTATACTAATTTTTATATTAATCTTTATACTAATTTTTATTACTTGAATTAATAATACTAATTATAGTATAATAAAATATATATATAAATAATAAAAACTTTTATACTCGAATTCGGAAAAAATAAGAAGTCTTTAATATATATTATTATAAGTCTAATAATATATCTCTTTATACTATTACTTTTATACTTTATTCGAATTACTATATAAAATATATTAGAACTAATTAGGAAAAAAAATAAGTTTAGCCTATCTTAATTAAAATTAAAAAGCTTTAGAAGAAATATTAAGATTAGATATTTATCTCTAATAGTTTAATACTAGTTAAGGAAATTAAATAGCTAGTAAAAAAAGAACTAGATAATTTTAATAAGATTACTCAGATATTAGAGAAATATATATAACTAGTAAATTAAGACAAATACAAGAATTATTATTAAAAAAAATTATATAATATTAGAAACTTATTTATACTTTAATAATAGTATTAAGATATATAAAAAAGATATTAGCTAAAGCTCTTATTTCTAGTAATAAGTACTAAAATAAAGCAAATCTTTTTAGGTACTTACTATATAATATTATAGAATAAAACCTAAATAATAGCTAAGACTTTAAAAATAATAAAATACTTAAAATATTAGAAAAAAAGTGGAATTTTAAGTATTTTTATTAATACTAGTAAGAAGTAGTAAAATTAGTATAAAAATTAGTATAATTATAATTATTTTTTTTATAATTTATAACTATTAGTATTTTAAAGATATAGTATTTAGCTAACTACTACTTTTACTAAAGAAGTTTCTCAAATATTATTAAATAGCTATAGTATTTTCTATAATTTATAATTTAGAATTAGATAAAAAGATATATTAATATAAGCTATTCTTTGGCTTCTTTCTAGTATATACTAGTAATATTATTACTTTATAGCCTTTTCGAGATTTAGTAAAGAAATAAAAGCTAGTAATATTTAATTTAGCCTCGAATTCTAGCTATTATATAATAGAACTAGAAAGATTAACTCATTTATTATTTCCCTATATCTAACTAGTTAAGTTTCTCTAAATAGCCTTTTTATCTAATATAAAGAATTTAATAGAACTAATAAGTATAATATAGTTATTATATAATAATTAGTAATTAATATAAAAATAAGTAAAATCTATATCTATTATATAATAATCTAATTTTATAAAATAAGGATCTCTTCTTTTTTTACTAAGTTTTCTATTATATTATAAACTTAATATATTTATATAATTATTTTAATTAGTTTTATACTAATCTTTATACTAATCTAAAAAGAAGTTATATATCTTAGCTAAAGCTCTTTATATTCTATTAGCCTTTTCTTTTATTTTATTCTCTAAAACTTATTTAATTTCTTTCTCTTAATTAAGCTTTTCCTTAGTCTTTTATATTTCCTTAAACTATATATTATTCTCGGAATTATATTTAATGTTTTTTTATACCGGATTACTATTATTCTAAGCTATATATAAGCTACTATACTTATTATAGCCAAATAATTATTTAATTACTTTCTAATTCTTTTTTTATTATTCTCTAAAGCCAAATTAGTATAAAGATTAATATAGAAATATTCTGAAAATACCTTCTTAATTTAATATTTATAATAGACTCTTATATTATTTCCCGCTATTTTAATAGTAAAGTACTTTTATATACTATTAAGCTTACTACTTTATATTTTACTACTATAATTATACCTTAATCTGTTACTTTTACTTTCTTAATCTTAGTATAAATAGGGTCTTTTATAAGAGCTTTATTATACTTATATACTTTTATAATATTTGGGTTTTAAAACAGATTTATTAGTACTTTTCTCTTATAAGTAGTAATATAGATAGATTTAATAAAAGAAGCTAGTTAAGATACTATATTAATATAATATAAGTATAGACTTACCTTAGGCTCTAGAGATAATTTAATAATAATTAGTAATATTTTGCAATTACTAATATATTTAGTATACTAATTATAGTCTATTACTATAGAATATATTATAAGAATAATTTATATAGAGATTAGTAAATTAATTAGTATATTAGAATACTAAATTATAGGTTATAATATAAAGTTATATAGTAATATAATTAAGTAATTAAAAAAAGATTAAAAGATAAGTAAGATAAAATAAAATAAAATTAACTTTATAATATAAAATAATTTATTTTTAAGATATATAAAAAAAATTTTAAGCTATTACTTTACTCTTTTCTATTACTTTACCTTAGCTAATATCTTTCCTTTAATTATACTACTTTAATTCCTTAATTAACCTCTTAATTAACTTCTTCTATAATATATCTCTTAATTTATATTAATTACTATACTAATTAAAATATAGTAATTATAATCTCTAGTTAATTATTTAATTATAGTATAAACTAAGTAAACTAATAGTAAGTATATTACTTTTAAGAAGGCTCTTATAAGCAAGGCTTTAAGAAAGATACTTGGTAGAAAAGGCTATATTTCTGCTATTATATAAAAGAAAAGAAAATATAGATTTAGATCTAGTAATTAGTTAATTAGTAAAAATATTAGTATATCTACTAACTAGATTTATAGCCAAGGCCCTTTAAGAAATCCAAAAATATTAGAGAAGTACTAAGTTATTAATTCTAAAGGTACTATTTTATTAATTAGTAAAAGAGATTTTGGTTTAGAAAAATAGACAAAATATATATATTTAAGCTTTGGCTTTATATACTTTATAAGAGTCTATAGAGGTATTTCTTATTATAGAGTTTAAGTATAAGTCATTTTTCTTAATTATATTAATTTTTATACTAATCTAATTCTAGTAATAAACCTTATAGCCATTTATATAAAGCGAGTTACTATTCAGAAAAAGGATATAAAGCTAGTCTAATAAATGAGATTAGGAATAATGGGTATTAGTAAGGTTAGTAAATGCCTTATAGTAGTACTATAGGGTAATTAGTTTACTTGGGTTACTAGTAAAATAACCAGGTCAGATATTAGGGAATTAATCTTTATATCTAAGGCAAAGTAGTTAGCTAGCTATTAGATTAATAAAGTAATAACTCAAATTATTACTTTTTTAATATATCTCAAATTAGTTATATTCTTTAAAAAACTAGTATAAAGATTAATTAATTAATTAATTAATTAGAACAGAGAATAGGAGGGGCAGATTTTGCCGGGCCCCTTACTGCCTAGAATAATAATTATTACCGATTATCTAATCGTCGCTTATCGAGCTTATCGGAGCCTACACTGTATTTATTCATTCTATTCTAGGTACTATTTAGGTTTAGAGCCGATGATTCCAATTTTGGATCTTCTGCTAATTTTGACACCCTGGTTCCAGCTTTTTGCTCCACTTTTGACCTGTACTTGGTTGGAGTTTGGCTCGGTTCTATAGTAAAGTTCGAAATCAGCGGTGGTAGTGGTAGTTTATTACGCCCGACTAAGCCTAAAAGGCAATACAGTAGAACCTCGATATAACGATCCCTGACATAGCGATATCCTTAGTAATACGATACGGCCTTAAGGTCCCGCACTTTTTTAGCCTTAGGCTTACGATATCCTTGGCATTACGATTATCGTAAGGTTTTTCGGTCCCAACCTTTAATTTTTGGTGGTATATCGTTCTAATTTATCAAGAGAAGGAGCAATTTATCAATGCTCCAGGGCCCTCTGGCACTGGTAGCACAACCTCATAGGCTATCGATCTCACCGAATCACAGCCCCTTGATCTTACCACTCGTTCTCTAGCCCCTGAACAGCCCAAAAGGAGACGGAGGCATGACAGAAGCTGATCGACGAGCGCTACGGAGGTCCTTCCTTATTTATTATATGTGCACGTGATCCTTGATTTAACGATACCTCGGTGTATCGTTAGAAAAAGGCGCTAAAATTGATATCGTTATATCGAGGTTCTACTGTAATGCTATTATGTACATGATCCACTTCTTTCAGAATAACCGATATCTCGTCCAGGCCCATACATATGAATCTTCCAATAATAATCGTACAACGGACACATCTTGTGCCCTGAAACGAAGTGGGAGGGTTTACTCTCCCGACGGGGCGAGCTGCAGGGGGGCCGCCTAGTGGGCCGATAGGCCAGCCGTTAGCGCAGCAGGTCACGGGTTGATTACCAATCATTCTAACAGATCAGTAGCGGAAGAGTTGCTTCATTTTGACTGTAGCAAGTCCCTATACGGGTGCCAGCCTGCGGCTCATACGAAGCCTTCGAAATGAGTTATAACCTTCGGTCAAATTTCGAAGGCAAAGTAATGGAATTTTAACTAAGAAATATTAGAATAGCATGTTAATAAGTGTATCGCCAATGAAATCGACCAAGTTTCAGGAATGGCGCACGGTTAGCGCAGCAGGTCACGGGTTAATTACTAATCAAGGAACGGAATAACCAAAGGCCGAACCTATAGCACTCTCTTCTTTTCGAAGATATAGTTTCTTAAGCAGTAAGTATCTATAAATAGCTATACTTAGTAGAGTTATCTAGTTCGTAACTTATTATATATCTAGTATAGGCAAAAACTACTCAAGCTACTCAAGCTATTCTAGAATAGTCTTAAATAAAATAGAGTAAAGTTTAAGTAATATAATATAGTACTTAAATAGAGTAGAATAGAGTACTACTCTAGAGTAACTTAAGAGTAATTATATACAAGTTATATAAATATAATAAATTAATATTTATTTAATTATTAATAAATAAATAAGATATATATTAAGTAGTACTATATAATTTAAGCTAGAGCTTATATAAGACTACTTAAATACTACTTTTCTTCTATAAAAACCAGATTTTCTACCACGAAATCTTTCTTTTCCTACTTTTTTTCTTTTCTTTTTACTTTTTCTAATTCGTCTTTAAATAACTCTCAGCTTTTTAAATAAGATATTATCTTAATAATACTCTTATTAAATCTATTATATAATTTAAATAATAAAAATACCTTGAGAGAAAAGTTTATTCTTAATAACTAAGGAAATTATATAAATATATTAAAGTTCTAGCTTATTTACTAAGCCTTACTACTACTTAATTAGATAATATAATAGTACTAAACTCGGGCTATTCCGGAGCCTTACCTAATTAGGCTAGTATATTATATATAATATTATATATAGTATTATATATATACTATTTAACTATTCTAGAATATTCTAAAATAATTAAATAGAATATTAAATAGAATATAAGTAGTAAGAAATTTATTTAAATAAAATATAAATAGAACTTACTATTCTATTCTATTTTACTTATTTCCTATATTATATATATTTAATATACTAAGAAAATTAAAATAGTTTACTATTATATTCTAATAGAAATATTCTATTATATATTATAAAAAAGTAATTTATAAGCCTATTTTTAGCTATATAAAAGAAATATATTACTCTTTTTATCTAATAAATTATAAATTTCAATATTATAAAGTAGTTAAAAGAATAAAAAACTATTAGATATCCTTAATATTAATAATTATATATTTTGCTTTATATTAATATAAAATAAAGTAAATTAAAATAAGATATTTTATTATATATTATAAAATAGAATACTTTTCTTTAGTTCGGAAAAGTATAGCTTTATTAGATATACTAATAAAAAAAAGCAGATATAATAAGTTAATAATTTCTTATAATAAAAATAATAGATATTTATTATAAGATATATTATTAGATTAATTAAATTAGTTTTAAAAATAATTATATATTAAAAAAAGAAGTTTTTATTTAAATATATAATAAAAGTATAACTTTATTTTTAGTAGAAATATAGATTAAATATAATTAATATAAATATATTAACTAATTAGAAATTTTAATAGCTTAGTAAAAATAACTAAATATTTAAATAACTAAATTTCTCTAGATCTATAATATAAGTTATAGAAATAAATAAGAGATATATCTCTATTCTAATATAGCTAAATAATTAAATATATTTTATTTTATTTATATAATATTTATTTAGAAATAATAATTAAATAAACTTTATTATATATTCTTATTAGAAAAACAAAATTAATATTAGTATAAGTATTTTATAGCTTTTATAATTTCTATTAATTATATAATTTCTTTTTCCTAATAAATAATAATTCTTTTACCTTTATAATAAACTTATTTCTGAATCTAATTATTTATTTAAATATTTCAAAAAATACAAATATTTTAATTCTAATAATTATATTTTTACTAAAGCCGGAAAAGTAAATTTAATTAATATTAGAAGTATTAGTTTTTAATATTTTCTTTTAAAATATATCTTTTATTCTTCTTTTTTTTTATTATAAGTATTATAAGCTAGAATAATAATAGTAATAGTAATATTTAACTGGAAATTACTAATAATTTATAAAATAAAAGTCTAATTAAAAAAAGTTGCTTTTTAAATAAGAAAACGAGTTTTAATAAATTAGAAAATAAAAATAAAATAAATAAAGAAACTAAAAAAGCAAATAAAGAAGCAAATAAAAATATTAGTTTCTTATTTAAAAAAATATTTTAATTAAAAAATAATTAGAAACTCGGGAATTCTATTAGTTTATTTATAAACTATAATAAAATTATTATTAATATACTAATTATTATTAATATACTAATTATTATTAATATACTAATTATTATTAATATACTAATTATTATTAATATACTAATTATTATTAATATACTAATTTTATTATTAATATACTAATTATTATTAATATACTAATTATATTAATATACTAATTATTATTAATATACTAATTATTATTAATATACTAATTATTATTAATATACTAATTATTATTAATATACTAATTATTATTAATATACTAATTATTAGTATAACTATTTCTTTAGAAATTATATATATAATTACGAGATATAAAATATAAATAATAAGATATAAAATACGAAATATAATTATATAATTTTATATCTTATAAGTAACTTAACTAGTAAACTAGATTTCTTTAAGCTTAATAAATTTAGGAATTATATATTAATATTATAATACTATAATTTCTATTTCTAAATAATAATAATTTTACTAACTAATATAACTAGTATTTCTATATTTATATAATAGTATTATATATTACTAGTAAACTAATACTAATTAGTTTATATATTATAAGAGGGAAACTATAATAAGACAAAAACCCATATAAAGTATACTAGAGTACAAAACGTAACTTAATAGTAAAATAACAAATTAAAAGCATAAATAGTAAAGTATAAATAATATATAATATATAAAAGCTTAATTAATTAAATACTTATAAAGAATTATTCTCTAAGTCTATAGAAAAACTAGCTTTCTTATATAATTTCCGCAAGTTATATATAAAAGGCTATTGCCTTTACTATATAACCTAAACCTTAAAACCGCCAAAATAATATAATTTTTAATAAGTATAGCCTGCTATACTATATCCGACCCCCCATTTATTCGTACTTGTTCCCTAAGCACTAAAAATAATAAAAAAATCCTACTTAGAATCCGAAATAATAAAATATTTAGGATCCTCCTTTATTAGTTAATCTAATTTCTCTTTTATATACCTAAAATAAGACTTATTACCCTTAAATAGTCTTATTTCATACTCCCGAACTTACTTAAAAATAATCCGAACCCGCTTAGCCGCATTCTCACGCCAAATCTAATATAGTTCTTTATATTAATTAGTATTTGCCTTTAACTATTACTTAATTTCTGCCTTTACTATAAGGTATTAAGAAGGCTTATTATAACAAATCATATTATAAATCGCACTAATATACTCTAAATAAATAGCTTCTTCGAATTTTATATTATCCGTAGTATCCTTAAATTAATCTTTAATAAAAGGGGAAAGCTCTAGATAAGAGACTTTAATAACCTTATAGGAAACTCCATTTTTGCATATTCTATCCTTAATAATAACTAGACTTATTAGAATTATAATAAAAGGCCTATTAAATAGCAAATTATTATTAAGCTATTCTTTAACTTATATATTATCCGAGAATTAATACTTTCCCATAATTCCAGACTTATAAATTACCTAGCTAAAAGTATTTATTTATCTAGTTATATAGACTATACTCGAAGTCTTTCCTCCTACTATTTTTAGTAAATACTCGCCTAATTCCTTAGCTACTTCTAGCTCAAATTTATTAGAAATAGAGATATAATTAATATCTTTAAAGAACTTCTTACTAAAAGTAGCGGCCTTCTTATAGTCCGTAAGAAAAATATAGCTAATATTCTAATACTTTTTACTAAGATAAAATTCGCTACTTAAAGCTTTAGTAATAGCCAGATTTTTAGTATTACCTTTATACTAATTATAATTAATATTTCCAGAAGTAAAGTATTAGGCTAGCTAAGGATAAGTAACTAGATAAATAGGATACTTATTTAATATCTCGTAAAATCCGAGTTATATTAATAAATCTACTATTAAAAATTAAAAGGCTAAGATAAAGTAGCTATTACTAAGATCTCTATACTTTAATATATTATTTTTCCGGAAATAGAACTATAATATCTCTATCTCTACTATTAAGAGTTCTTAAATACCAAGCTTCTTAATTTACTTCAGGTAATTCTTCTTATAAATATAGCTATTTATACCCAGATTAGTAGTACTAGACTCAGGAATAGGAACTATAGTATTAAATTAGAGCTATAAATTTAGGCGAAATTAATCGGAAATATAGTACTTATATCTATACTTCTTAATTTCCTAGATCTTAAAAAAGAAATCCCGTATCTCCTTATCTACCCAAGTAATAAAAACATATTTCTTACCTTTAGTAACTTTATAAATCTTAGTAACTAGCTTCAGAGCATCCTTAATTTCTCATATATTAATAAAGAGAGTATTAGTAAGCTACTAAATATATATTATATAGGGAGCTTTAAGGAATTCATTAGTAACCCTATAATATTCTCGCTTATAAATAGGTCCCAAAATACCGCTATATATTTCCTTAAAAATATATTTATTCTACTAAGCAAGCATTAATTTCTATTTAGCTAGTATTTTACAAATATATTTAATATTACTATTAAATTCTCCGGACTTAATATTCTTAGTCTTTTGCTTCTTGGTTCTGAGTATAATTAAGGGAGTCTTTCTAGATAGTATCTTTCTTTTTAAAATAAAGAATTCCTCTTTACTTTCCTCTATTTCACTAACCTTATACTTAGTCTAGCACTCAGATCTCTGCTATTTATTAGAAGTCTTAGGCTTAGCTTACTCTCTATTCTTGCCAGGTTCTTCTTATCTAGTTATACTAGTTCTACTAGTTATACTAGTTCTACTAGTCTCACTAGTTCCACTAGCTTTCTTACTAGGCTTTATTAAATCAGCTTTATTTTTCTTAGCTAGATCCGGTTAAGCTAAAGCTGAAATTATAATAGGGGCCCATTTTTTAGGCTCATCTCAGAAAGCAGGAAAAGGCTCGTTACTATAAGCTCTCTTAATTAGAATTCCAGAAACATTAAAGGTATATTATCTAGCTTTAAGGTTATTAGCTAATAGTAGCTTAAACTTTAATTCTCCAGGTTCCAAAATAGCTTTAGTATACTTAAATGCCTTAGTAATATCTAATTTAGCAAATATACTAGTATTCTAATACTTCTTATCCTTAATACGCTCTAAAGTAGCTTCATTAATTAACTAAATAGCTTTATATACTAAAGCTTTTATTTTAAAGAAAGAGTATAACTTCTTATAGATATTTTTACTAAGGTTATTATAGATATTATTAATATATTAGCTAAAGGCTTTATTATATAGTATAATTCTATTCTGACCCTTAGTTTCCAGACCATTTACTATAGTCTTAATCTTATTAAACTTCTCTTATCTGCCTTTAGAAATACCTTTAATAATATTCTCGAATTTCCTATTATTAGCTTAGTAATTCTTTAGCTTCTTCTTAGTTAATTCCAGTCTAGTTCCGTCTCTAATAAAGGTTTTCTACTTTAAGAGCTTATTATATATACTACTTAGCTTATCTAGGACATTTATATTAAATTCGGTAATTATAGCTATTTTTTCTAGTATTAGCAGGCCTTCTATAACTACCCAAGCTTCTTTAATATTCTAAACTTTAATACTATTAATCTATAGGCTTTTAATAATATTATGGCTTATAAGAACTAGCTACTATACTTTGCTAGCTTAAGGAATCTATACTTTAGCTATTTTATTATTCTTAAAGACATTATAAAGATATTATTAGTATAATAGTTATAGGTTATAAAATTAAAGGTTCTCGAGATTATAAGAATTTCTTTTAAATAATTTCTAAAATAAAAAGTAAATTAGAACAGACTTGGATTATATAAAAGCATTATATATATTCGAGTTTTTCTTTCTTTCTAGTAAGAAAATAAAGCTAAAATAGTAATATATATAATAGGGAAAATAGGTATAATAATTAGGTATATTTAAGGCAATATAGTTACGAATTAAGAATAATTATAAAAGATAAAATATAGAATTAGGCTTTTACTATAAAAAAAAATATAAATATATATATCTAAAGAAATATAATTTAGGAAATAATTAAGGCAAATTAAACTAAATAGTAATAATAAAAAAACAAGAAAATAATATAATAGAAATATAAGTATAATAATTATATTTAAAATATTAGAATATAAAAAGAAATAATAAAAATTTCACGATATAAGTATGCCCTAATCCTTTATTTATTTAGAGATATTTCTATTAACTCAAAGAATAATATAAAAGAAAAGAAATAATATAGGAAATATATAAAAAATAAGGTATATAAGTATACTAAAGATATTAGGAAAATATAAAATAAGTATTAATAGAAAAGAAATTAGAATAATAGAATTAAAAAATAACTCAGAATAAGATATAACTTCTTCCAAAACTAATCCGTATTTATTTAGTACTTATTAAAGTTAATTTTATATAATATAAAACTATTTAGTTAGTTAGGACTTTAAAGTAATATCTATATTTACGAAAATAATACTAAAGGTATTAGGATACGTAAAAAGAAAAACTATAAGATAATATAAATAGGGTTTATAGTACTATTATTAAGTTTAAAATAATTAATATTAAAGTTAATATAAAATATAGAAAGATTAGATATCCTGAATTAGTATTAAGAATATAATATTAAAAATATCTTCTCAATTACTCAGATAATATTTAATAATAGGAAATAGATTAATAGCAAGAAATAGCAAATTATACTAGCTTTTTAAAGAAGTAATTAGTTCCTAGTAATGAAATAATATTATAGTCAGAGAATAAGTTCTATATAAGAGAAGTTTTCTCATATAAAAATAGAAATATATAATATACTAACTAAGCCTCAGTATTAGTTTTAAGTATAGCTATAGTTATATTAAAAAGAAAATAGGTTTTCTAGTATGAAATGGGCTTTAAATAGGTAGATCTAGTTTATCTAATATCTAATAAATTCCCAGAATTATATATTATTAAGTATCTTCGGAAATAACTATTAGGTTTAATAAGGTTTCTCTTTTCTCTTATAGGGCTTCTAGTTTAGCTATTTCGTCTATATATAACTTCTAATTAGAAAGTTTATTTAGATATTATAAGGAAACTTATAATAGTAGTTCAAGTTAAAGTCGAGATCTATAGATATTATAGTCAAGCTTTAGACTAGTATAAGCCGCGAGAATAGCTAGATAAAAGAGTAAGTAAAGCTTTTAAAAGATTTCTAGTTTAGTAAGATATATATAAAAGGCCCCCTTTCTTCTTCTCTTCTCTCCCTATTTCTAAATATAGATACTATCCATTATTATAGTTCGGAATTAAGAGTTTATAAGATAACTTCTTAATCCCCTATTTAATTTTATACTAAAAGAAATACTTTATATTTAATTCCCAAGATCTAATAATAAAATCTCATATATTAAGAATATTATCTAGTAATAATAATTAGATAATAATAAGAAATAAATAATAATAAAACTCGTTTGATTTCCAGAATAATAATCTAATAATAATACTCTCCAAAGATTATAAATAATAATCGAAAAAAAAATTCAAAAGATATATAAGGAATTA
Organism: Hyaloscypha bicolor E; assembly: GCF_002865645.1. Classification (NCBI taxonomy): domain Eukaryota; kingdom Fungi; phylum Ascomycota; class Leotiomycetes; order Helotiales; family Hyaloscyphaceae; genus Hyaloscypha; species Hyaloscypha bicolor. Next base: position 271,568 of record NW_020194609.1, on the reverse strand, counting down.
AAAGTAATAAGCTTTATTTTAGGTTAAGAAAAGCCCCTATTATTAGATACTTCCTCCCAGTTCTCTATAAAGGAAATATACTTTACTTTCTCTAATTCCGGTAACTCTAGAATATATATAATAATACTAGTAGCTTTCTCGATTTCCTAAGTACTATTTTACTTATAGTACTTTATAATTACTTTCCTTTCTAGTTCTATATCTATTTTAAAATATTTATTTATAGGTATATACTTATTATTAACTTTATCTTTAGGGGAATACCAGAATCTATTTCTTTTAATAAACTACTTAAGTTAATTTCCGGTATATATTCTTTAAAGTATAGTATTATTAAATTCTTCTAGTACGTAATATCCTTTTAGTTAATCCGTATACCTTACTCTATATAGGCCAAGCTAGTAATATAATAGCTTTGTATTTCTTGACTTATTTTAATCTATTAATTTAATATTATATACGAGAACCAGATTCTTTTTGGAAATAGGCTTTAAATAAATCTAGTAGGTAGTATTAAATTACTTCTTTTCCTTTCGGTATCTTTTATCCTTCTTTATTCTGGCTTCTTTAATATCTTTATTTCTTATCTATATTTACTTTATATATATCTCCAGAAGCATTTCTCTATTATAGACTTTATTCTATTCAAGTATTCTCTAGGTTAGAAAGCATGTTTCTATAAGTAATATAGCTTCTTTACTATAGATTATATAAAAAGAAGTAAATCTAGTTAGTTTATATATAGTAACTCGGTTAGTAAATAAAACATATAATAGTAAATCTACCTAAGGCTTCTTTCTATCTATTATAAATATAATAAGTACCTAAATAATTAGTTAATACCCTTTTTTAATTATACTATTTCCTTTAGAATTATAGGCTAAAATAATAATTCTATTAATTCCTAGCTTATTAAGTTCTTAAATTACTATTTCTTTAAATTCCGATCCGCTATTTACTTTAAGCTAGCCAAATAAACTATACCTATAAATAATTTCTTCCCAAATAAACTTAGTAATTTTCTTACTAGTTAGGTTTTTTAAAGATCTAGCTTTAACCTATCCTAAGAAATTATCTCTAATAATAACTAATAAGTTATATTCTTTATAGTCTAGTAATTTAACTATATTAACCCTAAGGTAATAGAAAAGAAGTATAGCTTTTATTAAATATAGAGCTTCTTCTTATCTTCTTTTACTCTTATACTAATAAACCTTATAAGTATTAATATACTTCCATATATAGTTATAGTAACCTTCCTAGTAATAATAACTAGCTACTAAGCAAAAAGTACTTTCTCTTCTAGTATATCTAATCTTATTATATAGCTTTTTAATAATAATTTCCCTTTATTCTTAATTATTAATAATAAGTTAAGGCAAATATACTTTAGATATAATTCTCTATAATAATTAATCTCTCATACTATAATTTAAAGCTTCCTTACTTAACTTTCGAAACTCGGCCCTAGATATTTCTTCTAGTCTAAAAAGTATTATAAGATATTATATAATATTTTAGTATTATTCGAAATAGCTATTATTTAAGAAATCTAGTAAAATAGTTAGGTTATTAAGTAAAGTATAAGAGTTAGTATTATTATCTATTATTTTACTAGTAATTACATATAAAAGGCCACGGCCTTTATTATATAACTTCCGGATTTTAATATTTTTTAATATTACTAATTCATTTTCAGATATAGTAAGGCTTTAATTATTAATTTCTAATAACTAAATACTATTATTCAAATATCTAATAAAAGTCTTAGAAGTCTAATTTCTCAAAATAATATTATATAACTAAACCGGAACTACTTTTTTTATCTAAATTTTCTGCCTAACAGGCACTATTCTAATAGTATTAAGCTCTATTACTAACTATTTATTAATATTCTCGTTATCTTTAGTATTACCTTCTTATTATAAATATCTTAATAACTTATTAGTAATAATATACTTAGTTCCCTTAATATATTTAACTTTAAAATCAAATAACTAAATTTATACTAGCTAGCAAGTAACTAGAGCTTTAGGAAAATCCGTAACTACTTTGCTTAGTTATATAATAAATATATTAGTATCTAGTTTAAGAATAAAGTAAACTTCATATAACCAGAATTATACTTTCTATAAATACTTTACTAGCCTTTGGTATTCTCTCTTAGTAGTATTATATCTCTACTTAGTATTATTTCAGATTTTAGACTTATATTATATAACTTTCTTTTTCCCTTTATTATTATATTAACTAAGAGTTCCGCCCTATTTATCTAGGCTAGTATCTATTACTAATATAATTATTCCCTAACCTTCTAATAAATTATAATATAACTTATAAAGTATTAGAGTAATAATAAGCTTTTCCTAAAGAATTTATATAGCTTGCTTTTATTTATTATTCCAGTTCTATATTATACTCTTTCTTATTAAGTAGTAAATAGGTTTAGTAATAATTATAAAGCCTTTAATCCAAATATAATAGTAAATAATAATTCTAATAAATGCCTTACCTTTAGTTATACTATTATAATATTTCTATTTTAAAATCTTAGTAATTCCTGAACTTAAAGGGCTTCTTTCAAGTACTCTATAGATAAAGCTAATAATAATTATACTATTATAATAGAACTATAATTTTTCTCTTATACTAGCTCCGGCTTATTTAACTCTATCTAGGGTTATATCCAGGTTTTAAAAATATTCGAATATAAAATACCGAATTTCAGGTAAAATAAGCTACTTATTATAGTCTATATAAGGTCTCTTAACTCTAATATTATTAATAAATAATATAGTAATTTTGGGAAACAGATTCTCTAGAATAGCTATAATAACTTATATAAACTATATAACGGAATTAGTAGCTCCCTAAAATAATATAGTTATTCTTAATAGTTCCAGAGGCATTATAAATATAGTTAAATCTCTACTATAAGTATCTAGTATAAGTTAATTATATCCAGAAAAAAATTTAATTAAAAAAACATAAATATATCTAGTAAATTTCTCTAAGATCTTATTAGTAAACGGGAATAAGTTAGTATCTTATAGGATTACTAAATTCATTTTTATAGCGGCATTAATTAGTCTATAAGTTCTAGTAACCTTCTTTATAACCAAGAACCATAAATTTTAGTAAGGTCTATTATATTTCTTAAGAACTTTATAATTTAGGTATTCTAATAGTATTTTTATTATTATTAGTACTAGAGCTTTAGGATATGGGAAATTCTTTTCTTACCAGGCTTTATATTTAATAATCTTAATTAGAATAAGTAAACTAATATCCTTATAAACTTTTCCTACTTTCTTCTAATTAAATATAATTATATCTTCTTAATTAATTATTAATTCTCGGAATATAGCTAATTTCTTTTCCTAGAGCTAGTTACTAATATCTAATTATTTCAGGCATTCTAAAATAAGTCGTAAACCTCTTAAAATAACTAATATTCTTAGTAAAAGATAATTCTTATATTTCCTAATATACTTCTATAAATATTCTCTAGCTTTAGATCTCTTAAACTAGTTCAGATATCTATTAGGGCTTTTTCTAGTTCTATTATTAATATTTACTAATTAAATTTTCTTGTCCTTTATTTTATATACTCTCGTAACTAGAAATAAACTATAATTATTATCTTTTTTTTTTAAAAGCTATAGCTATTTTCTCTAGTACTCTTTTTATCTAATCTCCGGAATTTATAACCTTTTTACTTAGCTCCTTCCTAGTTAGGTATAAAGAGCGCCTTTTCGTCTGATATTTTAATATATTTTCCTTAAGCTCCCATATATTCCAGAATTCTCCCTAGTCTTAAGTTCTATATTCTTTAGCTTTAGGAATACATTTCTTTACTATTAGGAAATACTACTTTATTTCTTTTTTAGAAATATCTTTACTTAATACCCTTTTTACTTCTTTTTCTATTAATTCCGGAATTACTCTTAATAATACTCTAATTAGAACCTTTTCTGCTTTAGTTTCTCCAAAAATATTATTAATTTCCTAAATTCCTAAACCCAAAATAAAAGAATCTATAGGAAATCCCGGCGTTTTCCTATTTCCCCTAATATTATTACTAATTATAATACCAGGCTTTATTTTTCCTCTTTACTATTAGTTTCCTATTTCATATTACTTAATTCTTTAATTCTAAGAGCTTAATACTCTTAAACTATTATTTTCTTCTATTTCCCGGCATTTTTTAAAAATGAAATAATTATAATAATACAGGTATTCTAGTTATTTTTAGGGTTAGTAAACCTTCTATCTCACGAATTATTACTTTAATATATAATATTTATCTTTATCTTTACTAAGAATAGTTAACTAAACAGGATCTTTAGAGCTTCTTTAACTAGAAAAAACGTATCTTTATATCCTACTCTATCTATAACCTTAGCTCTAAGCTTTACTATTCCTGTAAATCTAAATTTAGCTCTAGTAATAGTAAACATTTAATAATCTATAGTATTATATACTACTCTACTAATACTTCTAGAGATCTTTTTAGGAAAAATATTAATTTTAGCTCTAGTATTAATTATTTCTTTATATTTAATATTTTCTTAAAGTCCTTAAAATACGAATTAGAGATATAAAGCTTGTATAACATATTATAAGCTAGTAATATCCGAATATTAATACTATTACCTTTAAATTAAATAATTCTATTAGTATTAGATATTTGAGCTAGTATTTCTAATTCCTTAAATATTCTATCTATTATATAAGCCACAGCTACTAGTTCCGCAAATCTCCTAGTATATTTAATTATACTTAATATAATAGTATTTCCTATTTATAAAATAATAAGATAGGAAGTATTATTCTTAATTTATTAGTTCTAAAATATAATAGCTAGATCTAGTATTTTCAAGGCATTAATAAGTATTCTTATTCTCTTCTAAGTCTTTAAAAGTGGGATAATTACTTTCTTTAGTAATCTTATTAGAATATTATTAACTTTAGGAATTCTATACTTATTATAATTAAGAGTATATTAGGTCCCTAATTCATCTTATTTATTTCCGGAAGTATTAATATCTATATTCTTAGCTAGGCTATTCCCTTATTTATTATTTCTTAAAGTAATATTCTTTTAGCCTCTTATATAGAATAGCTTTTCTTTAGCTCTAGCTTATTTTCGGAAAACGTCTTTAGCTATTTCTACCTCTTTTCTTTTTCTCTTTAATAAGGAACCTATTATAGTATTAATAGAAACGCTATTTATAATTAAATCTTAGTACTATTTATTAATTCCAGAACCTAAAACATTAGTAATTCTAATATAATTTCCCCTAAGGCAAAGCGGCTATTTAGATTCCCTAGATATAACTTGCTTATTTCTATATATAAATCCCGGTTAGCTAGTTCCCTTTTTTCTTTCTTGCCTAGTAAACTAGATATCCCCTATTAATCTCTAGATATTTTTGGGTTAAGTATTTAAGTTATAATCAAATTCTTCTCCTTAAACTTGGGAAATAATTTAGTTAAACTACCGGTACTTACTAGTAAGGAAAAAGAAAATACTTTCTTATCTAGGCTTAAATAGCCCTTTATATTATTTTCTATTAAATTAGTAAATATATTCACGATTTATAAGTTCTTTTATTAGTAAGTAATAAAACCAAGAGATATAAATATATTCTAGATTAATATTATTATCCTTATTCCTACTATAGTACCTATAGTAAATTTATTCTCTCGGTTCCAGGTTTATACTATAGGCCATATTAACTTAAATAGTATTTTCTAATTACTCTTAAGACTAACTTTCTCTAGAATATAATTATTTAGACCCTTTACCTATTCTAGCTCGACTATTATAGTTACTATAGCATTCTTTATAACCTTTATTATAACTTCTAGTATATTTTCCTTAAAAACCCGAATTATACTTACTAGGCTATTAATACTATTATATTTATTATAGTTAGCTAGGCTATATAAGCAGGCTACGGATATTTTCCCGAATTATAATAGTAGCTATATTAAGTTATCTCTATAGGTTCTCTTAAGTTATAGTAGTAATAGATAATTTTTCCAGACTTCTTACTAGCTAGTTAATATTATCTCCCTTAGGTTTATTACTTTTAGTAGGTTTTATATAATTAGCTATAGGCTAGGTTCTTTTCTTACTTATACCTATAGTAGCTTCAAGAAATATAATAGAAGAAACTAGTAAAGAATAATTGTCTTCTAATTTAGGAACTATATTATAAACTACTATATCCAAGTATTCTTATCTAAGTCTAGATATATCTAAATTATTAGTAATATTAAAATAGTATTTCTTTTCTTTATACTAATAGGATATTACTATCTTCTTATATATCTTACTATATTTATAAATAGAAATATCTATAGGCTCGAAATTTATATTCTTAAAAATATAATCCTTTACTAGAACAGATAATTCTCTTATAAACTCTTAGTACTAAGTAATTTCATTTTTTTTTTCTCTTTAGTAATTCCTTTAATATTCTATTAAATATATTAATATAAGACTTAGAAGAGAATCCTCTATTTTAGGCTCATATAATAATTTAATTAAGAAAGTTATAGCTAATTTTAAGTATTTCCTAATTATACTCTCAGAATTCCTTTAATAAGGCCTTAAAGAACTTAGTTTCCTAGTAATCTCCTGGATTATTAATATAATACTCTAATATAGCCTTAATCTAATTCTTATAAATAGGAGAAATATAACAAATAATTCTCTCTCTTTTAGTATTATTAGAAATATAATAGTTCTTATATATATTTATATACTATTTTAAGAATATAAAAATATTACTTTCCTAAAACTATAATACTTCAGGAACTCCCGTAAGCGGCAGGTTTAAACCCGGTATTAGTATATACTTATTCTTAGCTATATTAATCTTAATAATTTCTTCTATAGCTAATTATAAAGTTTCTATACCTAAGACTTCTATTAATAATATTCCTAAAAAGCTAATTTCCTATTTAAATATATCTTTTAATTTGGGAACCGAAATTAGAAAAAAACTAGTTAATAATAATAGATATAATTAAGGTTCGAGTTTTAGTATTAGTAATAATAAAATAGTAGCTTTTCTAGTTTTATTTCTATTACTTATACTCTTTTTCCTATTCTATTAGCTTAATACCTATAATATTTTCCCTTAATTTCGCTAAACTAGATATACTTTATAGTACTATTAATAAATATAATAAAAATAATTTCTCTAATTCCGCTATTTTCTCTAATTTTTCTAAATTCTCCTTATTATCTCTATTTAGTAATCTCTCCTTTCTCTAGAGGCTTCTCTAATTTGTCTATATAATTTCTTATTTCCGATTTTCTTTTAATTCTTTTCGATTTCTATTTACTATCTCACTTAAAATTAAGGATATTTCCTATTTTGGGTATTCTTTTTAGACTTAGAAATAAGCTTTACTACTAAGATTAAAGCTATTTTAATTCCGACTTTTACTATAACTAAAAACAATATATAAATTAATAATACAATTTTATTTCCGTATACTAAAGTCTATTTCTAACTAAGGTTTAACTTATACTATCTTAATATAATATTTCTCATTTTATTTCCTCTGCTTCTTTTCCTTTTATAATTAGCCTCTATTTCCACTACTCCTATATACTATACTAGTAATTATATCTTGCGGCCAACTTATATCCAAGTTACTAGATATATTAGAAATTAATATAAAATACTAAGATTAATACTTATATATCCTTAATATTTCGGCCTTAGGCTCAAAATATTATAATAGCCTTTTTTCTCTCCTAACTTGCTAAGCTAATAATCCGCCTTATAAATACCCCTCAGAATTTTATAAGAATATTACCTTAACTATAAAGTTTCTATCCTCCCTATATTGCTTATTATAAAATATATGAGAGGAAAACTATAATAAGACAAAAACTCATATAAAGTATACTAGAATATAAAACGTAACTTAATAGCAAAATAATAAATTAAAAACATAAATAGTAAAGTATAAATAGTATATAGTATATAAAAGCTTAATTAATTAAATACTTATAAAGAATTATTCTCTAAATCTATAGAAAAACCAGCTTTCTTATATAATTTCCGCAAGTTATATATAAAAGGCCGCGGCCTTTACTATATAACCTAAACCTCAAAACCGCTAAAATAATATGATTTTTAATAAGTACGGCCTGCCGTACCATAATATATAGATTAGAGAATAGAATCTTTTAAGCTAAAAAAGTATCCGATAGCCTATAATAAAATTAAACTAGTCTATATTAAAGAAAGGAATTATTTATTAATTCTATAAAGTATTTAATAGCCTAAAAGAGAAAATAGCTAGCTTTTATTAAGAACTAATAATTACTTTATTAAAGAGAGAAACTACTTATTAATTTTATAAAAAGATATCTAATAGCCTAAAAAAAAAGATTCTAGTTCTTACTAATTAATAAGTAGTTAGCTATTTAATTATCTATTTATTTAACTATTAATTATTCTTTAAAACTAACTTCTTTTAGTTCCAAAACTATTTTCTTAGAAATTATTTTTTTATTTATATAATACTCGTATTTATAGAATTCTCTTTTCGGAATATATATCCTATATATCTTCTTAAAATTCTTTAAAGCTTTAGACCCTTCCGGAATTATAATATTTTACTTTCTAAATTTCTTATTATAGATAAAATATTTAAAAGCAAAATATTTACTTTAATATTCTTACTAGATATCTAAATATCTAGTATCTAAACCAGATATCTAGATACTTTTATTACTAAATCCTTTCTATAAACTTACTATAAACTACCTTACTTTTAAATCTTTCTTACTATAAATTATATATATATTAAAAAGAACTTGGCTCTAGAGATTTAATATAATAGAACTATAGAATAGATATATATAAATAAAGAAATAGAAAAGTAATATTAATCTAATTACTTATAATAATAAGGAAGTTCTAGACTATTTTAATATTAGACTATTCTAGTATAAGATAGAGAAATTAACTAATAATAATCTCTGGGAATTATTTAAGAATAATTTTAGTAATTTTAATCTCGAAATATTTAATTATCTAGATTAATATATATTATATAAATTATAAGCTATTTTATAATATAATAGTATTTATATTAAGTAAAATAATAAGGAACTTATTATTATATAGTTCTTAATTAATACTATTTAGGAAAAAGAATAATATATCTAGACTATAACTAATATTATTATTATTAAATTAGACCTTAATATAAGTTCTATTATTTTATTATATATATTTCTTAATAATAGTATTATAAAAAATTAATAAACTAATTATTATTTATATTTCTTTATTATCTATAATTACTTCTATTAATATCAAATTATAAAAAGCTAATAATAACGGATTTCTATTACTATTACTATTTCTATTACCTCTAAATAGTTCTTTAGCTAGCTCTTTTATTATAAAGCTAATTAGAGAAATAATAAAGATATATATTAAGATATAGAAATATAATAGAACTAATAATAATTATTATATTAAATACGGTTGTATTATAATATAATTAGCTATAGTAGGAAGAGAGATATAGCGTGGGTAGCCGGAGCTAAATATAGTAGGTATAATCACGTGAGTAACTAGCCTGTAATTACTATATAATATATGCCTGCCTAAAAGAGATATCTGCCAGTGTCCTTAATAGCTAATTTGTCCAAAAACGCAGTCTTAGCCAGTATTTCTATTCTAATCCGGTAATTCTGCCATGCCTTATCTAGTATCCCTAAAGTCTACTAAGCTAGCTAGCCTAAGGCTAGTAATCAAGCTCCCAGAAGCCTAAGGCCTATTCAAGTACCACGATATATATAAAATCGAAGCGCTAGGAGCGCAGGAGAGGAGGAGAGGGGTCGTCTATATATAAAGACGGCAGGAGGGCAGTCGAGGCTATATAAAGCGTATAGGGACGTCAGGTTAAACGGAGGGAGGCTCGTCGACAGGAGAGTAGTTAATACCGCAGGAGTTCAATTTATTAGCAAGAGATTTAATTACAGGAGAGCAGGATAATAGAAACTTTTTAGGAGGCAAAGAAGTCAATAAAGGCTCTGCAGGAGCCAGAGGAATTAATGGCGTTACTAATTAATGGCTATTACGGAAGTTATTAAGGGCATTACGGACAGTATCCACGATTAATTAACGAAGACGTTTGTTTAGGACAATTCTAGGACGAGAAGGGGCTATTATAACGTTTGCATAAGCCATATTCCGATTTAATAATTATTTATATAGTGCGGAAGTATTGGGAGGGCAGTATCGGTCGCTATAACGGGCGAGAACTCCGATTCAGATAATAGTAATTATTATACGGATGGTGATAATTAAGAATCAATTTGTTTATTAAAAGAATACTTAATTAAGAGCTCAGATTAAAAGATATTACTACTACTTATTATATTAAATACGGTTATATTATAATATAATTAGCTATAATAGGAAGAAAGGTATAGCGTGAGTAGCCGGAGCTAAATACAGTAGGTATAGTCACGTGAGTAACTAGCCTATAGTTACTATATAATAGTAATTTTAACTAAAAACTTACTATTTTTCTTAATATTTACTAATATATAGAGCTTTTCCTATTATATTAAAAAAACTAGTATAAGATTACTTTTATAATAACTAGCTCTTTTAATATATATATAAAAAAGCCTATACAAATATTTATAACTTTTTTAAGAGCTCTAATTTCTAATATTAAAACTTAAATAAGTGAAATATTATTATTATAATAATTATAATAGCTTAATATTCTAAAAAAATAATATTTAAGCTCGTCTAATTACTAATTAATAACCTATATAAATTATAATATAAATTAGTATCTATTTTATAAAATATCGAATTCTTATATAATAAAATTATTATCTTCTATTAAAATATACTAGTATATTAATATATAGTCTCGGATTTTCTTTCTAATCTCGATTAACTTATTAATAAGCTCTAATTATCTATTATTACTTATAAGAAAGAATAATAGATTAATATTTAGATTCTTTTTACTAATTAATAATACTATTTTTAAAATTCTCTAAACTATTATCTGCCCGGAAATTATTAATACAAATCCAGCTATAATTTCAGAATCTGTAATAATTACTTTAAGTTCTATAATTATAATAATTATAATCCGAAATCGTATTTTATATATAAGAAACCCGAATACTATTTATAAAAGTATATACTAAAGAAATAAGAAACTAAGAAGGCTTAATTTAAAAGTAGAAATATCTATTAATTTAGATCCCGAAACTTCTATAACTTTAATAAATACTTTAATAATATTTATATATAGTATATTATTAAAATTAAAAGAAAAGAGAATAATAAAAATAGTAAAGACAAACTAAAGAATAATGCTTTTAAAGCCTTACTAATAGAAATAAATAAAAGAAAGAAATATTATTCAGATTTCTATTTTACTTTTATTAAAAGCTTTCTAGTTACTTCTATTATTTTTACTTTTACTATTTCTATAACTAATACTCTTATAGATAATCTTATTTTCCTTTCTCTTATATATTAGATAATAAGTAAAAACTCTATTTTAGAATCTATTAAATAAATAGAAAATATTCAGATATTTATAATTAATAGTATATTAAAATATAATACTTATTATTTTTATAAAGTTATAATTAATACTAGAGTTTCTAGATTCTTAATTACTAGTTACTAATTTCAAGCTTTATAATAAACTAATAATAGTATCTAACTTAATAAAACTACTAAAAGTCAAGTTAATATCTAGTTTAGTATTAGATTTATATCTTCTATTAAATCTATAATAATAAGAATATTAATTAGATAAATATAATTCTATATTATATTTATAAAGACTTTATTTTTATTTAGCTTAGCTAATATAAATAAGCTAGAGATCTATTTTAATAATTTTACTAATTATTTTATTATTTCTAATAAATGCTTTATATTTATAGTATAATATTTTAAATACTTTTTCTTATTTTAAAATACTATTCTATAAAGCTTTATTTCCGAATTCTTTACTTATAATTCCTATTTTCTTATAGAGATCGAATTATAATATCTATATTACTATTTTAGTTATTTATTTATTAGTAAGCTTCAAATATACTAGAATAAATAAGCTATAATCTTAATATAAAAGTTTTTAAATATTTTATAAAATACTATAAGTAATACTAGAAATTCGAATAATTACTAGAATAATTCAAGTTTAATCTAAGAAATAATATTAGTTTTAATTATTTTATTATTATTAATATTTTCTATATTTCCGGTAAGCCTATATTTTATATTATTAATAAAAGTACTCGATATTAAGCCGGCTAATAGCTTTAAAATATTAGTATATTATATATTTGAAATATTCTAAAATAGTATTAGATTAATACCTATTTAGGCCCTTTTAATTAGATTATAATAAATACCGGAAAGTAGTTTACTAATAAGAAGTTTATTTAACTTATAAATACTATAGTAGAACCTTACTATAATAATTGCCTCGGGACCGAGAATATTTAATAATATTGCGAGGTTATTATTAACGTTTAGTAATAACAGGAATTTGGGACCGAAAATATCTAATAATACTATAAGGTTTTTATATAGAGTATATAAACCAATTATTATATCGAGGAATTATTATAGCAAGGTTCTATTATATAAAAACTAATGTTAAAATCGTTTCTATAGAAGCTTATAATTCTATCGGAATTATAAAATATTATTATAGCCCGATTTAATATACTTATTTTATTATTATAGCTAAAATTAATAGAATTAATAAGAATACCGTATTTCAAATAGTTTTTAAGGCTATTAATAATTCTACTAGATCTAATAGTATTATTTTACTTTAAATAACCGAATATAATACTCTATTACTAATTATATTATAGTAATTAGTAGTATTTAAAAAGGTTATAGTAGAAATTCAGAAGCTTTAAGCTAGATATTAGATTATAAATATTCTAAATATCCGAAATAGTTCTAGTATTATTAACGAGATTAGGGCCGCTTTATTAAAATTCAAGCCTGGTAGCTCTATATAAGCTCCGGAGCTAGTCTTTAATTTTGCCCTAATTTCGATTCGAGATTAAGAGAGTAACTTTAGGTTTAATATAAAGATCTTTCTCTTTTTATAGACTACTATACCTCTAATTATACCCGTAAAGCTCTTTCTTTTCTTTTATAAGCTATTTTAAGCCTTACTTTTAATTATTAAGCTCTTTATTATTTATAAAACCTTTTTCTTAAATATAGTTATATTAGTACAAACTTGCAAGTATAATATAATATATAAGTATAAGGGAAATTAGTTTTAAGACCCTTTATTTAAATATTTAGCTTTTTGCTTTATATATTAGGCCAGATTTGCTTTCTTATTCCGTTCCTGGTATATATTATAAATAAAGAACTGGCTAAAGTCTATAAGAGGCTTTTTCGATTACAAGAGGAGTAGTATTGCTTTTAGAGGCCATTTACCGGAACTATAAAGCTCTCTCGGATCTTCTGGCTCTCTTGCGGGCCCTCTCAAGCCTTACTTGCCCCCGCAAGCCCGTTACTACCCGTACTCTTACCCGTAGCTCCCTTTCAAGGCTCACTCTCACCCGCAAAGCTCTCCCTTTCTACTTGCGAGCCCTCCCAAGCCCACTCCTACTCTCAAAGCTCCCCCTTCCCTCTCGCGGGCCTCCCCAAGCCTTACCCCTACTTGTACCCTTATTTACAGGGCTCTCCCTTCCCTCCCAAGCCTTATTCTCACTCGCAAAGCTCTCCTTTTCCACTCGCGGGCCCCCCTAAGCCTTACATATCCCCGCAAGCCCTTTACTACCCGTACTCTTACCCGCAACTCCCTTCCAAGCCTCACTCCTACTTGCACCCTTACTTATAGGGCTCTTCCTTCCCTCCCAAGCCTTATTCTTACCCGGAACCCCCCCCCCCCAGCCGTTCTGCAGGCCCGTAAAGCTCCCTTCCTTATCCGTTAAGCCTTCCCAGCTCTCCTCCCGGTCCGTATCCCCTCGCAAGCCCTCTGCTAAGCTCTCCTCCCTTTGCAAACCCTCTCTTCCCTCCTACGAACCGCCATAGCTCCTACCTATACCCGCAGAGCCCTCTCTTTCCTCCCACAGGCCCTCTTTATTTGTCTAGCCCTCCCAAGCCTCACTCGTATAAGGAGCGTGCAAGTAGGGAGCGTATAAGTGGGAGCGTATAGAGAGCTTTAGTATTCCTGGAGCAAGTAATATACGAGGGGCGGGCTCAAGTTTTAGTGTTCCTTACGTGACCCGTTTTTTAATAGGTAGTCCCAACGTATAGTATTATTATATAAATGAGTTTAGGGCTGCTTTGCTAAAATTATTACTAGCGGCCTTATATAAGCTTCGGGGCTAGTAATAATTTTGCCCTAAACTCGTTCCGAGTGGGGTTGGAATATAATAAAGGCTTTTAGCTAAGTATATAAATTAAGTACGGACTCTTTACGAATAATATAAGAAGAAAAATAGCCTATAAGTATATAAAATCAGTTATAAGCAAGTCAAAAGCTAAGTAAAACCTTGTAATATTTCTGGGTATACTATATTACTTATATGATTTATATTAGGGAATAAAAGAATATAAAGCCCTGCCTATAAGGTTACTTATAAGGCTACTATATAGAACTGGCTATAAGAAAAGACTAGTAATTATAAATCCACTCTTATTACCTTAAATAACTAGCCTTATAACTTATTAATAGTTATTATAAAGAATAAAGTAAGTGGAAACTACTTATAGGAAAGTATAAAAGATAATTACTAATTTATAGACTAGAGCTTAATTCGTGAAATCGTTTATAATTAGCTATTAAAGTTATTATTTAATAGCTATATCCGAATTAAAAACCTCTTAAAGCTATAAATTAATATCTGTAACTTATTATAAAGCCCTTTTTATGAATAAAGATTCTATAAGAGTATTACGGATATACTAATCTTAAGATATAGCTTAAAAAGAGATAGATCCGGTAAATAGATATTTTATAAGCTTTTTAGAAGTAATTCTATAATTTCGGGATCTGCCTTATTTATATTAGCTAAATCTATTATAAAATATATCTATTTCTAGTTAAGAAATATATCCAGAATTATTTAGTTAAGCTTATAAATTATATTATTTAGGGTTAATAGAATTATTTATTTACTAAAGGCCTAGTAATTATATAGGGCCTATAAAAGTTACTCTTATAAATAGATATAATTAATTAGGTCTATAATTAATTAAATATATAAAATAAAAAGCAAGAGTATAATTTGCTTATTTAAAAATAAATTATATAGAAAACTATTAATCTAGTTTATAAAATCCTATTTAAATAAGTTATTATAAATCCGTATATTAATTTATAATAATAACTAATAGAACTATAGCTAGATTTATATTTACTATAAATAGGCCCGTATTATATTAACTTATAAATTATATAGGATTACTAGTAAGATTTAGATAAAGTCTCTTTTAAGAATTATAAATACTTCTCTTTTAAGAATATTATTTACTACTAATTATAAATTAATTATTAGTTAGTATATTACCTTAAAGTAATACTTATATTATATAGATATTTTATTTCAGATAATTAGATCTATAAATTATAAGAATACCTCGAGCCGGCTTATTTTAATAATTATATTTATAGATAACTTATTAAGCTTAAACGAAATCCGAAACTAGAAATAAAATATATATTTATTCGGAAAAAGAAAAGCTATAATATTTATTAATACTATATATAGAATTACTTTATCTTAGTTATAATAATAGTAATAAAGAGTCTTATAAAGAAATATCTTACTAGTTTTACTAAGGCCTTATAAATAGAAATAGATAGTTTATAAATTATTTATAATTACTATTATAATTATCTAAAAGTAAGAATACTAGTTTATATTTAGCTAGATTTATATTATAATTACTAGTAATATCTTATAAATATAATTAACTTATAAATTAGCTATATAATAGCTTATAATCTAGTTAAAGGTATTCTCAGATAAGGTAATATTTATAAGTATTTACTAGAGATCTAAAAGACTAAAATTAAATAGAAAAAGCCGTAATTATAATAAGAATTAACTAAGGATAATAGAAAGTTAATTAATAGGTTATAGGCTAGCTTATAAGCCAAGTTATTATAGAAATACTTCTTATATTAGTTCTAAATTCTTTATATATTTATAATTAGCTACTAGTAAATATCTATAAGAAAAAGTATTTATAAACTATAGCTAGTATATTAAAAAAATAATTAAGGTAATTAATTATATTTAATTAAATTAATTTTCTAATTAATTATAATTTAATTATTAAGTTTCAAAAGAAATGAATTATTAGACTAATTATAATTAAATATAATTAATTATTTCTAATTATTATATAAAAAATTTATTTTCTTTATTTTCTTTAAATAACTATAAGGCTATTAAGTAAAATATTAACTAGACTAATAATATATATATAATACTATAGAACTAAGCGTTTTCAGAAAGGAAAAACTGATTTTCCGGCTCGAAATCCTTTTTCCCCTTTAATTCCTGTTCTTTTTCTGCCTTTTTTATCTCTTCCTTCTCGTTTATAAATATTTCCCAGCTCTTAAAGTATATAATCTTCTCGAAAGTACTCTTATTAAGTCGATTATATAGTTTAGTATTAATAAGAGCCCCTTATAAAAAGAAATGCTTACTAGCAGCGGATAAAGCTAGTATTTCTAAGTACTTCCTTATTATAAGAGATAATATAGGAAATCTAATTTGATTAGCTTTCTAATAATCAAGTAGCTAAATCTAGAGCTAAATTAGTACTTATATATAAAAAAATTATAATAAAAGAATTAGTAGTTCTTAAGGGATTTTAAAGTAAAATAAGTAAATATTATTTACTTTTTTATTTACTTTCTTCTTTTCTAAATAAGTTATTAATTCGTCTTTTATTTTATTCTCTTAATTATTTATATAAATATTAAGTTTATCTTTATCTAAATTATTTATAAATATACCGGAATTAATATCTTGAAAATTAGCTATTAAATAGTCTTATTTATATTTATATAAGAATTAGTAATTAAAGAATTTAAAATTTAAATAGAAATATATACTTATATATTATAGTCTGTTTTAAACCTATTATATATATTAGATACTATACCAGAATCTAGGCCAATTCCGGCTAGACCTATTCTTTTAATTCGAGAATTAAGAATAAAAGCTAAATATAAAGCTTTATTTTTATTATCTAAAATACCGATTTTAGAATAATATTTATAAAGCTTAGCTATACTTTTATTAATAGCGTTTTCGAAAGTTTTATTCTATTTATAATTAGTATACTATTAATATAATATAGTTTAGAAAAGACTTATTTTAAATCCGGTTTTAAAACTCTCGAGTTTATTATATATTTTATATACTTCGGATATAATATAATATATAGTAGGATAGTTCTCGGCTTATAACTTAGTAATAGCCTTAATAAATATTAAAATTATATTTAAAATATTATTTAAATAAGTAATTTTAATATTAGTTAATATTAAACTTTTGTTTTTAAAAGCCTTTAATTTTGAGCTATTAATAACTACTTTAATAACTTTATATATATAAAGAAAGTCTTTTAGTATATAATAAGTTAAAGACTATTATATTTTTTAATCTATAAGTAATTAGTATTAATTAATAATTAAAGAATTAGTTAATTACTTACTAAGTTAAAGAAATCGAGTATTTTCTATATTAAAAGCTTTAATCTAAGCTTCTAATAATTATCGGTTTTTCTAATTATATTTAAGACCTATAATAGTCTTTCTAACTTTTCTCTAAATTAATAAATCTCTTATAAACAATATAAGAAACTTACTTATTACTTATTTTACTTATTTTCTCTCTTCTCTTTCTTTAATATTATCTTTTTCTAGCTTATATAAATTCGTAGAATAAGAAGTATTATAATAGTTCTTAATAAGAGCTTTTAAGATATTTTAAATTACTAGATTTAATATATAAGCTATATAAAGTATATTTCCTTGAAATTTAATACCTTTCTTATTATAATACTTTATAAAAGCTTATAATAAAGTATTATTTGAGCTAGTATTATCTCGAGTAATACTATAATATATTAGTATTTTTTCTTATAAAAAACAAGAATTATATTACTTATCTAGTAATATTATATTTAATACTATATTCTTTTAAAGCTTCTAATAAGGCTATATTTATATATTTACTATTATAAATATTCTTTAGATTTTTTATAGCTAGTAAATAAGATTTTAATTTAAAATATTTATTTATAAAATATTTATAAATTAAATTAGTAAATATTTTATTAATAAGTAATAAGAATAAAGTAACTTATATAGTAATTCCTAAATAAGCCTTTTAATTTATAGCTATTTAGGTATCTAAAATAATAGAGAAAGTACTATTTAATAAAATGTTTTCTAATAATTTTTCTTTAATAAGGTTACTATTTTTATTAAACCTTAAAGTAAGTTCGTTTATAAGAACTTAAAAATATAAAGGTAATACTATACTATAAAGGAATTAGTTAAATAATATATAAGATAATTTTTTAATAACTTACTAATTCAAGTAATTAAGAAGCTTTTAAAAGCTTAGAATAATAACTATATAAAAAGAAATATTATTATTAACTATAAAGTCTAATAATAATCTCTTAAAATAAGTTATAGTAAAAGCTTTTTTTATATTTCTAGAGCCTTTATTAAAGGAAATTATAATAAATATTTAACTTAATTCGATTATATTTTCTATAATAGTATTTAAAATAAAAAGTTAGTTTATTATTTCTTTAAGTTTTAATTATAATTTAAACTTACTTATAGGAGCTTTAGCCTTTAAAGCTTTATTAATATTAACCGATTTATATATATTAAGATAATAAGTCTTATAATTATTTATAGTAATATTAACTCTTTATTTTCGAAATACTTTACTAATATTATATTAGCTTTAATTCCTTTAATTCTAATAGATATAACTTACTTATATTTCTTTAATAAATACTTAATAGTAACTATTTAATAGTTAATTAGATTCTCTGGGTTCTTTTTAGGAAAGTCAAGAATTTTCGAATAATATTTAAAGGAAAAGATAAGAGGCTATTATTTAAGTAGTTCTAGTTTAAAATCCTTTTTATTTTAAAAGATATTAAGCCTTATAAATAATATTTCTAGATAGATATACGAGTTTCGAGTAACTTTATAGTAGAAATCTTTTAAATAGAATAAGTAGTTAATATAATATATAGTTTTGAAATAAAGAAATTATTAGAAAATTAAGAAGAATTACTTATTTATATATAAAATGTCTAATAATCTAGAAGATTCTTTAATAAGCATCTAATTAGAAATACTTTCCTGATTTTAAAGTACTAATTTCTAAGACCCCTTATTTATAATTACTTTATTTATAATTATAGTATTAATAAAGTAGCAAAGAATTACTAAAAAGTCAAAATAGTTCTAGTATCTTCTGGCTTGCTTATTAAGTAGATATAGCTACTACTAAGCCTATTATAGTAAGGTGGTTTCCAAATTAGGCTAAAGTAAACCTTATTTTTATACTATAATACTTTTACTATATTTATAGTTATATATAATACTATATAACTAAATAATTAATTATATTTAATTAAATTAAGTAAATAATTAATTATAATTTAATTACTATAATTCTGACTTAATTTAATTTAATTTAATTACTAGCTAATAATTATAATTAATTAAATTATTTAATATACTAACTATAGCCTTATTAAAATACTAGAACTATTTCTAATTATTCTTTACTAAGCTATAGGTAATATAAGTAATATAATATATAGAATAATAAATACTCTTAACTAAATAAAGCTTATTAAAGAACTATAAACTATATATAACTATTAATAAGAATTATAAATAGAATTATTTATTTAAAACTAAATTATAATAATAAATATAGCTAATACTATATTTTTATTTATAATACTTCTATATTCGGGTTTTAATAACTTATATAAAATACTATAGAAACTTATAATATAAATACTAGTAGCTATTTTTATATATTATATTATATTTAAAAAAGGCTATTAAGATTAAATAAGTATTTATAATCCGGTTTATAATTTATTTAAATAAGAAATTAGTTATAAAACAGATTATATATTATCTAAAAAAGTAGATTATAAGATATTAAACCAGAAGAAATTTCTAGTATATTAGATACTTGAATAGATACTAGAAAGCTTTTATAAGACCTATATATTAAGCCTAGAAATACTAGATAATCTTATTATTTATACCCGAGATAATAATAGTTATATAATTTGTTTTTTTATTAATATACTTATAAATATATTTAATTATTTATATAAATATATAAACCTTAATATTAATATATAAATAGAACTTTTAAAAGAAATATAAGTTATATAAAATAATCTAGTAATTATTATAAATAACTTCCTAATCTAGAAAGCCTAGTTTATAAATTATAAATATATTACTATTATTCTAGTACTAGTATTCGAGATATTTATTCTTATAAATAATTATTATAATTATAAATATTTTAAGAAATCTTTTCTAATATATAAATAGGGCTATAGATATCTTATAGACTATATATAGGGCTTTTGAATTATTATTAAAGCTATATAGCTCGTAAGATATCTGGTTAATAATTATAGCTATAAATTTACTTATAAAATTCTATAATAAATCTAGAAGTTTAGTATAAATAATCTTATTAATTAAATTAGAAATTAAAAAAATAATATTTTTTTCTAAGAAATAAAAATAAGTATATATATAGAAAACTATTATAGAAAGGAAACTATAATAAAACAAAAACCTATATAAAATATATTAGAATATAAAACGTAATTTAATAGTAAAATAATAAATTAAAAGTATAAATAATAAAGTATAAATAGTATATAATATATAAAAGCTTAATTAATTAAATACTTATAAGAGATTATTCTCTAAAACTATAGAAAAACTAGCTTTTTTATATAATTTCTATAAGTTATATATAAAAGGCTACGGCTTTTATTATATAACCTAAATCTTAAAACTACTAAAATAATATAACTTTTAAAAAATATAGCCTATTATATTATATTTAATCTCTTATTTACTTATACTTATTTCCTAAATACTAAAAATAATAGAAAAATTCTATTTAGAATCCGAAATAATAAAATAATTAAAATTCTTTTTTA
Organism: Hyaloscypha bicolor E; assembly: GCF_002865645.1. Taxonomy (NCBI): domain Eukaryota; kingdom Fungi; phylum Ascomycota; class Leotiomycetes; order Helotiales; family Hyaloscyphaceae; genus Hyaloscypha; species Hyaloscypha bicolor. The sequence goes on along the minus strand of NW_020194609.1, from coordinate 250,284 downwards.
TTAGCTAATATAATTTCTTTTCTATATACTTAAAATAAGACTTATTACTCTTAAATACTTTTATTTTATATTTCTGAACTTATTTAAAAATAATTCAAACTTATTTAATTATATTCTTATATTAAACCCGATATAATTCTTTATATTAATTAGTATTTATTATAAAACCGGGCTCTGGGCTTGGAAAGCAGGTAGAGTGGCTCTTAATCCAAGGATTCTAAACTAAGGAAGGAAGCTCGTATGTACAGGAGCTTTAGTGTTCTAAATACTAGCCCCAACCGCATGCGTCATTGCGTGGTCACGTAACGCTAAATTTTCTAGTAAAGCGGCAGAGCATAATAGTATTTGCTTTTAATTATTATTTAATCTCTGCTTTTATTACTAGATATTAAGGAGGCTTATTATAGTAAATTATATTATAAATTATACTAATATATTCTAAATAGATAGGCTTTTTAAACTTTATATTATTTATAATATTTTTAAATTAGTTTTTAATAAAAGAGGAAAGCTCTAAATAAAAGGCTTTAATAATCTTATAGGAAATTTCATTTTTATATATTCTATTCTTAATAGTAACTAGACTTATTAGAATTATAATAAAAGGCCTATTAAATAGTAAATTATTATTAAGTTATTCTTTAGCTTTTATATTATTCGAAAATTATTACTTATTTATAATTCTAGACTTATAAATTATTTAGCTAAAGGTATTTATTTATCTAATTAAATAGACTATATTCGAAGTCTTTTCTTTTATTATTTTTAGTAAATATTTATTTATTTCTTTAGCTATTTCTGGGTCAAATTTATTAGAAATAAAAAAGTAATTAATATCTTTAAAAAACCTTTTACTAAAAGTAATAGCCTTTTTATAGTTTATAAGAAAAATATAGTAAATATTTCAATACTTTTTATTAAGATAGAATTTATTATTTAGAGCTTTAGTAATAGCTAGATTTTTAATATTACTTTTATATTAATTATAATTAATATTTCCAGAAATATAATATTAAACTAGTTAAGAATAAGTAATTAAATAAATAGAATACTTATTTAATACCTTATAAAATCCGAGCTATATTAATAAATCTATTATTAAGAATTAAGAGACTAAAATAAAGTAATTATTATTTAGATTTCTATATTTTAATATATTATTTTTTCGAAAATAGAACTATAGTATTTTTATTTCTTTTATTAAAAGCTCTTAAATATTAAATTTCTGAATTTATTTTAGATAATCTTTTTTATAAATATAACTATTTATATCTAGATTAGTAATATTAGATTCAGAAATAGAAACTATAGTATTAAATTAGAACTATAGATTTAAATAGAATTAATTAGAAATATAGTATTTATATTTATATTTTTTAATTTCCTAAATCTTAAAAAAGAAATCCCATATTTCTTTATTTATTTAAATAATAGAAATATATTTCTTGTCTTTAGTAATTTTATAAATCTTAGTAATTAACTTTAGAGTATTTTTAATATTTTATATATTAATAAAGAGAATATTAGTAAACTACTAAATATATATTATATATAAAGTTTTAAGAAACTTATTAGTAATTTTATAGTATTTTTATTTATAAATAGATCTCAAAATACTATTATATATTTCTTTAAAAATATATTCGTTTTACTAAATAAGTATTAACTTCTATTTAACTAGCATTTTATAGGTATATTAGATATCTTTTTTAAGTTTCCTAGACTTAATATTTTTGGTTTTTTACTTCTTAATTCTAGATATAAATATAGGAGTTTTTCTAAATAGTATTTTTTTCTTTAGAATAAAGAATTCTTTTTTATTTTCCTTTTTATTTTCTTCTATTTTACTAGCCTTATATTTAAACTAGTACTTAGATTTTTATTATTTTTTATAAGTTTTAGGCTTAGTATATTTTCTTTTCTTATTAGGTTTTTCTTATCTAGTTATACTAGTTCTATTAGTCTTATTAGTAGATTTATTACTAGGCTATATTAAATTAGCTTTATTCTTATTAGCTAGATCTAATTAAATTAAAACTGAAATTATAATAAAAACCCATTCTTTAGACTTATTTTAAAAAGTAAGAAAAGGCTTATTACTATAAATTCTCTTAATTAGAATTCCGGAAATATTAAAGATATATTATCTAGCTTTAAAATTATTAACTAATAATAGCTTAAACTCTAATTCTTTAGATTTCGAAATAGCTTTAATATACTTAAATACCTTAGTAATATCTAATTTAGTAAATATACTAGTATTTTAATACTTCTTATTTTTAATATATTTCAAAATAGCTTTATTAATTAATTAAATAGCTTTATATACTAAAGCTTTTATTTTAAAAAGAAAATATAATTTCCTATAAACGTTTTTATTAAAATTATTATAAATATTATTAATATATTAGCTAAAAGCTTAACTATATAATATAATTCTATTCTAATTCTTAATATTAAAACTATTTACTATAATTTTAATCTTATTAAGCTTTTCTTATCTGCTTTTAGAAATACCTTTAATAATATTCTCGAATTCTCTATTATTAGCTTAGTAATTCTTTAGTTTCTTTTTAGTTAATTCTAATCTAGTTCTATTTCTAATAAAGGTTTTCTATTTTAGAGTTTATTATATATACTATTTAGCTTATCTAGGATATTTATATCAAATTCAGTAATTATAGCTATTTTTTCTAATATTAATAGGCCTTTTATAATTACTTAAGCTTCTTTAATACTATTAATCTATAGGCTCTTAATAATACTATAGCTTATAAGAACTAGCTACTATATTTTACTAGTTTAAGAAATCTATTTTTTAGCTATTTTATTATTTTTAATAAATTATAAAAATATTATTAGTATAATAATTATAGATTATAGAATTAAAAGTTCTCGAAATTATAAGAATTTCTTTTAAATATATTTTAAAACAAAAAATAAATTAGAATAAACTTAAATTATATAAAGATATTATATATATTTGAGTTTTTCTTTCTTTTTAATAAGAAAATAAAGCTAAAATAATAGTATATATAATAGAAAAAATATATATAATAATTAGATATATTTGAAATAATATAGTTATAAATTAGAAATAATTATAAAAGATAAAATATAGATTTAGGCTTCTATTATAGAAAAAAATATAAATATATATATCTAAGAAAATATAATCTAGGAAATAATTAAAATAAAATAAAATAAATACTAATAATAGAAAAATAAAAAGGTATTATAATAGAAATATAAATATAGTAATAGTATTTAAAGTATTAGAATATAGAAAGAAATAATAAAATCTTTATAATATAAATATATTCCGATTTTTTATTTATTTAAAAATATTTCTATTAATTCAAAAAATAGTATAAAAAAAAGAAAATAATATAAAAGATAAGATATATAAATATATTAAAGATATTAGAAAAATATAAAATAAATATTAATAGAAAAGAAATTAGAATAATAGAATTAAAAAATAATTTAGAATAAAATATTATTTTTTCTAAAACTAATTTATATTTCTTTCGAAAGCTAATTATATTTATTTAGTATTTATTAAAGTTAACTTTATAAGATATAAAACTATTTAGCTAATTAGAACTTTAAAATAATATTTATATTTATAAAAATAATATTAAAAATATTAGAATATATAGAAAAAAGAAATATAAAATAATATAAATAAAGTTTATAATATTATTATTAAGTTTGAAATAGTTAATATTAAAGTTAATATAAAATATAAAAGAATTATATATTCTGAATTAGTATTAAGAATATAGGAATTATTTGAATAATATTTAATAATAAGAAATAAATTAATAATAAAAATTAGTAAATTATATTAACTTTTTAAAAAAATAATTAGTTTCTAGTAATAAAATAATATTATAGTCTAAGAAAGAGTTCTATATAAGAGAAGTTCCTTTTATATAAAAATAGAAATATATAATATATTAATTAAGCCTCGATATATATCTTAAATATAGCTATAATTATATTAAAAAGAAAGTAGGTTTTCTAGTATAAAATAGACTTTAAATAAATAAATCTAGTTTATCTAATATCTAAAGAATTTCTAGAATTATATATTATTAAATACTTTCAGAAATAATTATTAGATTTAATAAGGTTTTCTTTTCTTTTATAGGGCTTCTAGTTTAGCTATTCTATTTATATATAACTTCTAATTAGAAAGTTTATTTAAATATTATAAATAAATTTATAATAGTAGTTTAAATTAAAATCGAGATCTATAAATATTATAATTAAGCTTTAGACTAGTATAAGTTATAAAAATAGCTAGTTAAAAAGGCAAATAGAGCTTCTAAAAAATTTCTAGTTTAGTAAAAAGTATATAAAAGGCCTCTTTTTTTCTTTTTCTTTTTTCTAATTTTATATATAATTACTATTTATTATTATAGTTCGGAATTAAGAATCTATAAAATAACTTCTTAATTCTTTATTTATTTTTATACTAAAAGAAATATTTTATATTTAATTCCCAAGATCTAGTAATAGAATCTTATATTAAAAATACTATCTAGTAGTAATAATTAGATAATAATAAGAAATAAGTAATAATAAAGCTTATTCGATTTCTAGAATAATAATCTAATAATAATATTCTTTAAAGATTATAAATAATAATTAAAAGAAAAAAATAAAAGATATATAAAGAATTAAAAATAATAAGCTTTATTTTAAATTAAGAAAAGCTTCTATTATTAAATACTTTTTTTTAGTCTTTTATAAAAGAGATATATTTTACTTTTTCTAATTCCGGTAATTCTAGAATATATATAATAATACTAATAGCTTTCTCGATTTCCTAAATACTATTTTATTTATAGTACTTTATAACTACTTTCTTTTCTAGTTCTATATTTATTTTAAAATATTTATTTATAGATATATACTTATTATTAACTTTATTTTTAGAAAAATACTAGAATCTATTTCTTTTAATAAACTATTTAAATTAGTTCCCGGTATATATTCTTTAGAATATAGTATTATTAAGTTCTTTTAGTATATAGTATTCTTTTAATTAATTCGTATATCTTATTTTATATAGACTAAACTAATAATATAATAGCTTTATATTTCTTAACTTCTTTTAATTTATTAATTTAATATTATATATAAAAACCAGATTCTTTTTAGAAATAGGCTTTAAATAAATCTAATAAGTAATATTAAATTACTTCTTTTTTTTAGTATTATTTATTTATTTTTATTCTGGCTTTTTTAATATTTTTATCTCTTATTTATATTTACTTTATATATATTTCTAGAAGTATTTCTTTATTATAAACTTTATTTTATTTAAGTATTTTCCAGATTAAAAAATATATTTCTATAAATAATATAACTTCTTTATTATAGACTATATAAAAGAAAATAAATCTAATTAGTCTATATATAATAATTTAGTTAGTAAATAAAATATATAGTAATAAATTTACTTAAAGCTTCTTTTTATCTATTATAAATATAATAAATATTTAAATAATTAGTTAATATCCTCTTTTAATTATATTATTTTTTTTAGAATTATAGACTAAAATAATAATTCTATTAATTCCTAACTTATTAAGTTCTTAAATTACTATTCTTTTAAATTCCGATCTACTATTTACTTTAAGCTATTTAAATAAACTATATTTATAAATAATTTCTTTCTAAATAAATTTAGTAATCTTCTTACTAGTTAGGTTCTTTAAAAGTCTAGCTTTAACTTATTCTAAAAAGTTATTTCTAGTAATAATTAATAAGTTATATTCTTTATAATCTAGTAATTTAACTATATTAATTCTAAGGTAATAGAAAAGAAATATAGCTTTTATTAAATATAGAACTGCTTCTTATTTTCTTTTATTCTTATACTAATAGATTTTATAAGTATTAATATATTTTTATATATAGTTATAATAATCTTTCTAGTAATAATAGCTAGTTACTAAATAAAAAGTATTTTCTTTTCTAATATATCTAATCTTATTATATAGCTCTTTAATAATAATCTCTTTTTACTTTTAATTATTAATAATAAATTAAAATAAGTATATTTTAAATATAATTTTCTATAGTAATTAATCTCTTATATTATAATTTAAAGCTTTTTTATTTAATTTTCGAAACTCGATTCTAGATATTTCTTTTAGTCTAAAAAATATTATAAAGTATTATATAATATTCTAGTATTATTCGAAATAGCTATTATCTAATAAATCTAATAAAATAGTCGAATTATTAAAAAAAAAATAGGAGTTAGTATTATTATTTATTATTTTACTAGAGGTTATATATAAAAGGCTATAGCCTTTATTATATAATTTCTGGATATTATTATTTTTAGATATTACTAATTTGCTTTTAAATATAATAAGGCTTTAATTATTAATCTCTAGTAATTAAATACTATTATTTAAATATCTAATAAAGGTTTTAGAAATCTAATTTCTTAAAATAATATTATATAACTAAACTAGAACTATTTCCTTTAATTAAACTTTCTATTTAATAAATATTATTTTAATAATAATAAGTTCTATTACTAATTATTTATTAATATTCTTATTATTTTTAGTATTATCTTCTTATTATAGGTATTTTAATAATTTATTAGTAATAGTATATTTAATTTCTTTAATATATTTAACTTTAAAGTTAAATAATTAAATCTATATTAGTTAGTAAATAACTAAAGCTTCAGGAAAATCTATAGCTACTTTACTTAGTTATATAATAAGTATATTAGTATCTAGTTTAAGAATAAAGTAAACTTTATATAGCTAGAATTATAATTTTTATAGATACTTTACTAGCTTTTAGTATTTTCTTTTAGTAATATTATATTTTTATTTAGTAATATTTTAGATTCTAGATTTATATTATATAATTCTCTTTTTTTATTATTATTATATTAATTAAAAGTTCTATTTTATTTATTTAAGCTAATATTTATTACTAATATAATTATTTTCTAATTTTCTAATATATTATAATATAATATATAAAGTATTAAAGTAATAATAAGCTTTTTTTAAAGAATTTATATAACTAGTACTTATTTATAAGTTTAGGGCCGCTTTACTAAAATTATTAATTAGCGGCCCTATATAAGCTCTAGGGCCAATTAATAATTTTGCCCTAAACTTGTTCCGAATAGAATTGAAATATAATAAAGGCTTTTAGCTAAATATATAAATTAGATATAGACTCTTTATAAACTCTTTATAGATAATATAAGAAGAAAAATAGTCTATAAATATATAAAGTTATTTATAAGTAAATTAAAAGCTAAATAAAACCTTATAATATTTCTGGATATACTATATTACTTATATAATCTATATTAGAAAATAAAAGACTATAAAGCCCTATTTATAAGATAACCTATAAGGCTGCTATATAGAACTAGCTATAAGAAAAGACCGGTAATTATAAATTTACTTCTATTACCTCAAATAACTAGCCTTATAACTTATTAATAGTTATTATAAAGAATAAAGCAAATAGAAACTATTTATAGAAGAGTATAAAAGACAGTTACTAATCTATAAACTAGAGCTTAATTCGTAGAATTATCCGTAACTAGCTATTAAAATTACTATCTAATAGCTATACCCGAATTGAGAACTTCTTAAAACTATATATTAATATCTATAACTCGTTATAAAGCCCTTCTTATAAACAGAAATTTCGCAAGAGTATTATATATATACTAATCTTAAGTTATAGCTTAAAAAAAATAGATCCGGTAAATAAATACTTTATAAGACCTCTAGAAATAATTCTATAATCTCAGGATCTATCTTATTTATATTAGCCAAATCTATTATAAAATATATCTATTTCTGGCCAGAAAATATATCTAGAATTATTTAGTTAAGCTTATAGACTATATTATTTAGGGTTAATAGAATTATCTATTTATTAAAGGCCCGGTAATTATATAGGGCTTATAAGAGTTATTCTTATAAATAGATATAATTAATTAGATCTATAACTAACTAGATATATAAAATAAAAGACAGAAATATAATTTGCCTATTTAAAAACGGGTTATATAATAAACTACTAATCTAGTCTATAAAATTCTATTCGGACAAGTTATTATAGACCTATATATTAATCTGTAATAATAACTAATAGAGCTATAGCCAGATCTATATCTGCTATAAGTAGGCCTATATTATATTAGCCTATAAGCTATATAGAATTACTAGTAAAATCTAGATAAAGTTTCCTCTGAGAATTATAGATATCTTTCTAAAGAGAATATTATTTATAACCGACTATAAATTAACTATTAGCTAATATACTACCTTAAAGTAATACTTATATTATATAGGTATCTTATCCTAGATAATTAGGTTTATAGAATATAAAAGAGCCCTAAGCCGGCTTATTTTAGTAATTATACTTATAGATAATTTATTAAGCTTAAGTAGAATCCGGAACTAGAAATAAGATATATATCTATTTAGAAAAAAAAGAGTTATAATATTTATTAATATTATATATAGAACTATTTTACTTTAGTTATAGTAATAATAATAGAGGGTTTTATAAAGAAATATTTTACTAGTTCTACTAGGGCCTTATAAATAGAAATAGATAGTTTATAAATTATCTATAATTATTACTATAATTATCTAAAAGTAAGAGTACTAGTCTATATTTAGCTAGGCTTATATTATAATTACTAGTAATATTTTATAGATATAATTAACCTATAGATTAGCTATATAGTAGCTTATAGTCTAGTTAAAGGTATTTTTAGGTAAGGTAATATCTATAAGTATTTACTAGAGATTTATAAGGCCGAGACTAAGTAAAAAGAGGCTATAATTATAATAAGAATTAACTAAAAGTAGCGAAAAGTTAATTAATAGGTTATAGGCTAGCTTATAGGCCAAGTTATTATAGAAATACTTCTTATATTAGTTCCAGATTACTTATATATCCGTAATTAGCTACTAGTAAATATCTATAAGAAAAAGTATTTATAAACTATAGCTAGTTATTAATAAAATAGCCTTATTAAAATACTAGAACTACTTCTAATTATTCTTTACTAAGCTATAGGTAATACAGGTAGTATAATATATAAGATAATAAATATCCTTAACTAAATAGAGCTTATTAAAGAACTATAGACTATATATAACTATTAGTAAGAGCTATAAGTAGAGCCGCTTGCCCGAAACTAGATTATAGTAATAAATATAGCTAATACTATATCCTTACTTATAGTACTTCTATATTCGGGTTTTAGTAACTTATATAAAATATTATAGGAACTTGTAATATAAGTATTAGTAGCTATTTTTATATATTGCATTATATTTAAAAAATGCTATTAAAGTTAAGCGGGTATTTATAGCCCGGTCTATAATTTACTCGGATAAGAAATTAATTATAAAATAGATTATATATTATCTAGAAAAGTAAATTATAAGATATTAAACCGGAAAGAACTTCTAATATATTAGATACTCGAATAAATACTAGAAAGCCTTTATAGGGCCTATATACTAAGCCTAAAAATACTAGGTAATCTTATTATTTATTTCCGAAATAGTAATAGTTATATAATTTATTCTCTTATAAATATATTTATAAATATATTTAATTACTTATATAAATATATAAATCTTAATATTAATATATAAGCGAAACTTCTAAAAGAAATATAAGTTATATAAAATAATCTAGTAATTATTATAAATAACTACCTAATCTAGAAAGCCTAATTTATAGATTATAAATATATAGCTATTATTCTAGTACTAGTACTCGAGATATCTATTCTTATAAATAATTATTATAGCTATAAATACCTTAGGAAACCTCTTCTAGTATATAAATAGGGCTATAGGCGTTTTACGAACTATATATAGGGCTTTTAGATTATTATTAAGGCTATATAGCCTATAAGATATCTGGCTAGTAATTATAACTATAAGTTCGCCTATAGGATTCTATAATAGGTCTAGAAGCTTAATATAAATAACCTTATTAACTAAATTAGAAATTAAGAAAATAATATCTTTTCTAAAAAATAAAAATAAGTATATATATAAGAAGCTATATTTCTAGTATTTAATTATATAGATATAGCCTATATATTATCCGAAAAAATAATTCTTAAAATCTATAAGAAGTTTCTATATTTTTAAAATAAAGATCCGGTAAAAGAGATCCGGATAATTAATTACTTACTATTTATTTAAAAGATAATCTGTAATCTCAAGCTAGTATAGGTTAGCTATAAAGGTAATAAAGAAGCTTAATTTACTAAAGTACTATATAATAGCTATTAAGTCTTAAAAAAGCTACTATATAAAGTAATTATTATTTATAAAGCTTAATAAAAGAATAAAATAATAGCTAATATTACTTATATAAATATTCTTATAAATTAAAGTATTTATAAGTCTTATATAGACATTTATATAAATATTTTACTAGTATAAATAAAGCTAGTTAAGTAAAGTAGTCTTATAAGTAATATATATATTAATAATATATTACTAAAAGAAGCGGCTAGTATAAAAGAATAAAAAGAAAACTAGATAGATATAAAGATAATACTAGTAAAAGATCTATTACTCGAGCTATATTTACTAACGGATTCTATTATAGTTCTATAACTACAAACTATAATACTAGCCCGGATTACTATATAGAAAAAATAAGATATAATAGAATAATATATATATTATATATATAATATTAATTATATATATTTATAGATACTTATAGCTTATCTTACGAACTATAAATACCAGATTATAGCGGCTTATATTTATATACTTATTCGGGATAAGGGCTATAATCTTATTATTTATTAGAAGATTCTTATAATAATAATTAGTACCCGATTTGAGAATTAAGTATATTTATAGATTAAGTAAGATCCGGAAATTAGTTTACTAGTTTATAAAACATTTATAGGCTATTTTATAGACTATAATAAACGGATTATAATTCGTAAATATATTTATAAGCTATAAAAGAACTATATAATTTAAGTAAAGGAAGTTAGTAGCCTATATATTAGTTATAAAGAGCGGATTATAAAAGAAGAACTATATAAAAAAGGGTTTAGTATATAAAGTAGGCTATAGTAGGCCTTAGAAATAAAAGAGCTTATTATAGATCTAAAAATACTAGATTCTATAAGAGAAGTTAATTTATATATCTTTCTTATACTTAACTAATATAAAGGCAAAAATATAATTATATATCCGGATATTTGCCCGGAAAGCCTAATAAAGCGAATTATTACTTATAAAAAAGTAAAAGAAATATAGAAAAGGCTTATAGATTAGAGAAAATATTATATTATTCTTTTTATAATAGGCCTTAAAGTAATTATCTATATAGCCAAAATAGAAAGCTTTATAAGCTATATAGTAACCTATAAGCAGACTAGTTATATATATAGAAGCTGGCCGGAAATATAAAAGGAAGCCAGAAGGCTATATAATAAATAGGTCTATAGAAAAGTCCTCTAAGATATTAACTAGAGCTATAACGGACAGTTAACGGATCCGTTACTAGTACTATAGGGCTAGCTTATTTATAGAGATATCCGTAATTAACTATTATTATTACCAGAAAGTAAAGAGGATATTCGGATCGAGTTCTTATAAGGCAGAATATTACTAGATATAATTAGTAGTATTCCGGGCCTATTAATAGATTAGTTAAGTTAGAAAAGAGGGAAAATACAAACTTAATAATAATTACAGGTTTTATATTACTTGCCTCACTTTATAATAAAGTTAGAAGCAGGCCGGTTTTACTTATAAATAATATAAAAGCGAAAAAAATCTATAATATAAATAAAAGAGAAAGTAGTAAATATAAAAGTAATAAAGAGAAGAAGAAAAGAAAAGTAATATAAGGCTAACTTTTTTTTTTAGTATTTCTTATATAACCTATATTTTTTAGGGAGCCCTAAAAGCTAGCTAGTACCTTAAGAATTCCTCTCTCCTTCTCCCGAGCTTTAAAAAATCGTAATAAAAGCCCCTTGTATTCTAGAGCTACTAAAATATAGAGAAAGATACTTGAGCTTTTTTCTTCTTATTCTAAGCTTAGCCCTAAGAATTTGAATATAATTGCATTCTAATATATAATTCCTTAGAAAAAAGTAATTCTAGTATTTCTTATATAATTCGCTTTTTCCAGGAAATACTAGAAGCTAACCGCTTAGAGTAATCCGAATATAGAATAATATAGAAGAGAATTATTCTAGTTCTATATTATATCTTTTCTTATTAAATAGTAAATAAGTTTAGTAATAATTATAAAGCTTTTAATTCAAATATAGTAATAAATAATAATTTTAATAAATGCCTTATTTTTAGTTATATTATTATAATATTTCTATTTTAAGATCTTAGTAATTCCTAAGTTTAAAGGGCTTCTTTTAAGTATTCTATAAATAAAACTAATAATAACTATATTATTATAATAGAACTATAATTTTTCTCTAATATTAGCTCGATTTATTTAATTTTATCTAAGGTTATACTTAGGTTTTAAAGGTATTTAAATATAAAATACTAAATACGAGGTAAAATAAGCTATTTATTATAGTTTATATAAGGTTTCTTAGTTCTAATATTATTAATAAATAATATAATAATTTTAGGAAATAGATTTTCTAGAATAATTATAATAAATTATATAAACTATATAATGAAATTAGTAGTTTTCTAAGGTAATATAATTATTCTTAATAGCTTTAAATATATTATAAATATAATTAAATCTCTATTATAAATATCTAGTATAAGTTAATTATATTCAGAAAAGAAATTAATTAAAAAGATATAAATATATCTAGTAAATTCTTCTAAAATCTTATTAGTAAACGGAAATAAATTAATATTTTATAGAATTACTAAATTTATCTTTATAGTAATATTAATTAGTTTATAAGTTCTAGTAACCTTTTTTATAATTAAAAACTATAGATTTTGGTAAGGTCTATTATATTTCTTAAAGATTTTATAATTTAGATATTTTAATAATATTTTTATTATTACTAGTATTAGAGCTTTAGAATATAGGAAATTCTTTTCTTATTAGGCCTTATACTTAATAGTCTTAATTAGAATAAATAAACTAATATTCTTATAAACTTTTCCTATTTCTTTCTAATTAAATATAATTATATCTTTTTAATTAATTATTAATTCTTGAAATATAGCTAGTTTTTTTTCCCTAAAGCCAGTTATTAATATCTAATTATTTTAGATATTCCGGAATAAGTTATAAACTTTTTAGAATAGCTAATATCTTTAGTAAAAAGTAGTTCTTATATTTTCTAGTATATTTCTATTTTTTATTTTCTAGTTTTGAATTTTTTGAACTAGTTCGGATATTTACCTGAGCCTTTTCTAGTTCTATTATTAGTATTTACTAGTTAAATCTTTTTATTCTTTATTTTATATATTTCTATAACTAGAAATAAATTATAGTTATTATTTTTTTCTTTAAAAACTATAGCTATTTTCTCTAGTTTTCTTTTTATCTAATTTCTGGAATTTATAATCTTTTTATTTAATTCTTTTCTAGTTAAATATAAAAAAATATCTTTTTATCTAGTATTTTAATATATATTTTTTAAGCTCTTATATATTCCAGAATTCTTTCTAGTTTTGGGTTCTATATTCCTTAGCTTCGGAAATATATTTCTTTATTATTAAAAGATATTATTCTATTTCTTTTTTAGAAATATTTTTGCTTAATATTCTTTTTGCTTTTCTTTCTATTAATTCCGGAACTATTCTTAATAATACTTTAATTAAAGCCTTTTCTATTTTAGTTTTTCTAAAAATATTATTAATTTCCTAAATTCCTGAATCTAAAATAAAAGAATTAGTAAGAAATTCTAGTATTTTCCTATTTCCTTTAATATTAGTACTAGTTATAATACTAGGCTTTATTTTCTCTTTTTATTTTTAGTTTCCTATTTTATATTACTTAATTTCTTAATTCTAGAAACTTAATATTTTTAAACTATTATTTTTTTCTATTTCCCGGTATTTTTTAAAAGTAAAATAATTATAATAATATATATATTCTAGTTATTTTTAGAATTAGTAAATCCTTTATTTTATAAACTATTATTTTTATATATAATTTTTATTTTTATTTTTACTAAAAATAATTAATTAAATAGAATCTTTAAAGTTCTTTTAACTAAAAAGAATATATTTTAATATTCTATTCTATTTATAACCTTAATTCTGAAATTTACTATTTTTATAAATTTAAATTCTATTTTAATAATAGTAGATATTTAATAATCTATAGTATTATATATTATTTTACTAATATTTCTAGAAATCTTTTCGAAGAAAATATTAATTTTAGTTCTAGTATTAATTATTTCTTTATATTTAATATTCTTTTGGGATTCTTAAAATATAAATTAGAAATATAAAAATTATATAATATATTTATAAGCTAATAATATTCGAATATTAATACTATTATTTTTAAATTAAATAATTCTATTAGTATTAGATATCTAAATTAGTATTTCTAATTCTTTAAATATTCTATTTATTATATAAGCTATAGTTACTAGTTCTATAAATCTTTTAATATATCTAACTATATTTAATATAATAGTATTTCTTATTTATAAAATAATAAAATAGAAAGTATTATTCTTAATTTATTAATTCTAAAATATAGTAGCTAGATCTAATATTTTTATTTCTTTTTAAGTTTTTAAAAATAAAATAATTTTTTTTTTTAGTAGTTTTATTAGAATATTATTAATTTTAGAAGTTCTATATTTATTATAATTAAAAATATACCAAGTTCCTAATTCATTTTATTTATTTACGAAAGTATTAATATTTATATCCTTAGCTAGGCTATTTCCTTATTTATTATTTCTTAGAATAGTATTCTTTTAGTCTTTTATATAAAATAGCTTTTCCTTTATTCTGACTTGTTTTTAAAAAGTCTTTTTAGCTATTTCTATCTCTTTTCCCTTTTTCCTTAATAAGAAACCTATTATAATATTAATAGAAATTCTATTTATAACCAAATCTTAGTATTATTTATTAATTCCAGAATCTGAAATATTAGTAATTCTAATATAATTTCTTCTAAAGCAAAGTAGTTATTTAGATTCCTTAAATATAACTTACTTGTTTCTATATATAAATTCCGGTTAGCTAGTTTCTTTTTCTCTTTTTTATCTAGTAAACTAGATATCTTCTATTAATCTCTGGATATTTTTAGATTAAATATTCAAATTATAGTCGAATTTTCTTTTCTGGATTTAAGAAATAATTTAATTAAACTACTAGTATTTACTAGTAAAAAAAAGGAAATACTTTCTTATTTAAACTTAAATAGCTTTTTATATTATTCTTTATTAAATTAGTAAATATATCTATAATTTATAAGTTCTTTTATTAATAAATAATAGAATTAAGAAATATAAATATATTCTGAATTAATATTATTATTTTTATTTCTATTATAATACCTATAATAAATTTATTCTTTTAATTCTGGATTTATATTATAGGCTATATTAATTTAAATAGTATTTTCTAATTATACTTAAAACTAACTTCTTTTAGAATATAGTTATTTAGATTCTCTATTTATTCTAGTTTAATTATTATAGCTACTATAATATTCTTTATATCCTTTATTATAACTTTTAGTATATTTTTTTTAAAGACTCGAATTATATTTACTAGGCTATTAATACTATTATATTTACTATAATAAGCTAGATTATATAAATAGGCTATATATATTTTCCCGAATTATAATAATAGCTATATTAAATTATTTTTATAGATTTCTTATTAGCTAGTTAATATTATCTCTTTTAAATTTACTACTTTTAATAGGTTTTATATAATTAGCTATAGACTAGATTCTCTTTTTACTTATATTTATAATTATATATTAGAACTTGTACTAAATCCCCTATATCTCTATAGGTTTAGTATATATTAGTAATATAGTCAAAAATTAATAATACGGTTATTTTTTTAGAATACTAATTTTCGGAATTTTAGTAAAAATTAAAGAAAAATATTTTATAGTTTATATAGAGTTTATACTATAATTAATAATTGAAATTCTCTTACTTTTATATTATATATATATATAGTAAAAAATAGTAGAAATATTATATACTTTACCTTATTAGTAATTCTCCCAAAATGCTATAATTCTAAGAAATTAATTAATTATATAACTACTATATCTTAATTTATATATCTAATAATTATCTCCTTCCTATTAGTATCTAATCTAACTATATTACCAAAGCCATTATTATAAAATAAAGGGGAAAGGGAAAAGTGGGTTAATAAAACCAAGCTCTTTATCTAGTATTTATTATTATATATAAATATGTATTACCTAGTAAATAGATATACTCTCTTTCAGAATCTTATTTACTATTTCCCGCACTCTCTTGAGATTAATATTATGGCCTAAATAGATTAAAAAATTAATAAACTACTTTAGGGCATTCTCCTAATTATAATAAAAGACCTTATTGAGGCCTCCTTTAATGTTTTATAATAATCGGCCAGCGAGATGCGCTTTCCAGAGGCGTAATTTGACCCTAAATTAATGTGCAATTACAGATTTTTAATATATGGGTTCCTGGCATAGAAATCAGAGGCCTGGGCTATTCTTTTCTCTTCTTCTGGGTCGAATTTGGCTATAGTATTAATATTTAATTAATTAAAATCGATATAATAGTAAAAAAAAGACCGTATTACTAATTTTTGACTGTATTACTAATACGCACTAAACCCGCAGGGATATAAGGGATTTAGTACAAGTTCTAATATATAATTAATAGCTTTAAAAAATATAATAAAAGAAACTAATAAAAAGTAATTATTTTCTAGTTTAGAAACTATATTATAAATTACTATATTTAAATATTCTTATTTAAGTCTAAATATATCTGAATTATTAGTAATATTAAAATAATATTTCTTCTTTTTATATTAATAGAATATTATTATCTTTTTATATATTTTCTTATATTTATAAATAGAAATATTTATAGATTTAAAGATTATATTTTCTTATATTTATAAATAGAAATATTTATAGATTTAAAGATTATATTTTTAAAAATATAATCTTTTATTAAAATAAATAATTCTTTTATAAATTCTTAATACTAAATAATTTCATTTATTTCTTTTCTTTTTAATAACTTCTTTAATAATCTATTAAATATATTAATATAAGATTTAGAAGAGATTCTTCTATTCTAGACTTATATAATAATTTAATTAAAAAAAATCATAACTAATTTTAAGTATTTTCTAGTTATATTTTCGGAATTCCTTTAATAAAGCCTTAAAAAACTTAGTTTTCTAGTAATTTTCTAAATTATTATTATAGTATTCTAATATAGTTTTAATCTAATTCTTATAAATAAAAAAAATATAATAAATAATTCTTTCTTTTTTAGTATTATTAGAAATATAATAGTTCTTATATATTTTTATATACTATTTTAAAAATATAGAAATATTACTTTTTTAAAACTATAATATTCTAAAAGCTTTTATAAATAATAAATTTAAATCTAGTACTAGTATATATTTATTCTCAGCTATATTAATCTTAATAATTTCCTTTATAATTAAGTATAAAGTTTCTATATCTAAGACTTCTATTAATAAGGTTTCTAAAGAACTAATTTCCTATTTAAATATATTTTTTGGTTTAGAAACCGGAATTAGAAAGAAACTAGTTAATAATAATAAATATAATCGAAATTCGAGTTCTAGTAATAATAGTAATAAAATAATAGCTTTTCTAATTTTATTTCTATTATTTATATTTTCTTTTCTATTCTATTAGCTTAATATCTATAGTATTTTCTTTTAATTTTACTAAACTAGATATATTTAATAATATTATTAAAAGTAATAATAAATATAATAAATATAATTTTATTAATTTTTCTGATTTTTCTAAATTCTCTTTCTTTTTTCTATTTAATATCTTTTTCTTTCTCTAGAAGCTTCTCTAGATTATTTATATAATTTCTTATTTCTGATTTCTTTTTAATTTTTATTTCTAATTTCTATTTACTATTATAATTCCCAGATACCCGGTATCTGAGATATCTTACTAGATACTAGATGTCTTCTAGATATATATAATATAGCCGCCTTACTAGAGAAGTATACTTGAAATATATTAGAGATATTTAGAAGGCTAAGCCCTTTCGGAACTAGCGTATTATAGGATATATATACTTTTTTATAGCCTTTTATATTCTAGTTTTCCTTTCCTTAACTTTGAATTATTTTCGTAAGAGACCTTCTATCTTGCTTTCTAAGCCCTAAATACTATACCCGTAATAGTATTTAAAGCTTACTTCCTTTAATTCTATAGAGGATTTCAAATAAACTAATTTAGAACTATTAGTAATATAAATACTACTAAAATAACGGAATCTTAGAAATACAAGTAATAAATTCTAGAATAATAAAAGCAAAAAGCTTTAGAATTCTCAGAAGAATTAGATATTTATATCTTTATAAATATATACTAGTAATATATTAGAAACCCCTTTCAAAAATCCGAAAATTAAAGAACCTTAAATAAAGGCTACTTTTTAATTAAGATCTAGAGTAATAGATATATATAAGCCAATAACCTGACTACTACTCTTAAGCCCTATTCTATAACCTTATAGGCCCTATATATATACCGGTAATTAGATTACTAGAGAGAATATAATAAAGAAAAAGTATAATACATTAATTTCCTAGAATATTATATAACTAGGAACTATATTGACTTTTACTAAAGCTTCCGGTAAAGCTTCTACTAGTTTAGGTCATCCCGTTAGTAGCCCTTCCTAAACCAAACGTTCTATTAGTATTTCTAGAAAATTTATAAACAAGTTTATAGAAATAGAACTCTTTGCTTTTATTATAAAGCTTCTAGAAACTAAAGATTATATTATTACCAGAGAGTTATATAAATAGGTTAAGGAACCTAATATTTTACTTTTAGATATTAATATTATTATAAAGAGCTATTAGAAGAATATTTAAAAAGCTATTTTATATAAGAATACTTATAATTATAATAAAGCTATTTTCGAGAATACTAAGCTCTATAATACTAAGCTTAAGAATAATAGTAAATACTATATAGCTATAGTAAATTAGCTTATAATAGCTTTAACTATTTCTATTCTATCTGCTCTAATTACTTTAAACTTTTTTTAAAAGAATTCCGAATTATTTCTTACTTATTCCCGTTTAGAATCTCTTATATCTTATATTTTCTTTAAAGATACTAGAGTTACTAAGCTTCCAGATCTAACTCTCTTTACTAGAGATTATATTATTTTTAATAACTAGCTAGTTTAGATTAAAAATAAGCTATAAGGAAATACTAATTTATATTTCTTAGAGAATCTCAAGATTATCTATATTTCTAATAAATTTACTAGTAATACTCTTATTTTAACTAATTCTTATATAAACGAAAATAGTCTAAATTAGTACTATTAGTTTTCAGAGTTCTACTTTTACCTAAAGAAGCTATTTTCTAATTCTAATAAAATATAAAATACTTACTATAACTTTAGTAAGCTTTAAATATATTCTAGTTAAATATTTCAGGAGTTTTATATTTTCTTTTTATAACTATTTATAAAAAGCAATATTAGTCTTTAAGATATTAAATATAAACTAAATAAAAAGCTTTTACTAAAGCTCTAGAAATTAGTATATATATACTATAATAACTTTTCTATTAATATTACTTATTTTATTTAATATTATACTATTAATAATTAGTAAATTAAGGCTATATATAAAAAAACTAAGAAGTATAAGAAAGCAGGAGCTATTTTAGCCAAGTTTACTTCTAGTACTATATTCTTTTATATTTCTAAGAAGTATATTTCTAAGAAAGAGCCTAAGAAGCCTATATTTATTATTTTTATTAAGTATATATTTTCTTATAAATATAAATAATATTCTATAAAAACCGAGAATCTCTTAATTATTAAATACTTTAATTATAATAAGTTTAGCTACTATATTAGATATTATCTAGTTCTATATAATAAGGAAACTAAGGTATCTTTATCTAGAATTAAGCCGGGCTTAGTTTCTATTTTACCGGAATATACTATTCTAGTAAAGTATTTAGAGAATTTAAGTTCTAATTCTAGTATAAAACCGGGAAACAAATACCTCTAAAGAAAGTCTTTATTTTAGAGGCTTATAATATAGATTTAGTAAAGATTAACTTAACTTGTCTAATAGAAGGAAATACTTTTATAATATCCTATATTATTAGTATAAATAAATTAGGAATTAAGTCTATTTCTTTTATTAATACTAGAGCTAATAATTATACTTTTATTAATATAAAGCTTATTTAGCTTATAAAATAATTCTTAGAAATAGAATTATAACTCTTTCTCTTATTCTATATTATATATAGTTTTAATAGAAAGCTAGCTAAGTTTATTAAGAAATATATAAAAGTTTTATTTCTAATTAATAAATAATATATTAATATATTTATAATTATTCTAAACTTAAAAAATTATAATATTATTTTTAGTAGAAAATAAGTAGTATATATTAATATTTTAGTTAATTATAAAAGATATAGGCTTATATAACTAAAGAATAAGCCTAAATTCATATAATTTAGTTATATTATTAGTATTTTATAATAATAGCTAGATAAGTAATCTAATAAGAAATATTAAAAAAATACTAATTAATAAGATTCTATTATAAGCTATTTCTGGAAACCTTCTATTCTAAAGTAGTCTTCTTTCTTTTAGACTAATTAGAGAAAATTATATAAGATTATAGAAAAGAAGTTTCTATAGCTTAATTAAAATATAATATCTAAATAAAAGCTAAAGAAGCAGGAAGAAGTCTTTAATAAAAAGCAAATATTAGATCTAGTTATTCTTATTTCTATAGTATTTAATTATATAGCTAAGAGAGAAAATAATATTATTAGTCGAATCTTTATTTATAAGATTAATAAGAAACTTAAAACTAGGAAAAAAAGAAGCTATTTCTGGCTTAGAGAATTAATAACTAGAAGAAATAAAGCTTTAGTAATTATAGAGGATATTATTTCCGGAACTTAAAAAATATACCTCTGTTTTCTCTAAAAAGAAATCTAATATTCTTTCTTTCTATAAACTATATAATTATAAGATTTAGATTAAAGGCCTAAAGGAAATCGAAAGTATTAGATATTAATTTCTCTAGTAGTAATTTACTTAAGAGCTTCTAGAAATCAAGTATTTCTTAGAAAATAATCTAGCTAAAGGCTTTATTAAAGCTAGTTAGACTCCCTTTACTTTACTAGTTCTTTTTATAAAGAAAGCAAATAGAGGTTTATACTTCTATATTAATTTCTACTATTTAAATAATATTATCTAAAAGAATTAATTTTTCTTTCTACTTATTAATAAAACTTTAAATTAATTATCTAAGACTAAGATCTATATTAAATTAGATATTTACTAAGCTTTCTATTATATAGCTATAAACTCGAACTCTTAGAAGCTAATAATATTTCATATCTACTATAAAGTATATAAATATAATATTTTCTAGAAAGGCCTTATAAATAGCTCGGCTATATATTAATACTATATAAATAATATACTTTTTAAATATCTAGATAACTTTTATATAATATACCTTAATAATATTTTTATTTACTTAGAGAATCTAGTAGAATACAAATAATATATATGAAAAGTACTAGATTATTTATATTTTATTAGCCTTTAAGTAAATATTAAGAAATCGGAATTTAAAGTTATATATATAAAGTACTTAGGCTTTATTATTTCTATATCTGGTATTAAAATAGATTCTAATAAAATTAAAATAATATATAACTAGTAATTCCCGAAAATAGTTAAGAATATATAGTTTTTTTTTTAGCTTCTATAACTTTTATAAATATTTTATTAGAGAATATAAACGAATTACTAGATCTTTTATCTTATTTATAAAAAAGGAAATTTCCTTTAAGTAGTTCGAGTAATATTAAGAGATTTTTACTTGTCTAAAGAAAGCTATAATTTCTATTCTAATTCTATAATACTATAATTCAGATCTGCCTATAATAATAGAAATAGATATATCTAAAGAAATAATTACTAGCCTACTCTTTTAATAAGATCCAGAAATAGGCCTTTAGTATCCTATAGTCTATTTTTCCAAAATTATACTTCTAGTAAAACTTAATTATAATATATATAATAAGAAAATACTTGCTATAATATAAGTACTAAAGAAATAAAAAGTTAAGCTAGAAAGCTTTTAGAATACTTCTTTTAAGGTCTATTCTAATTATTATATCTTAAAGTATTTTATAATTACTAAAAAGCTTTTTTCTTAATAAGCTAAATAAGCTAAGCTCTTATCTTACTATTATTTTAAGCTTATATATTATTCTGGAAAATTAAATAAATAAGTAAATACTTTATTATAAAAATAAAATAAAGTAAATACTTAGGGCTAGATTAAGAAAAAGCTATAAACCCAAATATTTTCCCCTAAAAATAAGATTAATTCGGAGATTATCTATAACTTATAGCTTATAGTAATACTTTATAAAGTTGGCTTACTTAATTCGGAATTCAGTTCTAAAAATCAAATATATACTAAAGATTTTCCGGAAGAAAATACCTTTATTAGAAATATAATTTCCCTAGAAGAAAGTATTTTCTTAGAAGTTTTACTAATAGACTTTACTATAATAGCCTCTATAAAAGTACTATTAGAAGCTCCTACTAAGTATAGTAATTTATAATTTATAAATAGGATTCTATAGAATAATTATATATTACCGAATCTAGAAAAGCTATATATAATAGCCTAAGCTAAAAGTAATATCTAGATATTATAAAACGGCCTTCTTTTATATTATAAAAGATTCTATATTATAAAGAACAAAATAACTTCCGAATTACTTTTATAAATTACCCTAATTTATAAAGTATATAATAAATTCCTTTCTAAATATTCTAGATATATAAAGCTTTATTAGTTATTAAAAAAGTAATATTACTAGCTATTTATAAGTAAGGATATTAATTAATACTAAGTAATTACTATACTTATAGGAAATTATATATATCTAGAAATAAGAAGCCTAGTTTGCTTTATTTCCTTCTAGTTCTTAATTACTTCTAGTAATATATTACTATAGATTTTAAGAGCTATCTAGAAAGTAAATCGGGCTATAATATAGTTACTATATTCGTGAATTATTTATTTAAGTACCTAATTATAATTCTAGTACAAGATATAATTATAGCTAAATAACTAGTATTTCTATTTTTACTTTATATAATATATTAAATAGATATTCCAGAAATAATTATATTAGATTAGAAACTCTAATTTATATCCGATTTTTAAAGCAAATTCTATACGAGAATTAATATAAAGCTCAAGCTCTTTATAGCTAATTACCTCTAAACAGATAAATAAATAGAGATTATTAATTAGTATTTTAATTAGAGATTATACCCGTATATTAATTACTATTAGAATAACTAGAATAAATAGGTTACTATAATTAATTATTAATAAGCCTTCCTTTAGTATAAAACTATTAGCTAGTCTCTATTTATAACTAAAAAGGGCTATAAGCCTTATATTTCTCTAGACTAGAACTTCCTTATTAAAGCTAACTTACCTAAGGAAAAACTAAATAGAAATAAGGCTAAAATATTAGTAAATTAATTATATGAATTATAGTAAGTTATCTAAGGCTATATAAAATAAGTATAGAAATAATATATAGTATAAGCTAATAAGTACTACTATTTAATTAATTTTAAAGTCGGGAATAAAATATAAATTACTATAAAGTACTAGAAATCTAATTATTTAAACCAGAGGCTAGGGAACTAAATAGAGAATCTATTTGAGATTCTAGAATAGTATAGTTATTTGTTTTTCTTAAAACTACCGGAAACTATAAAGATATATCTAGTTTTCTATATAGAGAAGCTATAAAAAGATTTCTAGAATTCTTTACTAGATTAAATAAATTCGGAACTACTTCTATTAATACTAGAGAATAGTAAATAAGAATATAGTATTAAATGGATTATTATAATTAAGCTAGTAAGAAATAGGCTAAAATATAGAATTTAGTAAGTTAGTTAAGATAAAGATTTAGTACTAAGTAATAGCTCTCTAGTTTTATAGAGTTTCTATAATAATAATATTAATATACTAGAAACTTTATAGAACCTATAATACTAGCTAGATTATATAAAAAATAATACTTATTTAGAACTATATAGAAATAATAATAAATCCTTCTAGATTATATAATAAAGATATTAGTCTTTTATATATAACTTCTATATCCGAGATATTAGTTTTATTTTAAAAAGAAGTATAATACAAAATTAGATAAATTAATAGCTTTTATAAAGCTCGGAAATAAGCTTATTATAAAGGAGGAAATAATATTATAATTCTCAGATACCTGATATCTGAGATGCCTTACTAGATACTAGATGCCTTCTAGATATATATAATGTGGCCGCTTTACTAGAGAAATATACTTAAAATATATTAGAAATATTTAGAAGGCTAGATTCTTTCGGGACTAGTATATTATGGGATATATATATTTCCTTATAGCCTTCTATATTCTAGTTTTCTCTTTCTTAGCTTTGAATTATCTTTATAAGAAATCTTTTATTTTACTTTCTAAGCCCTAAATACTATACCTATAATATTTACTATTCTATTTAAAATTAAGAATATTTTTTCTTTTAGATATTTTTTCCGGATTTAAAAATAAGCTTTTTTACTAAAATTAATATTACTTTTATTCTGGTTTTTACTATAACTAAAAATAATATATAAATTAATAATATAACTTTATTTCTAAATACTAAAGCCTATTTCTAATTAAGGTCTAATTTATATTATTTTAGTATAATATTTCTTATTTTATTTCCTCTATTTCTTTTTCTTCTATAATTAGCTTCTATTTCTATTACTTTTATATATTATACTAATAATTATATCTTATAGCTAATCTATATTTAAATTACTAGATATATTAGAAATTAATATAAAATACTAAGATTAATACTTATATATTTTTAATATTTTAGTTTTAGGCTTAAAGTATTATAATAGCCCTTTTCTTTCCTAATTTACTAAACTAATAATCTGCTTTATAAATATTTCTTAGAACTTTATAAAAGTATTATCTTAATTATAAAGTTTCTATTCTTTCTATATTACTTATTATAAAATATATAAAAGAGAAACTATAATAAGACAAAAACCCATATAAAGTATATTAGAATATAAAACATAACTTAATAATAAAATAATAAATTAAAAATATAAATAATAAAATACAAATAATATATAATATATTAAAGCTTAATTAATTAAATACTTATAAGGAATTATTTTCTAAAACTATAGAAAAACAAGTTTTCTTATATAATTTCTATAAGTTATATATAAAAGGCTATAGCTTTTATTATATAACCTAAATCTTAAAATTTTTAAAATAATATAATTTTCAAAAAGTATAGCCTACTATATTATAATACTTTATTATAAAAATAATAAAACATATATTTAATTAATTATTACTTAGATTAAAAGAGTTTATAAGTTTTATAATATATAGAATATAGAATAATTTTTCGGGATTTATATAATTAAAGATTAAAAGACTAAAAAACTCTAACTAGTTTATAATACCTATATTAAAAAGATTACTAAGAAGTTTAGAATAATAAATAAAAAGTACTCTAGTATTTTATTACCTGAAATTAATTTTCAGAAATATAATAGTTAAGCTTATTTATATTAAATTAAAATATATTAGAAGAAAGTTAGATTACTACTTTATACTATAATTATAATTAGGCCGGATATAGCTTTTATTATATTAATATTCTCTTAGTTCTTAATAAATCCTATTCCAGAATATTTTATAGCTATAGATTAGGCTTTCTAATACCTGTTTAAAACTCGGTTTTTTATAATTTAGTATAATAGAAAATATAGAAAAATATAGCTATAAATTATATCTAATACTTTATATATAGATAATCTAAATATAAGATAATTAAACTATAGATATATAATTTCCTTATTTAGAGATTTAATATTATAAAAAGCTATTTAATAAAACTCTATAATTACTTCTTTAACTAAATTAGAAATATATAAAGTTACTTATATAATAAAAAAAACTATAGCTTTCTAGAAGCTATTTAGGGATCTATATTTAGATATTAGAAAGCTCTGAATTATATTCTATAATAATAAGTAAACTATTTAACTAATTATTAGAAAAAATAAAAGAATTACTATAAAGCTTTATTATATTAATATTTAGAATATATAGCTATATTAAAAGTATAATAAAGATATCTTTTAAGTTATATATCTTTAAATAAGTAATATATCTATAAATAAATTTATGAAAAATCTATTCTAATTTAAATTCGAGAATTTTAAAGCTTTATTAAATCTTTAAAATATTAGAATAAAGATCAAAATAATTAAATAATATAAAAAGAAGCTTTTATTTATATCTTTTATTTATAAAATCTATTAAAATAATAGAGCTTAAAAGCTAATAGTAAGAGATCTAAAGGCGTTTTATTATAATATTAATAAGTTTATATAAAAGGCCCTTTATCTAATTAGACTATTTCTTATTTTTCTTAATAGCCTCGTAAATTTTAGTAAAAGAGCTCTTATTACTATTTTCTTTATTAGATTTAGTAATCTCAAGTATAATATAAATAAAGTATCTAAAAATAAATAAATACTTTAAAATAGTTAGAATTTATAAAAGAGAATTAAGAAAAGAGAACTTATAGTATTTTTAATAATTAGAAGTTATATAAGAAAGAGCTATATAATAGAGATATAAGAAATTAGAATAACTAAATAAAAATAACTAGAAGTATATTTCTAGTAATAAGAATATCTACTAATAATATTATAGTAAGAACTATTATTCTTGCCTTTTAGAGTAAATAAGACTATATTAAGTTAAAACGAGCTTTGAAATAATATAGAGAACTTATAGTAACTTATATAAGGGATCTTTCTAAAACTAGTATAAGTAGAATAAGAAATATAAGGTTTTAATATAAACTTCTTTATTTTTAGTAAAGAAGTACTAGAAGTATTAGAAGATATTACAGGAATCTAAACCTTAATATTCTATTAAAAGTAAGCTTTATATTAATAGTT
The DNA here is from genome assembly GCF_002865645.1 of Hyaloscypha bicolor E. Classification (NCBI taxonomy): domain Eukaryota; kingdom Fungi; phylum Ascomycota; class Leotiomycetes; order Helotiales; family Hyaloscyphaceae; genus Hyaloscypha; species Hyaloscypha bicolor. The sequence goes on along the minus strand of NW_020194609.1, from coordinate 222,946 downwards.
AAGAGCTATACTTATAGCAGACTTACGAGCTACTTAATACTATTTAAAATTAGTAAAAGATAAAGTAAGAATATATTTTGAATTAAAAATACCGTGAATTTGCAAGCCGGAATTAATTTAATAGTAGTATAAAAAAAGATAAAAGTTATATTTATAATAATTAGAAGCTTGAAAAGGGATTTCTGGAAGAATATTAAAGAAGAGTATTTAATTAGAGGCTCTAGAGTTAGTAAAAAGAGGGGGTTTATATAGGGATCTCCTGAAATTTAGTAATCTGGAGAAATAATATATACTAAATCTATTCGGATTAGAATATTAATACAGCTTTATAAAACTTATATATTAGACGAATTTTACTATTTTAAAGCTCTCTAATTAGGTAAAACTGGTAGAATACAGTATTATACTTTTCTGGAAGATATATTATAGTAAGAATTACTAAGTTAGGGCTAGTATAATTACTTTACTTAGTTAGAATCTATATATTTATTTCCTGAAATTTTATACTTTACTTAAGCTCTTTTCTAGCTAGTTTAATAAACTCTTTTACTATTTAATATAACTTTCTACTCTATAATCTTTATATATATTATTTAGAAATTAGAATTATAATATTATAATATTAATATATAATTCCTAAATTTATTAAAATATTTATAATATTTAAAATTATATAATTATATTTTATATTTTATATTTTATTATTTATATTTTATTACTTATATTTTATTATTTATATTTTATTACTTATATTTTATTACTTATATTTTATTATTTTTAAGTTCTATAATTAAATATATAATTCCCGAAATAATAACTATATTAATAAATATATTATTAGAAGAAAATATTATATATAATTAAAGTATAAATATATAAAAAATAATTATTAAAAATGAAATTATTAGTTCTTTTACTTTTATTAATATTAAAATAATATTATTTATTAATTAAAAGCTAAATTTTAAAAATAATTAAATTATAAAAATTAAGTTCTTTTAAATTACTAAAGAACTAATATTTATAAAAGAAACTATTATTTACTTTAATTAAAAGCTAAATTTCGAGATTAATTAAATTATTAAAAATACGAGTTTGTTTTTCTTTTAAATTAATAAAGTAAAATTAATTATTAAATTTATTATATTTAAATTTAGTAAATTATAATTAATTATTATAAGCTATTATATACTATATATTATTAGAAATATAAGAGCTTAATATACTATAATAATACTAAAATAATATAATATAAAGATTTTTATTTCTTATTTTATAAAAAAAAGTAAAATTAGCTAAAATATTACGTGGCACCAGTCACGTGGCACCACTGCACGTGACTTAGCGTGTAGCCAGTGCTTTTAGCCCGGCAGATAGCCTTTAGCTCAATTCAAGCTCTTTACTACTATTATAATATTACCTTATTATAATATAAAATAACTAAAATACTAGTTTAATAAGTAAATCAATTAAGTAATAGCTAACTTTATATAATTTCAATTAGTATTATTATAATCTCAAGCTCTTTATTAATTTTTATTTATATAAAACTCGATTCTTATTTAGACTATTCTAGTAAATAGTCTATATCCCCCCTCGTACTTTGAGAGTCAAGAATGTTACTATATCCCAAACATCTTTATAATTGTCAAGTACAATTCAAGAGAAATCTTCAGCTTTTGGAAATAAGACTAGAGGTTAAGCTTCAATTCTTGATACGAAAGGAAGTTAGGCGTTCTTTTAGGTTCGGGATCGAATTAGCGATCTCGGTTAAACCCCTAGCGTAAGTCTGAGTAAGTGCGAGCCGGTAGAAATGTGGCTCTTAATTATGGCTTTCGAAATTTCAATACTGAGATACGTCCAGAGATAACGGCTTTGCGGAGTTCGAGTGTAGGTTCGGTTGTAAGAGAGAGGTCTGGCTGGCATTGTGGGGAGGGATTGAATAGCTCCGCGTTACATATTATTGGGCGAAGATGGGGTGGCTGGCAAGTCACGCCTTTTTTTACTTTGCGCCATTCCAATTGAAACATCTTCGAATCGCAAATGGTATTTAAAAAAAAGCACCTAACGATTCAATTCATAACTATATACTATGCCCGTTTCCCGGAGACACAGCTTGTTTAGCTAGCTGGAGACTTTGATACGTATAAATTGTCTGCAACGTCGTCAAAATTGTTGTTATCACGCCGAAGAAAATGGTAAGAATCAAGATTACCACTGCAAACCAGAAAGTGTACCACTGCAGCCGATTCCTCCTATCCGACCAGATGTGTCGAACACCAGGACCAGGGGCCTGGAACTCGAGCTGTAGACGAGAGAGGCGACCCCGCCAGTGGTGAAATTGGTCAAGATGAGCATGGCCAGGGTATTCGAAGAGGTTATCGTGAAGATGGAGTTTCTGAGATTTGCGGAGAAACTTCTCGGTGGCGAAATTCCAATTTGGAAATAGGATACTCAAGGAGAGCAAGGTCTCTTCTACCAGAGGTCGAGGAAGGATCGAAACGCTTATTTCCATATCAGTAATGTTCAAAATCATGAGTTCTGCCCGAATTATACCTTTCTAAATGATCGAGAAGGCATTGGCTTAGAGAGTAGACACAGACGATCCGATTCTCAATGTCATATTTCAGATGGTCTTCGAGCTGATAGGTCCAGGAGACTCGAATCCCACACATGCGATAAAGATTGACTGCAGTAAAGTTGCTCTCTAGCGGCAAGCCAGGATCAGAACTGTGGCTTCGTGGCGAAGGGAAATGTTGTGTAAGAAAGTCTTGAACTGTTGAAGTGTCGTCCCATTGGAGAGTCTTGGCTGCGGGCGAAAAGTCCGAATTCTGTACTCGAATTGTGAGCCACAAGCGTAGCAAGACATCGATCGAGTTGTTGATCTTATCTTGAGGCTCATTCCTATGCTTTGGGCACTTTTTGAGTGCGGATCGTGCCTGTGGGCGGTCGAAGTTTGGTGTGTCCTTGCATAATTCCCAGAATACGTCAACCATGTGAAGTAGGTCTTCGTGCGAGTTGATGGAAAGGGTATTAATCTCTTTTGAAGAGAATCCAACGAACAAGGCGTGGCACGTCGTATTGTAATATTCAAAGTAAGTATCGTAGTGCTCGAGAATTACAGCCTCCCCTGGCTTTCGCCAGAAACGCGAAACGATCTTTTTCTTGAGTAACTCTGGCGGGTCTTCGGAAAGGCTTGTTGTTGAGTCCATTTTTTATGACAGAGATATCTGGTGAATTTGCGGGGTTTTAATTCGAGCCAGTTGAGATGGGGCCTCCTGGGTAATTATTTTCTGCCCGAACCAATTTTGGTGTTGGGTGTTCTGGTAAGGCTGATTCGCGAGGCAGCTTCACGTCAAAGTGGCGGTCAGCTGAACAATTGGTTATTGCTTTTGTTGCAATCCGCCACTCAAGCCGGGCGTCACTGTATCAGTGATTCAGCCCAGGGTTCAGCCTAAATAATTTCTGTATTCATAATTCTATATCTTTTGACATCAATCTAAAGTGATAGTGATCAAGCACAAAGGAATCTCCGTGGAAGTGGCAAGGGCTCTCAGAGATCATCAATGATGTTCGCCTTGAGAGAGAGCCTACGGGCGTCCTCAACAGATCTCGACGCCATTGGATGTCACTCAAAACGCGTTCAATGGACTGCCGCATGTACCAAGTCATATCCAAAAGCCGGATCCTCGCGTCAAAGTCCACGACTTAGGTGGTGGTCGAGCTCGATTTGGGGGACGACTATTCAAGCGCGGTCAAATATCTGCAGCCCCGAGGCCCCGTAGCCACACTTCTTGGCCTTTCTCAAATACATTGCACATCAACGATAGAGTCCGAACAAGCTCCTTACCAGCAGCCGTGCAGAGTGAAAACACACGAAGCAAAGCAGATTTGGACCCGAGTCCAGGTTCATTGCCTTCTGGGGACGGTTTGATCGATTCTCAAGACCAAGGTCCGTCAGATGAGCAGCCAGACACCACGGACCCGCTGCATCCCAGCCCAACCGTTAGACCAGAGCTTGAAGCTGGCCTTCCGTCTCTTCCAACAGTCGGCACGCAAGATCTTTGTGCCAGCTCTCAACGCCCCTTGCATTGCTTGGCCGACAACTGCTACATAGCCATCGACGTACCAGTTCCAAAGCGGTTCGAGCTAGGATCTAACTCAGATCTCAAGATACGACTTCAAAACTTCCTACAATCCTTGAAATGGACTACCACAACAGGTGTTATTATTGACTGTGTTTATGCAAGCACCAGGCCTGACCCCATGGAACTGAAACCCACGATCCTATTCTTATGTCTCACTAGAGAGCAACATCGGGTCATCTCATCGGCTCTTAGGCAGATGGCCGGGGGGGGTATTGAAGTGGTGCCTTCAGTGGACTACCGACATGTTGTCTTGGTACAAGAGACTCAACTTTGCGCTTCTGGTGTCAGCGAGCCCATGGATCCTGGAGCCTTTCCTGGTCAGGTAGTCCGGGGTTATCTCAACAATGGCTCATCAATATGTGGCGTGTTATGCAGTGGATCTAATATGTGGAGTGGCGCTAAATGCACATTGGGTGGACTAATTGTCGTGGATGGGTGCGTGTTTGGATTGACCACGTCGCATTCACTTTTAGGGCCGGACTACATACCCGACAGAGACATAGATGTTCAGGATGCACAGAGTAAGTCTTCTTCCTTGCCGATCTTTATGCTGGGCATGCCTACCATCCAATGTTCAGATATATCCTGATTATATTTAGTCCCCACGCCCGTTGGAAACATCCACTCATACAGGTTTCTTTCGATCGCCAGTTCCCAGGTTTCTTTTGATGGCCAATCCGCATCCACAGATGTCCCATATGGTCAAGACTGGGCACTGGTTAGCATTCAAGCTCCGATGTACAGCCCGAACACGGTGCAACTCCCGGGAAGGTCCGAGCAGACATCGATTAACGACTACCTCCTCCACGAAGAGCTTGTGCACGGTCCTGTGCATGTTATCTCAGGGACCAGCGGAGTCTTGGAAGGCTACCTAAGTCCAGGTTCTGCATATTGGATGTTTGAAGACTTTGAGTTTGAAGTCAGGACGGTATTTTTGGACAAGCAACTGAGTAAGTGTATTAAGGTTGCTTAAATCCGATGCGGCTGATGATTCCTCTTAGATAACGGAGACTCGGGATCTTGGGTAATTCGAGACAACAGGCTCTGTGGCTACATCCTGTCTAGAGCTGTGGAGCAGCCGTGGGGATATATGCTTCCAATTGAGCCCGTACTTCGTGACATCCTCAAAACCTTGGACGGCCGTGCATCGTTTGAGATTCCGTCCGAAGCAACGGTGCAACAACTACGACAAAGAATAACCCTGTTTATTGGGGGATACAGTTCAAAAGAGGCCTAAGATTGGCTCTGAAAATGACCTTCAAATCCGGTCTAGCAGTGACACTGCATGCGAAGAGTATCCCCACGGTGTAAAGCTTACTGCTCTTACCTTCGCCTGCTATCTCTGTACATATTTGACAGCCAGTGTAAGCCAAGACCCACAATTTTGCGCTTGCAACCACTACTAACTCCGAAAATTCAGGACGTAAATATGATTTCGACAGCAGTTCCTAAAATCACGACGGCTTTCAAATCTCTCGATGACATAGGATGGTACACGAGTGCCTACTTGCTCACACTTGGCATTTCCCAATTGCTCTGGGATGCACTGTACCCCATATGCTCCCTAAAGTGGACTTTCATCAGCTGTTTAGCCGTGTTCACGGCCGGAAGTGCCATCTGCAGTTCCGCAACCTCGAGCATCATGTTGATCGTTGGACGTGGCGTTACAGGTTTTGGATCTGGAGGCATATTATCTGGAGCTCTGAGAATTATTGAATACTCGGTCCCTTTAAAAAGGCGCCTTACATACACTGGATTAACCGTTGCGTATGGTATGACATGTGTTGTTGCACCTATCATTGCTGGAGCCTTGACAGACAGTGTGTCTTGGAGATGGTGCTTCTACCTTCAAATCCCTGTTGCTGTAGTTGTCATTCTTATTGTCGTCCTCAATTTTCCATCCCCCCAGCTTGATGATATTGGGGGTTCGCTGGCGCGCGTGAAGAAAATTGATCTAGAAGGAAAAATCTTGTTGATTTCCTCTGTCACTTGTCTTATCCTAGCTTTGAATTGGGGCGGGAGCAAACACCCTTGGGGTGGAGTGACCATGGTTTGGCTGTTCGACGGTTTCGTCACTCTGTTCATGATCTTCTATTGTGTCCAGGTATTCCGGCCAGAAGACGCGACAATTCCTCTGAGCCTAATCGGCAAACGCTGTCTTATTGCTGCCTTTTTGTTCTCCTTCGCCATGGGATCAGCCGTTCATGTTATCCACAGCTATCTCCCTATCTGGTTTCAGGCGGTGAAAGGTGCCTCCGCTTTAGAGTCAGGCTTAATGATTTTGCCTCTAGACTTGGGAATATTCGTCGGTTCATTGATAGGTATATTCTTTGCATGTTGCTTAAATTTCAAGGCTAACCTTGTCGCAGGTGGTGTGGCTGTGATAAGTATTGGATACTGTCCGCCATTTATGATTATATCCTCTGTACTTAGTGCTGTTGGTTTTGGTATGGTTTCTACCTTTCATCCAGACACCAATTACCCAGCTTGGATCGGATATGAAGCAATGGCAGGCATCGGGCTTGGCTTAGGAGTACAGATGCCACTCATCGCAGTACAGCTAGCCCTCGCCGTGAATGAAGTGCCAAAGGGAACGTCAATTGTTTTATTCGCATACAATATCGGAGGTGCACTCTTTGTTTCTGCCGGCCAGAATCTTTTTATCAATAAGCTTGTGTCTGGTCTGAAGAACACCGTTCCAGAGCTGGATCCCCAGACCGTCCTGGCCAATGGCGCCACTTCCCTCGATAAATGGATGTCTACGCAGTTCCTACAAGGCGTCAAACGCGTTTATAACGACGCTCTTATTCGGCCATATAGAGCAGCAGCTATCATTGCTGCTATAGCAATTTTTGGAAGTCTAGTAATGGAATGGAAATACACGAAAATAAAGAAGAACTCAGAGTTAGCACAGTATATTCCTTTACTTAGTTTGAGGCCAGAACTAAACTTTAATCTCGATAATAAACTACAAGTTAAGGATAAAAACAAATTTGTATCTAAAGTATAATTAAGGAATTAAGCAAGATTTTAAACTTTTATTAATTATTATATATTTTTATTATATTTATTTAAAAGTAATAAACAAGTATTATTTAAATTAATAACTTTTATATTATTTATATATATTATAATATTTTAAAGTTTTTTTTAATTTTATATTTCTATTACTAATTAGTCTTTATTTTTTTAAATAATAAAAGCTATTTTATATAAAGTTATTACTTTAATTAATTCTTTCAAAGTTTATTTATAGCTTATTATTATTAGGGTTTATATTTTAGTAATAATAATATCTTTTTAATATATAGCTTTATTTTTATAAAAGCTATTTTTTAATATTATATTTAATTATTAATTAAAAAAGAATTAAGGATTTATATTTATTATTAATATTATATATAATACTTTACTTTTTCTTTTAAGTAATAATAGTTATTTTATATAAAAAAAATCTTTTATTAATACTGATTAAAGCTTATTTATAAGTTATTTTTATTTAAATATTATATTAAAGTTAAAGTTTTTAATTAATAAGCTTAAAAAGGCTATTATAATTTAAGCAAGTTTATTTAATTAAAATTTCTTGCTTTTTAATTTTACGTTTTCTTTATTATTATTATTTCTTTAATTACTTTTTATTATTAGAAAATAATTAAAATTCTAATTAAATATAATAAATTTATTTAAAGTTATTATTTATTTCTTTTTCTTTTTAACTATTATATAATAATTCACTAATTATAAACTTTTGAAACTTTATTTTTATTAAAACTTAAAATTAAAGATTTATATTTATTATTTATATTATTAATAATTAGTTATAATATTAAAAGTTATTATATTTATATTACTAATATTATTACTAGAACTTTATTTTTTTCTTGAATTTAATATATTATATTTAATAAGAAGATTTCGCTTTTTAGTTAAGTTTATTTATTTAGTAATTAATATTTCTTATTTCTTATAATAATATATATCTCTTATTTAAAATCAATATTATTTGCTTTAAATTAATAGCAAATACCTTATCTTATTTAATTTTATACTAGTTATATATATAAGAAACGCATTAAAAATCCGGATATAATTATTATATATTATTATATATAAATATACTAGATTATATTAGGCTATATTATTTCATATACTTATATATATTTCTCTCTTTAGTAATCTCGAAATAAAAGTTACTTTAATTTGCTTTTTAAACTTAGAACTAAGCCTTATAATACTTATAATATATAATAAATTTATAAGTTTTTACTTTTATTTAATAATTATAATTAATTATAGTTCTAATTAAATTAAATCAAATTTAAAATCAAGCTAATTAAGTTATTATTAATTTTATTTAATTTTAATTAAAGCTATTTTTTAATATATTAAATAAATAGTAATTAGATTTAGTATATTAAATAAATAAAATAGAATAATAGCTATTACTTTTATTTTATTTATATATTATTCAAGTTATTTATAAATAACTTGAATAACGCACGTGATCTGTACACGTGATTGAGCTAGCCTAATCGGGTAAGGCTTTGGGGGGGGGGCCGCACCTAGTATTATCTCGCTATTTAATTAGGTAATAATAGTACTTAATAAGCGAATTAAACCTTAGTAATAGTTAGTTTATTTATTATAGAAAATCTGTATTTAAATAGATTTATATAAGTATTAGCTTATCTTATATAAGGCTGCTTAATAAATATATTAGTTCTTTTTTTTTAAATTTAAATATATATCTATTTACTATAATTAATTAACTTCTATATAACTTTCATATAATTATTTATAGTTATTTATATTATTTATAAATAATTATTCTATTTTACTCAAGTTATTTAAGATATATATTACTTATATTCTATTTAAGTTAATTATGAATTATTTATAAATAACTTAAATAACTTGAATAATTCTATAATATACTAATTAGATTAGATCTTAGCAAATTTCATTTAAATACCCTAAGATTTCCCCGGTCTCGTTTATCTCGGATTTTTAAGTCCAAGTACCATATAGAATTAATACTATATAAATTGAATTAAAGGCATGAGTAGCGTAAGGCATTAAAAGAGAAAAACCACTACACAACCTGCAATTCCCCCGAACCACCGAGAATCTGTTATTGCAAATCTTTCTTCTCAAAATACCGCTTTTTATTTGTACGTATGCCCTGGCTAGTACTCTCTCTCAAACATCTATTAAATGCTTCTAAGGAACAGGGCGTGGGACAGTCTGTAAGCTTCGCTTGATTAAATCCAGCTCGTATAATATTCTGGCCAGATGGTGGCTAGTAGGTCTATAGCCCTTCATTTTTGACATATTGAGGCTAATTTCCCCGAAGGCCGTCTCTTTCTGTTCTTCTCGCTGGGAAGTCTGGCCCTGGCACAAACGGGATGCAACATTTGGTTTCTCTTGAGCCAAAACACGTTCCATGAGTACAGCCCAACTTGCATTTGCGGTCCCGCCGGCAGAATTATTACGGCAACAGGTTATTGCTGTGAGGTCTCTGTAACGGAGGGCTGGGGCGTCCAAGCACCATGCTATTACGGCGACAAAGTCGGCACCGGCAAATGCGATCATAGCGCGCCAATTAGTCTATATGACTTCGAGATATATCAGATCTCGACGGAGGGCGAGGCGTGTTCAGACTCCGAAGGAGATATTTGCTGGAACTCCTGAGGGATTAGTTAATTATGTCAATTATATTAGTGTTCAAGCACTTCGAACCTCGTATTAGCCTTCCACAGGCTAGAAAAATTACCATTGCACTAGAACGAGTTAGTTAGCTATAGGTTAGACAACGAGTATTTTGATAGTTCTTTTTACAATACCTTTATTCAAAGTTAGCATCTCGTCCTAAACGCTGTGCATTATTCTCTGCTAGATATTCGTTGTATTATTAAACACCCTATACAGAGTGCATCCTATATTTGTGTCCAAAATATATATAAGGTTGCGAGAATATTTTAGGACCAAAGTTACTAATTTACCAAGAATTACTCGTTCGGCCCATAGTAAAGGCAATTTACCATGTTTTTACTCTAGCCCATAGTCGATTAATTAGAAGATAAGTCCCCGAAAGGCTTCTAAGCCTTACTCGGTATTATTCTGCCGGCCCGCGCTATTTTCTATAAAAGCAAGGGTCTCGGATTAGGAACCAGGTTATATTTTTATAGGCCCAGTTATTATTTAAAGAAATTCTAAGGCTAATTAATATAATAGGCCACTCTTCTAATATAAATATATAACTTATTATTTATTTCTTGGCTTTAGTTATATAATAAAGTATAAAAATCAAATTCTTTTTACTTATTATAATTCTTATATAATTACTATATTAATATTATAATACTAAAGCTATTATATTAAAGAACTATTCTATATTTAATTTGTTCTTTTTTTCTTTTTTTCTTAATTTAATATTTATTAAATAATTATTCTTAGTTATATAACTAGTAATAGTAATATTACTTAAGTAAATATTTATTAGAAATATTATTAGTTATAAATAAAGAAGCTTATTCTTATTAATTATTATTAGTTATATAAGTTATAATAAGTTTTATATGAATTAGAGATTTAAATAACAAGAAAAATTATAGAAGTTTTTTTTATATATTATATTAAACTATTTAAGATTTTAATTTGAGTTCTAACTTTTATTCTTACTCTCCGGTCTTATTTTTTAAACTTACTTTCCAGAAGAAGTACTAATTTTTACTAGTATATATATACCGAGCCTCTATATAACCTCGAAATAGAAGTTATATTATTAGAAATACTTCACGAATTACGAAACTTATCTCCTTTTCCCGTTACTTAGAGTTTATATACTACTTGCAAGCATTTTTGTACCCGGTTTTAGCCAGCTTACTATACTTATTAGTAATACTAATTCCGATATCCCAGTAACTCTAATATCGATTTTTTAGTCTATATATTATATTAAAAAATAACTATATATCTAATAAAAATAACTTTTATATATAATTATAAATTATAATAGATTCTATAATTATATAAGATAGTATAATAGTACCTATTATAATAGCTAGTATAAGGATATAATCTACTAAGGATAGAATATTAGAAATAGATATAAAATAAAGCTAAGCCGGAATTATTTAGACGGAATAATACTAAAGATTAAAGTATTCTCTCTATTTTATTCTATAGCTTAGTATTTTCTAATATATAAGATTCTTTAAACTTTAAGTCTTTAATTATTATATTAATTCCGCTATTATATAATACTAAGCTTATTTGACTCGGCCTATAGAGGCAATATAATACTACTAGTAAAAGACTTGTATTTATTTTTGGGAAATAAAAACAGAATACTGCTTTTAATATTTAATAATCTCCTTGAACTATAAAGAACTAGAGAGCTTAACTAGAAGTATAATATTCTCTATAATCTAGTTAACCTCGAAGTCTAACTCTTAACTAAAGCAGATAATATTCCCTTAATACTAATAAAAGTAAAAGAACTAGCTTCTTTCCCTAGTATAGAAAGAATTAGTAATAGTCTACTAATTTAAAATAAGAAAAAATTATAGTCGGTTTTAGTCTACTAACTTAAAACTAAATAAAATAATAATTAGTTATAGTTTACTAATATTAAATAAGAAGAACTTATTTAGTATTTATCTCTATAGCTAATACCTCTTCTAAAGCTATTATAAATAGCCCGGGGCCAAGTACTACTATTATAGATATATTAGATAAGAGGCCCTAGTATAATGAAATAGAGAAGCCGGATTTTAATATTATAAATCTATACTATTAGGAAAGCTATTATAATATTATTTCGGAAGAAGATATTAAGAAATAGCTAGCCGACTTGAAATTTAAAATTAGTATAAATACTCTGAAAATAGATAAGGCCTAGTAAAGATTATTTATATAAGATAACTTTATTAATAAATCTTGCCTTATAGCTAATAAATAAGCGAAATATTATTAGAAATTCTATTTATATATTAATTAACTTACTAAGAAAGTTAATAAGCTAGAGGTAATTACTAGTTAACTTTATATAAAAGAAAGACTAATATAAGAAGAAGTAATAAAGTAGAGATCTAAATAGGTAAATATTTAGGAATACTATAGATTCCTATTAGGAGAACTATTTGGGGGCTAATATTAAGGCTTCCTCTTGCTTTTAATCTATAGTAATTAATTATAGCTTATTAGAATTAAGGATTCCGCTCTATTTATAAATAAGAATAATTACTAGATTAATAATTAGATATTTAATATAAGAAATAAACTAATATAGAACTCTTCTGAATTTAATAGCAAATTACTAAAAAAAAATTTATATAATATAACTAGTTACCAGAAATGCCTGTAACTTTATCTATAATTAACTAGAACCTGAATTAGTTAGATAGATCTTAACTATTAAATAAATTTTTAAGATCCTCTAGTAAGCTTATAATAAAAGTAAAGAAATAGAGTACTAGGAAATAAAAGAGATATACTAGTACCTAAAATAAAGAGATAAGCTATTTCCGGTATTCTAAGTAAAGTTTATTTACTTAATAATAAAATTAGAAAAGTTACTAGATAACTAATATAATAATTTAATAGATAAAATAAATCTCGAGCTACTTAAAAGCTTAAGTAATAAGAAGTTTAATACTTCTAGGAACCTTACTAAATAATATATAAAATAAAAGAATAGGCTTCTCTTAATTAAAAATTAGTAATTCTAGAAGAAATAACTAGTAGAAACCACTTACTATTAAATATTACCTCGGGCTAGAAAGCCTATCGGAATTCAAGGAACTATAGTAATTCTATATTTAATAGATTAATCTTAGTAGCTAGTATTTTTATAGCTAAAGAAGGCAGTCTGCCGAGAATTTAAAAAGAGACTAGACTAGCTAGAGAGTCTTTATTATTATAGCTATAAAAAGCCTGGATATATAAAAAGTATCTATTCTAACTTTAATAAGATTATATCTATTAAAGAGAACTATTTAGAAAAAGCCGATAATTTAGAAATAAATAACGAGAATACTAACTCTTATTTACTATTTAATAAAAAGTATAATATTAATAAGTCGAGAAAAGTCTAGTTCTAGATATAAAGGTAGCTTTTCTAAAATAAGAACTTTACTAAGAACCTATAGATCTTACTTAGCTAATTAGCGGGAACTAGTTTCTTATTAATTATTAAGTATATTAGAAAAGCAAAACTATAATCTTCTAGTACTTAATAAATACTAGAATAAATATATATATTCTAATTAACTAAAAGTATATTTGCCCTCTAATAAAAGTATTATAAATGCCTTTATATAAATTCAAAACCCTTATTTCCTTATAAGGTTTTAATAAATAACCTAGTAAAGCTATTTAATATCTAGCTACTATAAATCTAACTATTAATTAATACTCTCAAACTCGATAATACCTACTTATTACTAATTTTAGCTCTTATAATATAATTCTGGAAAGAAAATAACTAGTAAAGTATAATATCTTATTAGACTATTAACGGAATTAATTTTATTAGCTAGATCTTATTTAGAAAATCCAATATTTTAATAAGAAATTTTAAAAAAAAATTTATTTTAAAGATATTCTAACTAGAATTCTAAAAAGAACTAGTAAAACCAGATCCGAGAAATAAAAAGATATACTTCTTATCTTTTTATAAGAAAAGCCAAATATTAGGTAAGAAAGAAAGAGCTAGATCTTAATACTCTTAAAATAATTAAGCTACTAGATTATTTCTACTATTTTATTAGAGTAGCTACTTTCTAATTAAATACTAAAGATTCCGGTAACTTAATTAGATTAGTTACTATTAATAAAATTAACTATATATTTAAGAAACAGAATTATAAATTAAAGAAATATTTACTATTACCTATAGTAATTAGATAACTAATACTATAGCCTACCGGATATTATACTCAAACTAGTAACCTAATATATTTCCTGAATATAGATAAACCTAATACCCTTAGTAATATATTATCTTTTAATCCCAAAGAACTTTAAGAGCTTCGGGTATTTCTCTCTATATAGCTATATAATATAGCTAGAGCATTCTCTAAGAAAGTAGTAGATAAGCTTCTCTAATCTCGACTTTTTAATTATAAGCTCTGTTTTAATAAACCAGATCCCTTAATAAAAACGGCCTATTTCTATAAAATAAGCTTTAATAAACTCGAAAAAATAAAAAAGTATCTTATTAAGAACCTAAAAAAGGGTTTTATTAAGCTATCCGAATTCCTCTTCTTATTACTAGTCTTATTTATTAAAAAGAAAGATAGTAGCCTATAATTTTATATTAATTATTAATAGCTAAATACTATAATAAAAAAGAACTACTATTTCCTGCTGCTTATTACTAAGATTCTTAACTAATTAGTCGAATTATTAATATTTATTAAATTAGATATTTAATATATTTTTAATCGAATTTATATAGAACTAGCTTCTATAGTATAAGCAGCTTTTAGAACGAGATATAGATTCTTTAAACTAGTAGTTCTACTATTTGAATTCTATAATAATCTAATAACTTTCTAGTAATATATTAATACTATTCTAATAGACTATTTAAATAACTTTTACTTGGCCTATATTAATAATATACTAATTTTTTCCAAGAATAAAAAGAAGTATTAATAGTATATTAAAATAGTTCTATAAAAGCTCCAGAATACTAGATTATAAATTAATATTTATAAATATAAATTTGAAATTTCTAAGATAATATTCTTAGAATTTATTATTTCGAATTAAGGTATATAAATAGATTCTGCCAAAACTTCTATTATCTAAAACTAGTACTAACCTATAATAAAAAGAGAAATATAGTTATTTTTAGGCTTCTATAACTTCTATTATAGGTTTATTTAAGCCTATAAATATATTTCCTATTCCCTAAACTATCTAACTAAAAAGAATACTTTACTAAAGTTTATACTCAATAAAATCTAGCTAGATGCCTTTAATTAGCTTAAAGATCTATTTCTCTTTATTTCTATACTTTTCTATTTTAAATATAATAGAGAAACCCGCCTGGAAACTAACTATTTAAATCTAGCTACTATAGATATACTCTTTTAAAAAAGCCCAGAAAACAAATAATAATACCCGGTTTTATTCTACTTTAAAGCTCTTTAAGAAGCTAAAAGCTATTATAAAGTTTATAATAAGGAACTTCTTATTATTATTAAAGGATTTCGGTAATAGTAGGTAGAACTAATTAGCTTATCTAATTTTCTAATTATTACTAACTATAAAGTACTCGAATATTTCGGTACTAAAAAACTTTTAAATAAATAATAAATCTAATAGATAAGTTTCCTATTATAATTCTATTACTAGATTACTTATTAGCCGGGCAAAAATAATACTATTACTAATATCTTATCCTAAAAAGACAAGCTTATACTAATCTAAAAGTAGGCTAAGGAAATAAAAAGAACTAGATAAATTATTCTATTAGATCTAATTCTCGCTTCTATTAAAATAATAGATATAGCTTATATTTCTACTAAAATAGAAGAAATAGATAAGCTATTTATTATAATTAAAGTTCTATAAGCTAATTAGATAGACCTAGCCTTAGAGAATAAATATAAGAAAGCCCGGGAAAATACAGATTTATAGGAAATATTAAATAGCTATATACTTTATAATAAAAGACTTATTATATTAGATAAATATAATAATCTATAAACTAGGCTCCTATAATAAATCCATAATATAATAACTATTATATATTCCGGTTAAAATAAGACAAAAATTCTAGTTTAGAAACTTTACTAATAGCCTACTTTCTCTATAGATATTAATTGCTTTATAGTAAACTATTATAAATATTAAAGGTTTTATAAACTAAGAAATAAAACGCCAGGCCTATTATATCTATTACTAGTTCCTCTAAGGATATAAAACAATTTATCTATAAACTTTTATATTTCTAGCTTTATAAATAAGAAATATAATAATATATTTATTATAGTTAATTAATTATTTAAATAATATATAAGCCTACTAATAATTAAAAATACTATAGCTAGAACTATTACTAGCCTATTCTATTACTATATCTAGTAATTTCGAGGATTTCTCCCTATTATTATAAGTAATTAAAGACCCTAATTTATTTCAGACTTTATAAATAAACTATTAAGATTAACTAGAACTAAATTAAAGCTCTTAACTATAGAATATACCCAAACTAATAAATAAATAGAAATTATTAACTAGATTATTAATACCCGACTTTATTTCTTTATTAATTACTTCTAGAATAATTAGATAAATTTATTTCCGATATTTAATACTATAGGTACTACTTGCCTATATAAATTAACTAGCTTATTTCTTTTAATAATTAATTATAGATATAAACCTAGGCTAAACTTTAACTAGATACTACTAATAATAGAGTTTAAAATACTAAAAAAGAAACTCAATTAGAAAGAAATATAATAGTAAACTAAGAGAATTAATATTACTATTAATTATATCCAAGAATATATAATAATAGCTTAGGAATATTAGGCTAAGTAAGCTAATAAGAAATAGTAAGAACCGGATTTCGGTTTAGGAAATATAATTTATATAATTAAAAAAATATAGAAAACAAATTATTTATTTAATAAATTAAATTATTTCCTTATTAGATTATTTAAGATTAATAAAATAGTCGGCTATTTATATTAATTAGATCTTTTTCTATTATATAGAATTTGGCTAATTTTCTATATAAATAGATTTTATAAGAATTCTACTAATCTATTATCTGGCCAGACTAATAAAGAGTCTAGTTCTACTAAAGTTAATAGTAAACTCGAATAAGAAGTTAAAAAGATTCTTTCTTTTAAAGTACTTTATAGTAAGCTTTATTATAAGATTAAATAGAAGAAATAGAATATAAATAATAAATAGTACCTTATATTAAACTTTAAGAACTTAGTACTTAAATTATATAAATTTTATAAGTAGAATTCTAGTAAAGCAGGATTTCTTATCCGACTAAATAAATAGATTTAGTATATGAAAAAAGAATAAGTTTAATAAAAACTACTCAGATAATAATAAGGCCTTTATAACTAGAGAAGAAGAAGAAAAACCTAAACATTTCCCGGGTTTTATCTAAATTCTAGTATATTTTCTTTATTTTATTATATTAATACTTATTTTCTTTTATTATACTAGATTATACTTTATTATCTAGGCAAATTACAAAAAAAAAGTAAATTTTTAAAGCTAAGCCAAAAATAAATACTTATTTATATTAGTTTAAAATATTATTAAAAATTAAGGAAAACCTTTCTAATTACTTTAACCTTTATAACCTTAATTATTTATACTACTATTATTACCTTAATAGAACTATTAATAAAGACGAAATAGACAAGAAATTCCGGTAATATATTATTTATAGCCGGATTAAATAAGGCTACTTACTAGATTCTAGATAATTTAAGTAATAGTAATAGTATCTTAAGTTTAGTAGCTATTATTATTATTAATATAACTACTAGCCAAATTACTTTTATAAACGAAAATAGTAATTCCCTTACCTAAAAATAGATTAATATATAGAATATAGCCTATATTACTCTTAAAAATATATCTGAAATTATTATAAAGAATATCTTAATAAAATATTCTAAAAATAATAAAATAAAGGTTTTAGTTACTAGTAATAATAAGTCTAATAGTCTAATAGGCGGAATAGATAGTATTAATAAGGGCTATTTTATTAATTTTATAAAGTCAAATACTAAGAAAATTAAAAAGAGTAAGGCTAGTTTATTTAAGAAATATAAGATATTAAATAATAGTAAGAATTCCGATAATAAAAAGACTAAGAATAGAAAAACTTCTAGTAATAAAGAAAACTCTAACTATAATAAAAATAGCTAAACTAATATTAAGATATCTATTATAATTAGAAGATATATAATATTAAGTAGTAATTATTATATAAAGTACTAGTCTAAAACTAAGAGCTAGCAAATAATTCTAAAAGCCAAATTAAAGAAGTAATACCCTATAAATATTAATGAATTAGTATATAATACTATTTAGGAAGTCGGAAAACCCCTTAGAAACTTCTATAAAACCAAAATTATATAGCTTAAGGCCCGGGGATTTAATAATAAAGTAGTTCAAATAGCCGCTCTTAATATATAAGTCTCTACTATAAAGGAATAACTTAAGAATATATATATTAAGCTCGAAAAGACCCAGAAGTTAATTAAGTAGCTCAGAAACGGTATAATCAAGTCAAATATTACTACCCTAACTAAGAAAAAAGGCAAGCAAGCTATTATATTAAAGCCTATATTAACGGATAGACTTGATCTACTACCCCTATTTAAAGACCGCCCGATAATAATAGTCCTAATATCGGCCATAGCCTATATAGCACTCCCAGACTATATTATTAATATAGGTATAGGCATAATGCGAGCAATGAATACTAAGGACTGGCCGGAATATACTAGGGACTAGGTTATTCTAGTAAAGTTAAGACTATACTTTAATTATAAGTAAACTATAGGAATTAGACGGAATGGGGTTAATAGCTATTATTTCCTCTTTTTTTCTTTTCTATACTACGGCTAAATAATCCCCTAAATAAGGGCATTTAGACTTCTCTTTGAGAGGAGGGTAATATAACGGCTGGCGTAAGGGCATAATCTGCCAAGGACAGGATATCGGAAACAGGCACAAAACGAAGCTAAGCCGGAATTGCTTAGACGGAATAATACTAAAGGTCGAGGCATCCTCCCTACTTTGTTCCATAGCTTAGTATTTTCCAATACATGAGATTCTTTGAACTTTGAGCTTTCGACCATTGCATTGATCCCGCCGTTACACCTGTAATATACATATCCATTTGATCAATTTATGTTTGAACCTGTATGCCTGAGCTTTTAGGATATATAAGAGGGATGATTTCCTCCCTCTCCGACCATAATGCTTTATCACTCAAGCCTACACATCTTCTTTATAGACTCACCTGGTCACCTAGAGCACTACTCAAATTCTTAGAATCTGTCAATCACCATGCACGTTTCAGCCATTTTTACCACTCTTGCCATTGGCAGCGCCTTTGCCATACCAACAGTCGAAGATCTAAGCGGACCCAGAGATATTGGCAGTCCGATATTAACTCCGCGCGAGGCAGCCAGTAACATGGGCGGCGTTTTTGTCCGGTAAATAAGGTCGATGCACTCAAAAATTCTGGAATAGATGTACTCACACAGAATAGTGAGGTTGCCCCCGGAGAAGCAAGGGTACCTCGAAAATTAACCCGCAACCTTCACGAGGGGCACGTCGTCCACTTTTCTCCCTCTCCATAAGCGAGGCTTACTGGTTACAAGTGACGCCGACGTCGCCGCTCCCGAAGCGAGATCGTTATCGGTCATCCAGGAACGCGGACCCTGGCGACTAACTGGCCGGATTCTCAGAATTATCGCTTCTATATCTGTGGGTCCCGGCCTAGTCCTCAACGAAGTCCTCAGCGTTATATTTGGGGGCCCGGGTGATGTGGGTCCTGTCGCAGACAGCCCCATTGACATTGGAGCAACTGAGATTGACGAGGGAGGAGACGATGGAGAGAATAAATTTGAGTTTCTATTCACGGGAACCCGGGACAGATATCGGTGGCACGGGCAGATTCAGGTTACAGAGGCTGGGGAGTTCAACTTTATAAAGCGGGCAACAGACCATCCTCTTGAACAGCAGAACAACGGGAACTGGGTACCTTCAGCCGTAGATTTTAGCCTCGCTTGTGGATGGGCTAATTAGGAGCTGGACGTGTCTTTACGCAAGAGCTCTGTGACTGAATCCGTCTACCGGTCAACCGAGTACTACATCGGCCAGACTCTGAATTCAGGCTTTTTACTCAGAGGAAGACTTACTGTTATTACCGCGTAATTATCTAGCCCTACACGAGAATTATCCTTCTTTTATAGCTGAGATAATTCATGGACTTCCGTTTTATAGCACTATATACTACTTTATATAATAAAGTAATTTTTAATAAATTATATTATTTCCTTATTAAAAAACTAGTAATATTACTTTCTTTATTTTTAATAATACTCGATTTAATATATATATATATATATATTTCTTTATTTTATAATTCGTTAATTCTCTTATAATTCGTTTTATTTTATTTATAATATATATAAAATTACACGTAACTAAAGGATATATAACGAATCTCGAATATTACGGGTATTAATTAGAGAAATCGACGGCTATTTAATATTATAATTAATTATTATTAATATTATAAGCTTTAGAGTTATAAATTACTAATTATATATATATTATTAGGGCTATTTACTTTGAGAATACTTTCCTGAATTTTATAAAAGAAATAGAAATTAGTTTTATATTAAATTTAATATTATAATTTCATAACTTATTAATAAATACCTTATAAAAATAAAATATATAATTATAATATATTAAAGTTTTCTTAATAATTATTAACTAATATATTTATTAGTAACTATAATTAAAATAAACTAAAATATATAATATTAACTAAATATTACTTTTTTATAATAATCTTTTTCTTAGAATTCTATACTTTAATTTACTTATTAAACTATTTTATTACTTAATTAAATAGCGAGATAATACTAGTATAAAAGTAGCTAGAGTTTTATTTAATTAGGCTAGCTAATTATATATATAAGTTATATATATATTATTTAGGGTATTTATAAATATTTATAAATGCCTTAATTAAAATATAAATAATATATAAATAAGGGCTATTATTTTATTTTGCTTTATTTATTTTATATATTGCTTTTATATAAAGCAAGTATAAATATAAATAATAATTATATTTAAATTATACTCTAGACTATACTTCAGGGTTTTATTTACTAGAGAAAGGCTATATAGAAATACGCGATTTACTTTATTAAAAAAGCCTTTATTATAGCAAGTTATAATTAATTCACTTACTCTCCTCTTATTAAAAGCATTTAACGCAAAGTATAACTGCCCTGGGTAATAGAAATAAGGAGAACTCCCAAATTAGCCCTCTTGCTAGTTAACTCTATACGAAACTCAAGAAAGAGACAATTGATTCATGATACTCAGAAGTTTCTCTAGTGCTATTTCAAGCTTATTTGCGACCCAGAATTAGATACGAGGCCACACTCAGGACCAGTTTAAGTATAATAAGCAGTAATCTAAAGGAACCGGCCAGTGTGTCAAATAATTTAATTAATTATAATTATTGGCCGGTAATTAAATTAAATTAAGTCAGAATAGTAGTAATCAAATTATAATTAATTATTTACTTAATTTAATTAAATATAATTAATTATTTGGTTACGTGGTATTACACGTGACTATAGAGATAGCACAAGCGTTATCGGGCAAAAATAAAGTTTATTCTAGCCTAATTTAGATATTGCCTAACTATAATAGGCTTAATAGCTAGTATGCCGCCTTTACTTTCTTTACTTATCTTTGTAACTGTTGTATGGCAACTGCAGGCTGACCACGTGACTTGTCTTCACGTGACCATGGTTATTCTATTTAAGCTCTGGCCACCCACACCACACCTCTCTTCCTTGGATATCCAATATATACTATATATACCCGTATTTATTGCAATAGTAAATAAGTGTTATGGTAGTGGTTTCGGCTTCCCTAGTTACGTAGTGCGGTCATGTGACATCCGGAGCAAATAATTCACATATATATTACTTTGCTCTCCTTCTCTCTTCTTAGGAAATTAACTTACCTTTGCTCTCTCTACGCTTTAATCGTATATTATTTAAAGAAAAAGAAGAGAACTTATTATTTATATTACTTTTATATAACTGTTACGTAATAATTAAAAATAATTAAATATATTTAATTATAATTAGTCTAATAATTAATTATTTTTTTGGAAGTCGATAATCAAATTATAATTAATTAGAAATTTAATTTAATTAAATATAATTAATTACCTTAATTATTTTTTTGACACTGGAACCGGCGGAGGTAAGCATTTCTACCATTTGAACGGCAGCAAAGCTTCATGCGCTCCTCGCTCTCCTCCACCATTTATTCGTCTTTGCCTAGCCACCTGCCATTTCCCCCAGGAAGTTCGCCGGTACAGAATCACCACTTATTACCAAATGGCCGGCTGGGATCTCCGGGAAATAGCTTCCATCGAGTTAGGTCTAATTTAACCTCATTGAACGACTCCGAGCAGAACTTGTGTTTGCATGCCCCAGCCTGATAGAAATTTGAACACAAGGCCAGCGCTGTCCCGAGGTCGACTCGCCAGCTTTTTGGAAACGTTAAGAGAAGCCAATCATCGTTTTTCATCATTAATGCACGCTTAATAACCTGGATGGACTCGACATTGCTCCTGCAAAGGGAGTAGTGTGATCCCTTCTCCGGTTGCACTGCAGAAGGCTGGAAGCTTAGCAACACTGTTTTGTGGGTTTAGAAGGAAAAGCCGCTGTTAAAGCGGGAAAGCAATTATTAACTGAGCTCCTTATTCGCGGGCCAGTCCATAAAAATGCTTGCGCAGCACCGACGAGGATTTATTGATGTATTATTGGCGAATCTCGTTATCTCATCTGGAATACTTGCTGAAGCCAGGGTTGTGGTGATAGGTGGGATACTGCCGGACTCCGCGGAGCTCACCCCTGACACCACACTATGTGTGGCTGCATTATGCTGATTATCAACATCACCACACACAAAACCATCACCACACATGAAGCAGTGCATCAATCTCTAAGCAAAATCGTGAATTTGCACCGAGAAGCATATTTAATCATTTGCGTCATCATTATGTCCTGCACTGCAGTTTGTCATCCTCAGACCCGATGCAATGGGGATAAATATATGCCCATCCTCTTCCCTTCAAGACATCATTCTCAAGCAACACAGCAATCAACTGTACAGCACAGTCCACCAAACAAAATTCACACTCAAAATTCTTCGCAGACTCACTTACTCATCTTAATATTCAACACTTCGCTACAATGTCCAAGCCAGTCGCAGTTATCATCGGAGCAACAGGAGGCCAGGGTGGTAGTGTCGTCGATTCCTTTCTCCAAGACGGAACGTATCAAGTGAGAGGCGTCACCCGAAACGTTAACAACGCAAATGCCCAGGCCCTTCACAAACGTGGTGTTGAAGTGGTGACTGCTAATCTCAATGATCAAGCATCGCTCATTGAAGCATTTAAGGTATGTACACTGAAGTACTCACAGGCCCTCCCTAACAAGCCAAAGGGCGCTACCCTCATCTTCGCCGTCACAGACTTCTTCGAGCCATTCGCCGCCAAGGGACCTGAGGAAGCCATGAAAGTAGAATCTGTCCAAGGAATCAATCTTGCCAAAGCCGCTTCGGCAACCCCTACACTCAAGCACTACATATGGAGCACGCTTCCCAACGGAAAGAAGATATCGGGAGGAAAATATGTTGTCCCTCACTTTGAAGCCAAAAATCAAATCGATGCATATATCAAGAGTGACCCCACTCTCCTCACAAAGACTACTTTTGTCTGGGTCACTTTTTTTGCAAGCAACTTGTTCTTTCCAATGTTCACCCCAAACCTGATCGTAAGGTAGACCCACCAGGAAGTCAAGAGCCAGCTAAAAAATAGAAACAGAAATCCTCAGGCAAATACGTCTGGTTGCAGCCAGCTCCAGCAGATACGCCAATTCTTTCAGTCGCAGATCAGAAAAAGAATATTGGTCCGATCATCGTGGGAATTGCCAAGAAACCTGAGTTGACTCTGAATGGAAAATTTGTTCTCGCTACAGTGGATGAGTCCACAGTGGAAGAATTTATCTCCACTTGGGGGCGTGTCACTGGCAAGCAGACGGAGTACGTTCAGATCCCACTTGCTGAGTATAATCGCCTCTGGCCAATGTGGGGGCAGGAAATGGGCGTCATGATGGAGTTCTGGGGTGAGTACAAGGAAAAGAGCTGGAGTGGAGAGGATTACATCACGAAAGAAGATTTGGGAGTGGTTGAAAAGCTTATCTCGACGGAAGAGGCACTAGCTTCTTTCGATTACTCTTTGGTGCTGTGAATGCCACAAGATGACAAGCAGGGGGATGATAGTGGTGCGAAGGTGTTCAATGATTAGGGCGGTGGCGGGGTAGCCGAATAGGGATCCTTCATTTTGTGATTTATCAGCGTAATACTTTAGCGAAAAGTCACATTCGACCACATTTGTGTGGTGTTTCCCAACTCCCAGTAAGATTCAGTCATGTGGGGCCAGGAGATGAATTGCTTGGTCAACGTGAAATGTGTTCTCCTCGGAACGCGTTTTGACGTGATGGTTTGTTGTCAGTACTTAACACCTTACGGAGTATCGTACCACTTCCGCAGATTACTGCAACCACACTCACAATGACATCGCCAGGACGGACCCATATCCCTTGGCAAGACCAAGCTGGTCAGATAACCGAGCTAATTAGCTACATCGGCTACCTGGAGGCCAAGGTTTCCTATCTCCAGCAGCACCATGAGTGTTGCACTCCCTGGGCCGTCCCGGATCCTATGATCCTGGTTCCGGACGTGCCATACCTCCCCCCCGAGATGGTAGTGGACTTCGAGTCCAGTGATCTCGTAGAATACCAAGTTAATCAACCTCCAGCTCTTCAGATCGCAGCCACATCACCAACGTCAGCCAAGCCACCTCAAAAGTCCCCGCCGGGAAATAACCCTAGATGGAAACGGATCGTCGACCAGATCACTGCAGGGTGGGACGATCCACGAGGCTGGACCCTCAAACGAGTCACTTGTGGTCTAGACTCCGTAGACCAGAACAACCGCGCCCTCACGCTCATCCTTGGGCTGCAAAACTGCATCCCTTCTGAATGGGCCCAGACTCCTGGCTCCTCTCTTCTCCTAACCGAGGAGAGGCGCCCCGGTATGAATACCAAGGACGCATTGATCTTATCTGCACGTCAGTATGCATTGGATACCAAGGCTTCGGGCACAAACACGATGTTTGTCTCGCAGATTCATAATTTCAGAGAGCTGGTGTTTGCTAGCTTATGTGTAGTTATGGAGCATCAAGGGCTACCGATAAATACCATCAATGATTTGATGAGGATATGTATGTCAAGCTCTGGGGCAGCGAACCTGTACCGTCTGAGGAGAGGTGCGCTGTGGGTGAACCGAGTGATCAGAGGTCTGATTATACGAGGATGGGGCCATGGGGCCACTGAGCTATTCTTCCTGTGTAAGATGTTCCCTCCAAATCGATCAGGTTTTCCAAATGTGGCATGAACCAGGCTGATTCATGACAATAGCCGGACGGCCAGTATCCCAATATGGCCTACTTTGGGAAGCGTGCATGCACTCCTTTCCGTATCTAAGCCAGGGGCTTGAGGATATCCGTTGTGGGCTCGACAAGCCTCTTGATAAGGAGGGGTGGATTCCGTTCTTCATCCCAGTCATCATCAAAGGGCTGGTGGGGGACGCTCTGACGTACGTGGGATTTCCTGGCACCGTAGTATGGCTACTGACTTTGTCAGACTTGGACAAATTACCCTGGCTCTGGATTATTCAGACGAGTCCCTGGCTAAACTCAACATAGACATGACATGATCGACGAATGGTAAACTGTATTTTGGCACCATGGATATAAAGGTTCAGCATTAAATGTATGGTGCTCGTTGGGACGCGGAACTTGGAGCTTTTCATTTACCTATTACCATGTGATAATCAATTCGTAAATTAATCAGCAGCAATAGGGGATGCGATCTATGCCTGATTTAAATAATCTTTCGGAGGCATGCTTAAAAATGGCCAAAACAAGACACTGCCGAGCGATTCAAGAGACAGAGAAAGGATCTCGACATTAATTAGCTTGCAGCGAGTCTGTGTTCGGCTTGAATTCTAAAACGTTCTTCGCTTTTACTGGAACACCCTCTGCGAACGTGCGATATGAACAGACAAGTTCCGATGCTCTTCGAAGGAATGTGGAAGTTACACATTTCACGCTCGGGAGTGAAAAATTGAGAAGTGATATAACTAATTAAGTACAATTT
The DNA here is from genome assembly GCF_002865645.1 of Hyaloscypha bicolor E. NCBI lineage: Eukaryota > Fungi > Ascomycota > Leotiomycetes > Helotiales > Hyaloscyphaceae > Hyaloscypha > Hyaloscypha bicolor. The sequence goes on along the minus strand of NW_020194609.1, from coordinate 196,734 downwards.
CAAGCACTAGAACCCTAATTCACAAGTAAACGGGGCTAAGAGACTCCGTCAATCTTCCCAGATCAAGCGTTCGACTCCATTATAAGTATCACGGAAAACTGCCTATATCGAGTTATTCAGCGGGAAGGAAAATTTAAGAAGTAGTTCATTTGGGATGCAGAAACAATGCATTTTACCAGCCGTGGTGTGAAAGTCTTCCCAGATACTGGTATATTGCAGCAAGTTCGAGATAAACGGTTCACTGAAAACATAATTAGCCATACGCAATTTCCTGATGTACTCTTAGCTGCGGCGTTTCCGAATACTGCCAAAGTATCTAGATGTGTGTATCGCACCCTAAGATCTTGCAATACGTGAGAAGTGCTATTCTCAGTAAGCTTGAGTGTGCTGAGCATTAAATCGTCGCGGAAATAATCACAAACTAATGGAGGTGATCTCTGCGGAAGCTGTTCCTGACGTTGACAATGCGTTAATCGCCAGTACAGGGCTTGTAATTCACAGATACACTAGTGCCCAACGAGAGAGAGAAAATTCTGATTGCGAGCGGTGGTTTTGGAATGACAGAGAGATATAGAGGCAACGCTAGAAGTTGGCGGTGTGTTAAATCTAAGTGAGGACGAGGACAATGTGGCCCTTGTGATTGGAGGAAGTTCGTAGCTTGTCAAGTCGGGACTTATTCTTCGAGTAAAAGGGTCTGAGAATAGAGATCCATTAGCAGGTGAGAACTTTTGGGAGAAAAGATATAAAAGGAACAGAGCGAGGATTCCACATCAAGGTGGAGAAGGATTCCTTGTTAATGTTTTGAAAGTACTTTGGCACCTTTTGCTAGGCGTTAGCCTTGAAATTCGGTACCATAGGTGCAAGCGGATGGAGCTGAGGAAGGAAGGCTCGAATGAAACGCAGATTACAAGTTAGGAAACTGAGGAATATCTTCACTGTCCCTCCTGTATTTCCTTTTCCTAACTGTACCGTCATTTTTTAGCTTGACAGCAAAACGCTTACTCTCTTATTTCTCGCCCAACTAATCTTTCTTTTCAGGTCGAAGTCAACTTAACTTCCCCCTTTCCTCTCCGCAACTTCAACACTCGCGAAGCCCAACGCGTCGAGGGAAATTCGTAACGCGATTGCGGTATCAACAGACTACTCGTCATCGTCGAAATATGTAAGTCATCCAATGTCCTCGAATTCTCGACGATTGGCCCCTGACTCGAGCTTCCCGCGACAACAAGTGCGTCCCCCTATACGTTTGAAGGTGAATCACAGCAGTCAGAGTTGACTAGCAGGACTAGCAACCTACTATGGAAGCCGTTATGGAAGGCAGCAACTCGATGTCGGACGTTGCCAACGCTCAGTGTGAGAAAGAAATACTCAAGGTATTCATACTACTCATGAATATTCATAATTAGTGTTGAATAGAGTGTAAAATTCAAAAAAAATTGACTAGAGTATAACATATAATTACGAGATCAGGGAGAAATTAAAGCCTGGCGGCCCTATACAAGCTCCGGGGCCAGTCTTTAATTTTGCCCTGATCTCGATTCGAGATTAAGAGGGTCACGTAACTTTAGCTCTAATATAAAGCTCTCTCTTCCCTTTTATAAACCCTTTTAAGCCTTACTTTTACTTATTAAGCTCTCTTTCTTACTTAATTTCCCTCTCCCTCTTTTTTTATTATATATAGCCATATTACGCTTGCAAGCTCATACTAATATAATATATAAGTATACGGGAAATTAGTCTTTTTAAAAGCTTTTATTTAAATAATTATTGATTTCTAAAGCCTGTTTTCTATTATCTTTTATAAAATACCTATAGTATTTTATAGCCCTTACTTTTCTAAGTATTTGCTTGCCCGATTCCCTAGTATATACTTATATATATCTTTAAAGCTCGTCTCTTATAGGCTTATTTTCAAGTCGCAATACTCTTATTTACTTCTTTTTTTAAATACTATATTAATAATTTAACTTTTGCTTCCGTTTTTAATATATAGAATATATAAAGAATTATTTAAAATCAGAAAGGAAGTATTTTTAATTATAACTAGAATAATATTCTAAGAGAAAGAATTAATAAATATTTACGAATAGGGTTTTCTATTTACGGGTTAGCTCGTCTGTAAATTAATTTACTAGTACCTCTTTATTTATAAATCCCTCCTTTTTATTTATAAATCTCTTTTCTTTATTTATAGGTCCCTCTTTATCTGCAAGTTCTTCTCCTTTATTTATAGGTATATTCTCTTTAGCTATAAGCCTCTCCTCTCTTTATATTTCCAAATATTAGCTAGCTATAAGCTAGTACTATACTTTCTTCTATTTCTGCTCTTACTTCTATTTCTATTTATATTCCTGCTTTTCCCTCCTATACTCGTCTATAAACTGCTATATATTAGTACTACTATTTACTATTTGCAAGCTCTTACCGGATTATTCTCTTCCTATTTCTTTTTTTATTCTATTTCCTACTACTTCTCTTTTTTATACTACTACTATTTATTATTTTATAATTGAGCCTAGAACTCTCTTTACTTATTTCAAGCCTGCCTTTAGGCTTCTTCTTCTAATTATATCTTCTCTAAGTCTATAGAATTCTATATCTCATACTTTTATACTTATAGTTTTGCTTTCTTTATTTATAAGACCCTTCTATTATACCTTTCTTATATAAACTCACTTATAGCTTTATAGTATTTATTATACTTTTATATAAGGCAGGTTTTATAAATATAAAATTAATATTTATTCTTATAAAAAGAGAAGCTTATAATTAAGTAAAAGAACTTATATTCGGAATAATATAGCCGGTTTAAAAAAAGAGTATATATTAGAAGCCTATAAAGCCTATAAAGCCTATAAAGCCTATTTCTTTATTTATTAAAATATTATTATATTAGTAGTTATATATAAATATCTCTAATTTAGCTAAAATATAATCCAAATTAGAGATATTTATATATAGCTACTAATATAATAAAATATAATTAGTTTATAAATCTTATAAAAGATAGCCTATAGAGCCTATAAATCCTATAAAATAAAGCCTGAACTATAAAATAGGCCTAAAGTTTTAATATTTCTATATAAATTCATTTATATAATAGTATTTGTTTTTTTCGGAAAATAGTAAAAATATAAAATAGATAAGTTTAGAGCTACTTTACTAAAATTATTACTAGTAGCCCTATATAAGCTCTGGGGCTAGTAATAATTTTACCCTAAACTCGTTCCAAATAGGTTTGAAATATAATAAAGGCTTTTAGCTAAGTATATAAATTAGATATAAACTTTTTATAAATAATATAGAAGAAAAATAGCCTATAAATAAGTTAAAAACTAAATAAGAACTTATAATATTTCTGGATATACTATATTACTTATATAATTTATATTAGAAAATAAAAAAATATAAAGCTCAATTTATAAGATTACTTATAAGGCCGCTATATAGAACTAGCTATAAGAAAAGACTAGTAATTATAAATTTACTTTTATTATCTTAAATAACTAGCTTTATAACTTATTAATAATTATTATAAAAAATAAATTAAATAGAAACTATTTATAGGAAAATATAAAAGATAATTACTAATTTATAAACTAGAGCTTAATTTATAGAATTATTTATAATTAGTTATTAAAGTTATTATCTAATAGCTATATTTGAATTAAGAATCTTTTAAAGTTATAAATTAATATTTGTAATCTATTATAAAGCCTTTTCTATAAATAGAGATTTTATAAAAGTATTATAAGTATACTAATCTTAAATTATAGCTTGAAAAGAAATAAATCTAGTAAATAAATACTTTATAAAACCTCTAAAAATAATTTTATAATTATAGAATTTGCTTTATTTATATTAGTTAAATTTATTATAAAATATATTTATTTCTAGCCAGGAAATATATCTAGAATTTTTTAATTAAGTTTATATACTATACTATTTAGAGTTAATAGAATTACTTATTTATTAAAGACCTAATAATTATATAAGGCCCGTAAAAGTTACTTTTATAAATAAATATAATTAATTAGATTTATAACTAATTAGATATATAAAATAAAAGGCAAGAATATAATTTATTTATTTAAAAACAGGTTATATAGAAAACTACTAATTTAGTCTATAAAATCCTATTTAGACAAGTTATTATAGACTTATATATTAATTCGTAATAATAACTAATAAAACTATAACTAGATCTATATTTATTATAAATAGGCCCGTATTATATTAGTTTATAAATTATATAAAATTACTAGTAAAATCTAAATAAAGTTTTTCTCGAGAATTATAAGTATTTCTCTTAAAAAAAATTATTTATTACTAATTATAAATTAATTATTAACTAGTATATTACTTTATAATAATACTTATATTATATAAATATCTTATTTTAGATAATTAGATTTATAGATTATAAAATAGTTTCGAGCTAACTTATTTTAATAATTATATTTATAAATAATTTATTAAACTCGAGTAAAATCCGGAATTAGAAATAAAATATATATTTATCTATTAATATTATATATAAAACGACCTTATCTTAGCTATAATAATAGTAATAGAAAGTCTTATAAAAGAATATTTTATTAGTTTTATTTGAGTTCTATAAATAGAAATAAACTATTTATAAATTATTTATAATTATTACTAGAATTATTTAGAAATAAAAATACTAGTTTATATTTAGCTAAACTTATATTATAATTACTAGTAATATCTTATAGATATAATTAATTTATAGATTAGCTATATAATAGCTTATAATCTAATTAAAGGTATTCTTAAATAAAATAATATTTATAAGTATTTACTAAAGATTTATAAAGCTAAAATTAAATAAAAAGAAACTATAATTATAATAAAAATTAACTAAAAATAACAGGAAATTAATTAATAGGTTATAGGCTAGCTTATAGACTAGGTTATTATAGAAATACTTTTTATACTAGTTCTAGATTATTTATATATCTGAAATTAGCTATTAATAAATACTTATAAAAAAGAATATTTATAAATTATAGCTAATTATTAATAAAATAATCTTATTAAAATACTAGAATTATTTCTAATTATTTTCTATTAAGCTATAAGTAATATAAATAATATAGAATATAGAATAATAAATGCCCTTAATTAAATATAGCTTATTAAAGAATTATAAATTATATATAACTATTAGTAAAAGCTATAAATAGAACTATTTATTTAAAACTAGACTATAGTAATAAATATAGCTAATACTATATTCTTATTTATAATACTTCTATATTCGGGTTTTAGTAACTTATATAAAGTATTATAAGAACTTATAATATAAGTATTAGCGGTTATTTTTATATATTATATTATATTTAAAAAAGGCTATTAAAATTAAATAAATATTTGCGGTTTTATTTATAACTTATTTAAATAAGAAATTAGTTATAAAGCAAATTATATATTATTTAGAAAAATAGAATATAAAAAAATAAATTAAAGAAAACCTTTAATATATTAGATATTTAAATAAATACTAGAAAGCCTTTATAAAGCCTATATATTAAGTCTAGAAATACTAGATAATCTTATTATTTATTCCTAAAATAATAATAATTATATAATTTATTTTCTTATATATATATATTTATAAATATATTTAATTACTTATATAAATATATAAATCTCAATATTAATATATAAATAGAATTTCTAAAAAATATATAAATTATATAAAATAATCTAATAATTATATTATAAATAGTAAGAAATAGTAATTTATATAAGTAGTTATCTAATTAAAAGAAGCTCTAAAAAAAGCTTCTAGATCTAATTAAATAAAAGGAGGCTACTAAGTAAATAAAACTAAAGCTCTCTAATACTTATATATATAATATATTTCCTAAAGGCTTTTAATTCTATATATAAAGGAAATAGCTAGTAAAGTACTTCTATAGAATATCCCTAGTAAAAATAAGTATATATATAGTTTATTTCCCCTAATTAAGAACTAAGAAATTATTATTTCCTAATGCCTTATATTAAGCTAATAGAACTAAAAGAGATAGGAAATAAAGTATTTCTAGATATTTCTGGTAGTATATTTAGTTTCAAAAAAGCCTAGCTCTAGTTCCGAACGGTTCTATAAGCCTAAAGCCAGGAAATTATATTATATATACTATTAGTATTTAAAATACCCTAGTAGCTTTATTCTCTTTTTTATCTAATTCTTTTTCTTAAGCTATCTATATAGCTTCTTATATCCCTTTACTATAAGACGTTCTTATATATTCTTTAATTTCTTATCTATAGGCTATAAATTAAATTTCCTAATATAAGAACTAGTAGTTATAAGCTCTAGAATAAAGTAATTAATAGGCTTTTATAAGTACTTTTCTATTTTTATTCTCTTATAAAAATATAAATAGCTTTATAAATTAGATTATCTAGTAAGAGAAATAAAGATCCCAAGTAAAGAATATTTATTTTACTAAATTAGGGCCTTAAAGATTCTTCTATATTACTCGAATATATAAACGGGTTCTCTAAATATATTAGCCTTAATTACTAAAGCGAGTTATTATATTCCTTAAATAGATATAAACTTGGCTATTACTATTTAAAGAAAGTTCTTAATTACCAGAAATCTTTTAATTTCTATAACTTAATAGGTTTGAGCTTATATAAAAGCTTAATATTAATTATTAATTCAGGCTTTAAAAGATTTTAAACCTATTTTATTATAATCCAGAATTCTATTATAATTCTCTCTTATTTATTTCCGTATATTATTTTCTAATAACTAGAATTTATTATAAAAAGCTTATATAATATTCTAAAAAGAAAGCCTTTATTATAAAACAAGTAACTTAAGGTATAGTATAAGTAAAATAGGTTCTATTATATAGTATATCTAATTCCAGATATTCTAATACTAAGAGCTTTATATTAACTAATTCAATTACTTGGTAGTATATTCCTTAAGCCTAAATAAGTATTTTTCCTTAATATTATTAAAATAAGCTAAATATAGAGCTCTTAGTTATACTTTCTTCTCTGCTTCTAGTTTTCTATCTATATCTTATATTACTAATAAAATATTTTACTCGATATTTAATTATTTAATTATTTAATTAATTATAAGAAATAGAAAGGGCTTTATAAAAAGCAGATAAAGAGCTTTAAAAATATTAGAATTAATAAAGTACTATATATTTCAAAAGATAGAATTAATTTTAAGCTCTATATATTATATAGAAAAGCTTTTATAATTAGTAAGGCATATATTAGAAACTAGTAAAGCTACTATTCTAAAGAGAGAAATAAAAAATAAGAAAAATAAGTAAAACGTATTCTTTTAATAATTATAATTATAGTAAGAATAACTATAATTACTAGAATACTTATTAATTACTAATAGAGGTATATAGCTAGTATACCGGACTTATAACTATTATAAATAGTAAGAAATAGTAATTTATATAAATAGTTATCTAATTAAAAGAAACTCTAAAAAGAGCTTCTAGATCTAGCTAAATAAAAGAGAGCTACTAAATAAGTAAAGCTAAAGCTCTCTAGTACTTATATATATAATAAATTATTATAAATAATTTTCTAATCTAGAAAGCCTAATTTATAAACTATAAATATATAGCTATTATTCTAGTACTAGTACTCGGGATATTTATTCTTATAAATAATTATTATAGTTATAAATACTTTAAGAAACTTCTTCTAATATATAAACGGAATTATAAGTATTTTATAAATTATATATAAGGCTTTTAAATTATTATTAAAACTATATAGCCTGTAAAATATCTAACTAATAATTATAGCTATAAATTTATTTATAAAATTCTATAATAGATCTAGAAACTTAATATAAATAATATTATTAACTAAATTAGAAATTAAAAAAATAATATTTCTTCTAAAAAATAAAAATAAATATATATATAAAAGGCTATATTTCTAGTACTTAATTATATAAATATAGCTTATATATTATTCGAAAAAATAGTTTTTAAAATCTATAAAAAACTGTCATATATACGGGTACTAGAAAGCTTAGCTTTACTTACTTAGCGGCCCCTTTTATTTCTAGAGGCTTCCTTTAGAGCTTCTTTTAATTAGATAACTACTTATGCAAATTACTATTCCTTGCTATTTTGTAATAGTTATAAGCCCGGTACACTAGCTACACACCTCTATTAGTAATTAGTAAGCGTTCTAGTAATTGCGATTATTCTTACTACAGTCGTAATTACTAAAAGAATACGTTTCACCTGGTTTTCTCATCCTTTATTTCTCTCTTTAGAATAGCAGCTTTACTAGTCTCCGATATACGCCTTACTAATTACAGAAGCTTCCCTATATAGTATATAGAGCTTAAAATCAATTCCACTTTTCGAAACGTATAGTACCTCATTAATCCCGATACTCCAGAAGCTCCTTACCTGCTCTCTGCAGAGCCCCCCCTACCTCTTATGATTAATTAAATAATTAAGTAATCGAATATCGAGCGAAACACTCTATTAGTAATATGGGATGCGGATGGAAGGCCAGAAGCAGAGAAGGAAGTACGACCAAGAGCTCCACGTCTAGCTTGTTTTAATAATATTAAGGAGGAATACTCGTTTAGGCTTAAGGAGTACTCTATTAAGCAATCGAATTGGTTAATGCAAAGCTCTCGGTATTAGAATATCTGGGATTAGATATGCCGTATAGTAGAACCTGCTCTGCTCGCACTATACCTTGAGTTACTCGTTTCCTAGCAGAGGCTCTCTCTTTAGAACGTTATACGAGCTCTTTGCAAGAAATTCCAGTCATCGGAGAATAATACACGGGAATAAGTAAGGGAGAATTATAACAGAATTCTGGACCGTAGCAGAATAGGTAGAGAATCTCCTATAGCCTGGATTAATAATTAGTACCAAGCTCTTATACGAGCTCAAACCTACCGAGTTACAGAAGTCGAAGGATTCCTGATAATCAAGAACTTTCTTTAAATAGTAGTAGCCAAGTTTATACCTATTTGGGGAGCATAGCAACTCGCTTTAGTAATTGAGGCTAATATGCTTAGAGAGCCCGTTCGTATACTCGAGTAATACGGAAGGATCTTTAAGGCCCTGATTTAGCAAAATAAATACTCTTTACTTGTAATCTTTGCTTCTCTTACTAGATAATCTGATTTGCAAGGCCACTCGTATTCTTATAAGGAAACAAGAGCGGAAAAGCACCCGTAGAAGCCCGTTAATTGCTCTATTCTAGAGCTTGTAACTACTAGTTCCTGTACCAGGAAACTTGATCCATAGCCTACGGACGAGTAATTAAAGGCCGTACGAGAACGCTTGGTAAAGGGATACGAGAAGCTATATGGGCAGCTTGAGAAGAAGGGTTAGATAAAGAATAGAGGGAAGTTACTAGGGGACTTTGAGTATTAATAGTATATATAATATAGTTTCCTGGCTTTGGGCTTGCGGAGCCGTCCGGGGCTAGAGCTAGGCTTTTTTGGAACTAAGTATACTACCGGAGACGTCTAGGGATACTTTACTTCCTACCCCTTTTGGTTCTATTAGCTTAATATAAGGCGTTAGGGAATAACGGTTTCTTAGCTCTTAATTAGGGGAGATAGACTATATATATACACTCCTTTTTGCTTTGCTAGGGGTGCTCTATAGGAGTACTTTACTAGCTATTTCCTTTATATATAGAATTAGAAGCCTCTAGGGAGTGTGTCGTATATACGGGTACTAGGGAGCTTAGCTTCGCTTACTTAGCGGCCCCTTTTATTTCCAGAGGCTTCCTTTAGAGCTTCTTTTAATCAGACAACCACTTATATAAATCACTATTCCTTACTATTTTGTAATAAAAACTTTTTTACTTTTAGAATAAAAATCTAATAAAGGAAATCCGAATAATTAATTACTTATTATTTATTTAAGAAATAATCTATAATCTCAGGCTAATATAAGTTAGTTATAAAGATAATAAAGAAGCTTAGCTTATTAAAGTATTATATAATAGCTATTAAGTTTTAAAAAATCTATTATATAAAATAATTATTATTTATAAAGTTTAATAAAAGAATAAAAGAATAATTAATATTATTTATATAAATATTCTTATAAATTAAAGTATTTATAAAACTCGTATATATATTTATATAAATATTTTACTAATATAAATAAAGCTAGTTAAATAAGATAATTTTATAAATAAAATATATATATTAATAATATATTATTAAAAGAAGTAATTAATATAAATAAATAGAAAAAAAGCTAGATAAATATAGAAATAATACTAGTAAAAAACCTATTATTCTAGCTATATTTACTAATAAGTTCTATTATAGTCTTATAATTATAAACTATAATACTAGTTCGGGTTATTATATAAGAAAAATAAAATATATATTATATATATAATATTAATTATATATATTTATAAATATTTATAACTTGTTTTATAAACTATAAATATTAGATTATAATAGCTTATATTTATATATTTATTTGAAATAAAGGCTATAACCTTATTATTTATTAGGAAATTCTTATAATAATAATTAATATCTAATTCGAGAATTAAATATATTTATAAATTAAATAAGATTCGAAAATTAGTTTACTAATTTATAAAATACTTATAGGCTATTTTATAAATTATAATAAACGAATTATAATTCGTAAATATATTTATAAGTTATAAAAGAATTATATAATCTAAATAAAAGAAATTAATAACTTATATATTAGTTATAAAAAGCAAATTATAAAAGAAAAGCTATATAAAGAAATATTTAGTATATAAAGCAGGCTATAATAGGCCTTAAAAATAAAAGAACTTATTATAAATCTAAAAGTACTAAATCTTATAAAAGAAATTAATTTATATATTCTTTTTATATTTAATTAATATAAAAGTAAAAATAGAATTATATATTTAAATATTTATTTAAATAATTTAGTAAAATAGATTATTATTTATAAAAAAATAAAAGAAATATAAAAGAGGCTTATAGATTAAAGAAAGTATTATATTATATTTTTTATAATAGGCTTTAAAGTAATTATTTATATAACTAAAATAAAGGGCTTTATAAGCTATATAATAATTTATAAGTAAACTAGTTATATATATAGAAGCTAGCTAGAAATATAAAAAAAAGCCAGGAAGTTATATAATAAATAAATCTATAAAAGAATTCTTTAAAATATTAACTAGAGCTATAATAGATAATTAATAAATCTATTACTAGTATTATAAAACTAATTTATTTATAGAAATATCTATAATTAATTATTATTATTATTAGAAAATAAAGAGAATATTTAAATTAAGTTCTTATAAGGCAAAATATAACTAGTATAATATAATAGGCTATATTTATTAAAAATTATATTATTTTAGTAGTTTTAAGGTTTTAATTATATAATAAAGACTGCGGCTTTTTATATATAACTTATAGGAATTATATAAAAAAACTAGTTTTTCTATACTTCTAGAAAATAATTTCTTTTTAGTATTTAATTAATTAAGCTTTTATATACTATATACTATTTATACTTTACTATTTATATTTTTAATCTTATTATTTTATTATTAAATTACGTTTTATATTCTGGTATACTTTATATAGGTTTTTGTTTTATTATAGTTTTTCTTTTATATTAGATATAATTAGTAGTATTTCGGGCTTATTAACTAGTTAGATAAAATTAAAAAAAAGGAAAATATAAACTTAATAGTAAAAGCAAGTCTTATATAGCTTAGTCTGTTTTATAATCAAGTTAGAAATAGGCTAGTTCTATTTATAAGAAATATAAAAGTAAAGAGAATTTATAGTAATAAAGAAAAGAAAAAAAAAAGAATAATATAAAACTAGGGGTTTTTTTTATACTTTCTATAGAACTACTATCTTTAGATTTTCTCTCGAGTTTTAAAAAATTATAATAAAAGCCTCTTATATTTCAGAATTACTAAAATATAAAGAAAGATACTTGAGCTCTTTTTCTTTTATTCTAAGCTAAATACTAAGAATTTAGATATAATTATATTCCGATATATAATTCCCTAAAATAGAATAATTCTAATATTTCTTATATAACTAGTTTTTTTTCAGGAGTTCTAAGAGCTAACTATTTAGGGTAATCCGAATATAGGATAATATAAAAGAGAATAAATATTAAAATTAGAAACCTAAAGCCTCTAATAAGTAAAATAAGCTCCAAAATAAAGCTTTAGGAACTATATACTAATAGGGCTTAAGCTATAGGCTTATTATTAAATAGATTATATTTTATAAGATTAATTTAGGATATAATATATCTTATAAAGCTAAATCGGTTTAGCTAAGGTTAAATAGTTTAATATAAGGCTTTCTAGTTTAGGGATTTAGTATATATAATTTAGGGAATTTAGGGCTATATAAATAGGCTATTTACTATTATAGAATAGTAGTTAATTTAGTATATTTTACTTAATTTATATTATATATATATAACTCTAGCTTTATTATTAAACTAGTTTAATAATAAATACTAGTAATTACTTATTATATAACTATAATATATTAAGGTTTCCTTAATAATTAATAAATAACTAAAGTATTTATTAGTAGTTCTAGTTAAACTAAGCTAAAATATATAATATTAGCTAAGTACTAATTTTTTGTAATAATTAGCTAATTATTCTCTTCGGAATCCTGTACTTTAATTCGCTTATTAAGCCTCGCCGCCGCCTAATTGGGTGGCGAGGTTATACTAGAGCGGGAGTAGCTGGAGCTTTACTCAATAAGGCCATCCGGTCACGTGCGTAAGTCACGTGCATATAACGCAAAGTATGTTAAGAGGGTAATTTTGGGGTCCTGCAAAAGAGCATATAATTGGTATAAAAGCTAAGGTTTACAAGTGCCCAAAAATCAAGGTTTTATTCTTAGCGCCATCACGTGCCAAACCAGCCATTTCAACAAAGTATTCATGAATATTCAATTCATTACATTATTACCTTGATTGGAATATAAGTAGAATATAAGTAGTATAACGGCTGGTGTTATATGGGTACTACGGGTTAGTTTCAGCTAAGGTTTTAGCTAAGGTATCAAGCTTGGTTCCAAGCTAAGGTTCAAACTAAGCTCGGCGTTTTAGTGATCTTGGCCGTACCTACTTATCCACTGCCACACCTCACACCTTTCCCCCTTAGCTTTAGATCCTTAAGACATTGGAATTATAGATCTTTGAGCCTCGTTCCATTGCTTTATTCCTGCCGTCACAAGTAGAATATAAGTGAAATATAAGTAAAATACAAGCAAAATATAAGTAGAAGGATATTTAATGAATAGAATATAAGTAGGGGCCATTAATCAACTCTATTCATTTCTCACACTGCCAACGCCATCAAATAGACATTGTTCCAAGTATGCTCGACGAAAGCAGAACAAGAAGTAGAGGGAAGCAGACCGGAAGGAGCGTGAGCGCATGGGGGCAGAAAGGATCGACGCGGCAATTACTTTGAATCAAGAACAGACGGCCGCGGGGGTAGATGGCAATGGAAAAGTCACGAATAAGGATGGAGTTGAGTCCGCCGTCAGTTCTGTTCGATGGAACACTGGCTCACTTTTCAAAAGATCGAGATACTTCCACCGTCTCGCGTAATTCCACCAATGCCGATGGTCCTGGCGTCAAAGGTCCCGTTGTTGCAACAACCTGGGTCAAAGGTCCATAGGTCGAAAGCGTCTATGACTCTCCCGAGTATTACTCTTTCGCACCCCACCATGTCACGGATGTCTTCGCCTCAGCCGTTGCACGTCGTCCGGTAAAGCTCCTGCCGTTCACACTCTTCTCGCAGATGCCAGTGGAACTCCGCCGCAAGATCCGGCACGCTACTTTTCGTCCGCGACGCCATGTCTGGTCGTGCGAGGATAGAACAGGCCCCTGCTGTAAATTAGTTGGGTTCGCCCACCCACCCGTTGGCTTATCCGTCAACAAGGGCCTTGACACTCTTCGCGTAGAGACGAATATACTGAAGGCTGTAGATCTTGAGAGTTTTGCAAGAATCACTTCTAGAAATCAACTATTGACATCCTCGGCCAACTTCAACATTTACAGATTGAGGAGTGGGGTTTCAAACCTTTCAGAGGTCAATATTATTTTACCGATCTTCCAAAGGGTGATTCGAAGTACTTCCAGGGACTAAAGACACTGACATTTGTTCCTCTTTGTTTCATCTTGTGGAACGAAGAGGATCTCGAGGGGCAGAATGGAAAATTTTTCGTTGAAGGATACGAGGAGGTTTTTTTTGGTTTTTTTTTTTTGCGAAGCTGGTAGTTGAGGATACCATTGAGACAATCCCCAACATTATCATGACCAAGCCCACCCCTGGAGGAGAGCCGATATGCAAATGGTACTACTGGAAGTAGGCATAGACTCGTTCGAAGTGGTGGACTAAGCGCTGGGTGATCTTCTAAGCTCTGGGTGTCAAGGTTGATGAACTTGAGGAATAGTTGGTACATATATGTTTGCGAAAACAAAATTTGCCGACTGCTTTTTGAGGAGATCGCACTGGTGAGAAAATGTTAGCAAGATTCGTTTGGTGCTTGCTTCGGTGAGGCAGGAGAAGAACAGAACCGATGTGGGAGCATCTAGCAAGAAATAGAGCCAAAATTTGCAACATACGCTCGTAAACCCATGTCCTCTTCTCTCCAGGAACAGAGATCATCACAATATCGCCAGTCACGCGACGGGTGAACTCACAGGACAATCAACAGGCATATGAGAAAGATCTGCAGTTCCTCGCAGCTTCATGATCTACCCGCCGGCCCAAAATGAGATCATGCTCCAAGAATGCCAGAGTTGAAACATGCAAAACCGCGGATCCTCCACAGCGGTGTACGCCATCTGGCTCGGCCCCGGATTTACTTCCCTCTCATATCAAACTTCTCCCCCACCAACTCCTCACTCAAGCTCCAAAGTCTCTCCGCAATCTTCGGATCCGTAGCGTGTTCCGCCGCAGGCGCAAACTGGCAATCAGCCAAATAGCCACCCGGCATATCTCCAAGAAATCGGTATCAGCACAAGTTTCTTTTCCAAAGGCACTCCAGTAAGAGAAAGGCGGATCGCGTAAACAAGCACAGGTTGAACGACTTACCATTCATTTTTGGATCAAAAGCAGCAACCATCGCGGTCGCCGCCCCCTGATCCCCAGATTTCCACACCTTGCCCGTAGTTTTGATCAGCGCTTGTCCCTGCGCGTCAAGATTCCTCGCTAGACCTGTCCAGATTGCTTTTCGCTATCAGCCCGACCCTTTCTCCTCAATTCTCGATGGGGTACTCACAACCAGGATGCACACTAAATGACAGAACGCCTCTGTCTTTCAAACGTTCTGTCAAAGACACAGAAAACAAAATATTCCCCGTCTTACTCTGCCCGTATGCCACGAATGGACTATATGTGACTTCCGGATCCATCAGTGCTTTGGGCAGCCCTGTCGGTGGCTTTTCCTCCTCTGGTAACTCCTCATATTTCTTCAGAAAATTGAAGTCCGAGAAGCGTATCGGGGAGAGTCGATGGCCAGCGGAGGTCAAGTTGATGATCCTTGTGCTGCCAGGTATGGCTGATTGCGAGGCTGCGAGGAGTACGTTGGGAAGCAAGAGGTTGGTGAGCAGGAACATTCCGATGTGGTTTGTGCCGAAATGCATCTCTATGCCCTCCGTTGTGGTTTCGCAGTCGGGGACGTTGAGGGCGGCGTTGTTGATTATGATGTCTAACTTTGAGGTGAGAGTCTCCATTTCCTTTGCTGCTTTGCGAATGGAGGATTGCGAGGAGAGGTCGAGGGTTAGGGACTTGACAGGGCTATTGGGGGTGATGGCATGGATTGAGGAGATCAAGGTGTTGATCTTGGAGGCGGTACGGGAGGCGAGGATGAGTAGACTTGGTGAGTGCCGCGAGATGGACAGGGCAATGTGCTCGCCGAGGGAGTTGGGACTGGCGCCCACGAGGAGGACTTTGGAATGGTGTCAGTTGGGTTTATTTTTGAGGTTGAAGAAGGTGGAAAGGAGGGGCGTGTTTGTACTATTTTTGCCTTTGATTTGCTCTGAGAATGTATTAGTTACTTCGGTGGCTGTGGTTGCCTCGCCGAATTTGGAGCAAGAAGTCATTGTCCCAACAGAGAAAACATGCAACCCTTTGAAGTTCAAGGACACAGAAGCTAGATAAACACAAGACTACAGCCTCGTAGAGCCTTGCAGGGTATTCGGTGATGGCTGTTCGAGCCCCACATGAGCTACCCCGCACCTGGATGCGGGGGTGAAGCGCTGCGTTTCACGGTGCGATGCTTCCGAAGCCCCTGTAATATATCCACTGTAGCGGCGAGTGGTTGACAAAGCGCAACCAACACCTGAAGGCTAATCTGGAGGATTCCCGAGGTTTTGATGACGACTTCGGAGGAATGTTTGCCTAGGGCAGTTGAAATAACCTCGCTGGATTCAACACTCGTTGTAGGCTGTTCATAAGATCAAGAGGGAACGACAAGAGAGGCTAAATTTTTGTGTCTCTTGTGAGAAAGATGGCGAACGGATTGCTTGGGCAGTTGCAGCAACTAGTTGGCTGGCTGACGGTCGGTCAGGTGATCCTGATCCTGTTGGCAGCGGGGTTTGGCATGCTGGTGGTGGACTATACCAGAGTGTTGTTGTTGCGGAGGAAAATGGCAAGCACACTTTCTCCGGTGGGAGCCATCACTGACATCTCCCAAGCCACCCGGCCCATTCCCTTTGCCAATCATTGGAAACATTCATCTCCTACCAGACCGCAAGCCATGGATCTACTTCGAGCAACTAGCCAAAGAGTACAACTCACCCGTCATCACCTTCTGGATGGGGTGTCGCCCCAACGTCTGGCTCAACGACGCACAATCGGCATCTGATCTCTTCGACAAGCGGGCTGCGACTTTTTCGTCCCGTCCTCTCATGGTTGTCTTCGGGGAACTGGCATTCGGGCAGTCTAGTCTCGTGACGATGTATTATGGTGACCGATTTAGAGTGCATCGAAAATTGACTCACATGGGAGTTGGGATGCAGCAAGTGAGGGGGTACCAGCACTTGCAGAGCGATGAGAACAAAGTTGTTCTCTATGACTTGCTCAATGACTCGGAGAATTATGTGGCTCACCTTGAGCGCTATGCAGCTAGTGTTGTGTCGATTATTGGGTTTGGGAGGAGGATTTCGACCGTGACGGATCCGATTATCACAGAGGTGATTTTCCTCATGCAAAGGGCGGCCGAGCATAATGTGCCGGGGAATTCATTCCCGATGATCATGGAGTCGTTTCCAAGTCAGTGATGTCCCACCTCATCTGGTGTATTACTAACACTGGTTAGTTCTTGCGAAGTTTCCGAGATGGATGGCACCGTGGATGGAGAATATGGGCAAGCCGCGCGCGAAGAACTTTTTCTATGCACTGGCAGAAGAAGCAGCACACAGCGAAGAGGGGAAAGATAACTATGCGAAGAAATTGTTCGAGCTGGCGCCCAAATACAATCTGAGTGAGATGGAACTCTCGACCCTATCCGGCTCTTTGTTTGGAGCGGGCAGCGATACTTCAAGCTCAACCCTCATAACCTTTCTTCTAGCCTGTTGCGCATTCCCGGAGGTGCTGCCTAAAGCGTGGGAGGAACTTGACAGAATAGTCGGGCCTCACCGAAGTCCAACTTTCGAGGACGAGGCAAATCTTCCATATGTAAAAGCATTTGCGAAGGAGGTTCTGAGATGGAGGTCAGTGGCAATCATTGGCGGACAACCTCACGCTCCAATTCAGGATGAAATATATAAAGTGAGTTTCATGCGGTACCGTAGAAATGTATCTACTGACAATTGGTGAACAGGGATGGTTGATACCGAAAAATACCTGGACACAGGGCAATGTTTGGGCAATCCATAGGAACGAGGAAGACTTTCCGGACCCCGATAGATTCCAACCAGAGAGGTTTCTGAAAGACAGCCCGCATCATAGACCCTTTCCAAATGAGCGTGGGTATATGACTTTCGGATGGGGGAGGCGTGTCTGTGCAGGCCAAGCACTTGCGGAACAGGGGACGTTCATCAGCGTTGCCCGGCTGCTGTGGGCTTTCAACATTCAGAAAGGTCTTGACGAGTCTGGGAATGAGATACCTGTGGATATATTCAGCTACACGTGAGTGTCGCTTCTCATTTCCAGGAATGCTGAGACCCTAACCAGAAAGAAGTGATGGGTTGAACATCAGACCGAACCCCTTCAAATGCAGGATAACAGCAAGAAACGACGAGATCAAGTCAACGATTGAACGAGAAGGAAAAGGGGCACTTGACAATCTTTCTGTCTACAATGGGGAGACGAAATTCAGAATAAGTACGTATCATTTGGAGAATCAGTAGATTAAGGGCAGCAAACTTGCGGAGAAATCAACGCGAAGTGATGGGCATGGCTAGAACAGCAAGTAAAGAATAATACAATGATGTTAGACAAGGAGGTCTTGTACAGTGTTGGAACTCCAACGTTGCCAATGCCGGTTCGAAGCAGAGTAGGGCATGGATTTCCAGTGGCACATCTTCCAACCAGTGTATTACGAGACCTAGGCAGGTCGCCCAGTATACGATCCAAGGATAACCTGGATTGGCGAGAATGTCAAGAGATCAAAGGACATACGGGAGATCTGATAGTGCTGCCTTCCTGGTGTGTTGTTGAGATCCATAATATCCCACATAAATTCCTCGTCAACAAGACAGGAGAACTCGATGGGAGCAAATCATCCGCATCGTCTTTCGTAAAGGTGCGTACCTTCTCCCTTGCATCCGTGCAGATCTTTTCCAAGACACAATCCCCGAATGCCCACATGTGGCCACCCTCAAACTCTCACAATTGTATTCGTCAAGACCTTGAACACATTAAGCTTTGTCTCGAAGTGACTTCGACGATTGAGCTTCCAAGAAATTTCTTTCGTGATGATTCTTTCGCCGCCGTTTCGTGGTACGGTATCTCTCCGTTCTGGTTCGCCCGTGGTACTACAACGAGGAGGCCGGAGTTTGTCCTCTGCGAGAGATTTTATGGCAATGCTTCGTCCACGTCAACGAGGAACCGTTAGAATTCTAGGACTGCCGCGATATCGATGAACATTGCTTGGAACTATGCGATATCTTTGAAGCTTTGTTCTCCAGACCGCTTGATTTCAGATTTTGTCGCGGACTCCAGTGCTTTAAGAAGCTGTGTTTCCTCCCTAGCTCGATCAATCTCCGCATCAGACAATCATTTCCCGACCTTTACCAGCGCAGAAACAAGGGCTTCGGGAAGAGAACCTGACTGGAAGCAGTCATGCCATCCGCCATCTTGCGGTAGGGACACGACGCTCTTCACGATGCCCATAAGCGCAGAGAGTACATCAAATTTGGCGTTGTAGTCGGGATTCGAACGGCAGTCCATGACTCTCAACACAATCTGTTCCTCTACCTGCTCGATGATAGCGTCCCGCACTTCTCGTCCTCTGCTGATTTCTCTCTGGAATAGTCAAGCAGTTTATGATTTTCGGAGTTTAACTGGCATGCGGTGTATTTAATTACCGTGTCGGGATCGAGGGTTATTGTATTATGGGCGGCTTTCGTGATGGTGGCTTGGAAATCGAAAATCTGCTTTGCGAGACCTGGCTGTTCTCCAATCTGCCGAGGAGAATATCGTGAGTATTAGATCGTTGAAGCTTCATTGAGATATCAGAAAGAGCAAGCTCGAGTCGGCCACGTTCCTTAAGATTGTGCGCGTTCTGGAACTTGGCTTGGGAGTTTCGAGTTCGTCATCGAGGTCATGGCTGCTGCATCGGAACGCTTTCCTGGCGCTTGCGTTGGCATCGCGGTGCACTCGTGGGCCAGCGATATCGATTGTCAAGGACAATTTGTGTTGCTGAAGAAGGGGTGGTCAGAGACTCGTGAGACATCGGATGGAAATCGAATGCGATTGTCGACGCGTTTCTCTGTATTAAATCGCTGGCCTTGATGGCCGAAAGGGGTTAGACCACGGCACCGCCAACACAACAATCACTCATCAAACCTCACCTGCAGCTGCAGGCAGCTGCAGCTTGAACAACGAGAGATTCTCGTCCCTGTACCGCATAACCACCCTCGGCGACCCTGGGACGAGAGTGTTACTTGGGGTGGTTGGAAGGCCTTGATTCTCCATTCTAATCGGGGCTGGCACGCCCTTTCAACTTTATATATATAAGGCCGGAATCGCACTAGTCTCCCAGCGCCCAAGCTGCCCTGGGCACCAGAATCTTGGCACCTTTTTCAACAAAGAGAAGCATTCGCAGTCGAGGTTGCCAATGCCAATGTCAGTGCCAATGCCAATGCCAATGCCGCCAAAGCGACTCCCAACCTCGGCTTGATCTGAATCGCGCTTGCGTGCTCACCCCACGCAGGACACAGGCCGGATCACCACTTCTCACTGTTTGGTGGCCACTACTGGCCACGCAGTTAGCTGAGCCTGGTGGGCGGAAATCTTCGTTTCCCACCGCCCGGATCGCGCGGCTTGTGGTGTGTGCTGTGTGCTGTGTGCTGTGTGGTGCGACCTTGTGGTGCAACCTCCCACCAGCTCCAGATCTACGATTCGTCCCTGTGCGAGCCGCACTGCTCGACATGGCCGGCAGACCTGCGATGACCTTAGCCTCGCAAGTCTGCTGGAATTGCAAGAACGGGAAGAGGAAGTGCAGCAAAGAATTGCCCTCTTGTGCACGCTGCGCCAAGTGCGTCCTCGCTGGGTAACCTTATGAGATGGACATCGGCTGACGCGTTTCAGACTTCTGCTGAGATGCGACTACGACTGGACTGCAGGCAATGCCCCAGAGTCGTCAGGGGCTCAAAGCAAGGCCTCACCAGCGTCCTCGATCGAGGTCCACACTCCTCCATCACTGCAGTCTGCTTCCAGACTCCTGCATTCATTGTCACATGGCTCTCCCAAGTCTTCCGGCGGAGAAGCAAACATCCCTTCCCAGGTGCTTTCCATTCTCATTGCCAATGGAGAAAATGTGCAGTCGGTCACGGCTCTTTACTTCCGAACGATTGATGTCTGGCTCCCGATCATATCGCCCCGGAGATGCGTCGAGAAACTGGAAAACATCGCCTCCGACAACAACCCCGAGCTTTCCAATCTCTTGCTCTGCATGTATTTAGTTACCCGCCAGCCCGGAAAGCCAAGTGGAATCAAAGAGATGCAAACACCTATCTACTTCGAAGCCAAGACTCTTCTCACCACCCTCACATCCTCCGGGAATTTGTCCATTGAAGTTATTCAAGCTGGAGTCCTTCTCTCGCTCTACGAGCAAGGGCATGGCATGATCGATGTGGCTCAGTTGACCATGTCTGTGTGTACCAGGATGGCCATGAAGATGAAAGTCGCCCTACGAGCTGCACCTGAACTTCAGAACACCGATTTTGGACGATTATGGTGGGGTCTTGTTATTCTGGATAGGTATGTTCTCGTCAACTCGTAACGATTCGTCTAACATCACTCGCAGACACTTGAATCAAATTCTATCGCCCGAAGAAATACAGCTTACAGTTGGGAGCTCGAGTGACGGAGTCCCGTCGATGGAGTTGCCCGTTGATGACGAAGCTCACGCTGGACTAATCAGACCCATTACCATGAGAACGATCTCCGGGATATCCGCCGCCTCTCGACCAACAACCAGACTAGGCCCCTTCTGCCGTGCTTCTGAGGCGGCTCATCTTCTAGGGAAAGTCTTGGATCTAGTGGCACGGTCGTCATACACTAATGAGATGGACGAAGCAAAGTCTAGAGAACTGGATGCATCCCTTCAAACACTTGCAATGAGCCTGATGCAATTGGCCGTCAACGGCTGGGAAGAATGCTGCGCGGCAATCGGACTCGCACTCAGGTATGCCTCCATCTAGGTGATGGCAGCAACGAGCTAATAGTAACAGTGCTCTTCTACTCCTCCACGTCAGAACATGGGAACTGATTAGGGGGTCGCCCGGACACGATGATAGAAGAGAGATTGCATGCATGGCATTGAGCTCGACGACGAGGATGGTCATCGACATCAGTCGGAGATTTCACATGGATCTAGCCTTCATTGACCTTCCTGCACTGCCTCTTCCAGCAACGTATGCGGTATACCGGGCCGCAATGTTATATATTGACTTCGCGGGGGATGAATTCCTGGGTCCCGAATGGAGTGAAAATATGAAGAGCTTGAGAGGCACGCTTGAGTATTTCGGGAAGAGGTGGAATGTTGGCAGTAAGTCACCAAGGCGGGCTCCATAATTTAGCTAACATTTCCAGAACACTACCTAGATCTGGTTGATATCGCCTTGGCTGAGAAAAAGAAAGCTTGCTCTGCTACTGAAAGAGATGCGGGAGAGTTTCATGGAGCACATGAGCTCCTCCGGGACATGAATATCAGCCGGGGTTGATGCTCCCGCGTTTCGCGGTCATTCGAAGGTCGAACCCCACGGTTGATAACCATCCGCCACCATCAATTTCTCCAGTCCGCGTCTTCTCATCCCAACATTTCCCCCATCGAAGCGTGGCAGACACATCGCATCGTTCAACAACGATGGAAAGACCGTGTCCTTGTCATTTGAGGACCTAGAATTTGTCGGCAATATCCTTCGAGGATTATGTCATATTGTACATCCCCACGGCTGACATTGCATCGACAACCGACTTTACGGCAAGATCTGAGCAGAAGATCTTGGCATCCAAGCAAAGTTCAAGCCCATGCCCATTATCATACGCATTAGCGGTTTTCCACGTCAAGAATCTAGCCGCATCGGTCCTCATCTTAATATCCATCAAGAGGTCAGGACACTTTGTCTGCTCAGAAGTGCCAGTGCCTCTGCTCTCAGGTCTGGTTTTGCCAAACTGAAGAGCCGCCTCGAACGCTGCAGGCATTACGCCAACAGACATGGCACCTACCAAACAAGCCGGAGAGGTGAAAGACGCTGCCACGCTCGCAGCGCCCTTTCCAGGTGCTACGAGGATATTGCGCACTGGCGCGCAGAATCCAGCGAAGCGAGTGGGTGGGCCAGCTGTTGATGAATGGCCTGAACTTTTATACGCTTGAAACCTGAAATGCGCTGGCCTCGTTCCTGGCGGCGATCTCGCGCGTTACTAGCAGAATCATGGTCGAATCCGCAGGTACTGCATCCGGATCCCGATCCCTCCCGTCATGCGAATAGTCGCAGACAAGACATTGAAAATCAGCTCCACGGTCATCCCAACCTCAGCAATTCGTTGCCCGCGTCTTCACCTACGCCAGCGTCGGGTTCAACCAAGTGCTTAATGGAAATACAAACTTATCTCCATTCACAATCCTATCCTCGCCCTCCTTCCTTGCGGTTGTCTGCAGGCCCTTCCCTCTCTTCTCCAGATAATTCGCAGGATCTCCTGGTTCCGAATGTATATGAGACGTCAATGGCTCCTCTTCACCACTCAGAAACGGTTTCAAGAATTCCTCATGCTGAACAGGTGTTCCTCCGATGAATAATGGTGTCAGGCCCAAACCCGTGCCCCTCAACAGCTTTGCGATAGAATGGGCGGAGCGATTGGAAGCGTTCTTTTTGCGTTGTGTATCTTTCATATGTAGCTGCTGCGATTGAGAGAACGTTGTACGCGAACGATTTGGTCATGCCACGGATGGTGTTGTGCTCGCTCTGGGGAGAGGGTGAAGTCAACCATGGTGACTTGTGAAAGGCGTTCTTGGGTGGCAAATCGAGGAAGGGACAACAGCTGATGCCCTTTGACTTCGAGTCGCCGAGCTGAGTAATATCGCGCTTCATGCCAGTTCGAAATTATGAATTTCCGTGGGCCTTTACTGGGTCCTAGAAATCATGTACAACAGCATGGTGGAGGAGTGGGACATGCCCGGTGGCGATCGCCACTGCGGCTGCGGCCGCACGAAGGCTACTCGTAACTTTCACACAAACGGAACCCCTCAGACCTTTGCGGCGAAGGCTAAACAGTGAGCTGGTCTTCTTCTCTTTGTCTACTTCGCACCTTCGGCTTCTTTTTGCCTGGATGTCCTCGCAATGCTTACACAATGCAAGTTTTCTCGGCGAGGATAGCCGCGTGAACTTCAACACGTGACTTCAAAGCAAGCCTATATATTTCGACTGTTCTTCTTGGTGACTATGTTGAAGATAAAATCAGCTCAGCATCTCCTGAACACTTTCATTGCCCTAGACAAACTTCATCATGTCTTCAAACGGTCTCCTCATCATCGGCAGCGGCCCCGGCATCGGCGTCACAGCCGCCTCCCTCTTCGCCCAAAGGAAGTACACCAAAATTGCCCTCGTATCACGAGACAAGACTCGTCTCTCCAAGGACCGAGAAACCATTCTGCAAGCCGCCAACTCGGTTGGCAAAATAGTTGAAGTTCAAACATGGAGCGTGGACATCACCAACAGCGCAGCATTCACGGCCGTCCTGAAAGAAACGGAGAAATTCGCGACTTTCACTTGCGTGCTGTTTAATGCTGCGAGAGTGGAGCCCAGCCATCTGCTCACCTTCCCTGAGGAAGAGATCTTGAAGGATTTCAAGGCAAGATCTTCCATCCCCCCTCCACCCACACACACGCAATCCTAATTAACCCTTTTCAGACAACGACAATAGCACTCTACACCGCCGCGCAATGGGGACTCCCTCTCCTCTCAGCACTCAAACCTGAAGACAAGCCATCGTTGCTAGTGACAAGTAGTCTACTGCCTCAACAGCCCGCCCCACAGGTCTTCTCGCTGAGCTTGGCGAAAGCTAGCCAAAGGAACTTGGTTCAAAGTCTCGCGATGACCCACCCGGATGTGCATGTTGCACTGTTGAATATTGGGGGGCCGGTGAGCAGGGAAGATAGGTGGTTTAATCAGCCCGCAGTATGTTTCTCCTCCCATCCTCCATCTCGCAATGTTAGGGTATGCCAATGCTGATAATGGACGGAACAGATTGCGAAGAAATTCTGGGAAGTGCATTCTCAGGAGAAGGATAAGTGGACGCTGGACTTAGACCTTTTGGCTGAGGAGTAAAGAAGAGAGAGAATAGTAAGGTGAACCATAAACTTCAGATCTGACGAATCGAATCTTGCTTCCTTTTTCTATCGGGTATAAATATTAAACTGCAGTTGAAATTGTGAGTGATCAGAATCCATCCCCGTTATAAGCAATCAACGTTGTCGTCGCAGCATTTGCTCCCCTGGCACTCGCCCCCGACGCTCCAGCGAGCTGTTTCATCCTGCTTGTTACCGCTGCTGGAGTAGCGAGCCCCTCGAGACTCATGAGATATGCTGCAAGACCTGCTACGTGAGGAGACGCTACATACTTCATATCAGCCTACCATCCTTCCACCTCCCAAGCGGGAAATTTCAATGAGAATGGGATATATACGTACCCATACTCGTTCCACTCAACACCGCACTGGCGTTATTACTCGTTATGCCGACAGACTGCACCTTCACACCCGGCGCAAAGATATCGACTGCAGCGCCGAAATTCGAGAATGAGGCTTTGGTGTCTGTGGACGCGTCAATGGCGCCGACTGTTATGGCGGAAGGTGCGGAGGCTGGGGAGGTGGAGCTTGCGTCGATCTGTTTTTGTATCGTCAAGACCGGGAAGCAGGGAGGGAAGAAAGGGAAGTACATTATCATTCCCAGCCGCGACAACAACCACGACACCCGCTCTCGTCAGCGCAGCAATTGCACTATTCAGCGCGGTACTCTTACTCCCTCCAATACTCATATTCAGCACTGCTTTCCCTGCCAATCCTCTAGCTGTCGAGTTTGTGGCTACAAAATTCAGGCCCTGGATTACGCCTGAGTTTGTGCCTGCTCCGTCGGCATCGAGGACTTTTACAGCGACGAGGGAGACGGCCTTAGCGACGCCGTATGTTGCCCCTCCTATTGTCCCTGCGACGTGGGAGCCGTGGCCATTTTCGTCTGTGTTCTGGTTCGGTTAGTTTCAGGCAAGGCACGGCCAAGGGAGGGGGCGTACAATGGTATTGACGAAGTTCGCACCCCAAATTGCACGGCCGCCATATTCCTGTACTCGTTAGCCATTCCCCTTTCACCACGACGGACAGAGGGCTTACGGCGTGCGTGAGTTTGATCCCCGTATCAACAACATACGCCACGATCCCACCCCCAGAACTGTTATCATAAACATACCCTGCACCCCCCGCAGCAGCATGACTTATCCTCCTCAATCCCGCCGGGGCACTTGCCTGGCTCACCAACGCACCCGTCTTAACCACCGTATCAGCCTCTACATAGGCGACCTCCGTCGCGCTTGCAATCTCCAGAATCATACTATCCTCTGCCTCCAAGCTCATGCCCCTCCACCCTGACATCGAGAACGCATCCATCTTGCTGCTCAACATCCTCCCTTCTTTGCCTCTCGCTATGAGATTCCGTTTCCGGAGGGCGGTCATGACGGATGCCTGGTGGGTTTCAACGGCAGAGTCGGAGGCGTTGTTATTGTAGACTACGATGTAGCGATTGGAAATGATGTTTTTGGCCTTTTCGTTTGAGACGGGGACGCCGATTCCACTGACTTTTGCACCATGGCGACCTGGTGTTGGAGTTGCTTGAACGAGTGTGTAGAATGCCGCTGAAATGCACACAAGAATGTTGAATGAAAAGGAAACCATTTTGGACGAAAAAAACGAGATTGAAAGGAAAATGAACGCAATCAAAAAGGACTGGGAAAAGAGAGAGAGAGAGAGAGAGAGAGAGTAAAAGAGGTGAGGATATAATGTTAAAGGAGAAGGGAGATCGCCAAGGCTCGGGGCGGAAACTGCCAAGTGACACTCCGCCAAGTCAGACAGCGAACGCGAGGCCTGTGAGAGGACAGAAAATCGTTTATTTCTGGTGTTTGCCAAGCTGCCAAGTGGTATGCACACCACAGGATACTCCCGCCGCGGAATTTTGCAGCACCGATGCGACGATGAAGAATGGGTCGAAGAGTCGTCCGCGTCTTTTGCTGTTTCAGGAATGGAGAAGTATTGATTGAGTTCTGGCGCCCACTCGTTACTAGGCGCCTCTAGATTTGCAGACTAGAAGCGGCTAGGTTTGTTTGAGTGTGCTTGCGCATAACCTTGGAAGTTGCTTCTGGGAAGCGTGAAACGAGGGCTCATCACCTCCCGTCAGCAGCAGTTTTCTACGCAGTGTACTCCAACATCGTACTCATCAACTCCTGTCAGCAGCAGACGTAGTTTGATCTTTCTGTTGAATTGTCTGTTTTTTCTACGTACAAGACATATATTCGCGGCAGTGACTGTGTCCCCTGTTCGCCTGCGAGTATAGACACATTCACCCCTTGAAGGAACTCGCTTACAACCTCCCCGGATACCTTACTGAGGCCCACAGCTAGCTAGTCGACAAAACAGAGAAGCGAGATTTGATTTTCTGATTTTCGATTTCTGATTTTCTGATTTCTGACAACCGTACATACCTACCCCTCTATTTTTAGGATACGCCTCACTGTTACTCCAGTAATTTAGTGCTTATATTACTAAAAGTGCTTTGCAATAGTAATATATGGCCTGAACTTATAATATATTAATACTATTAATACCTTATTTAATTATATTAAAATACTATAATACTTTATAAATCTTTTATTATATTATAATACTATTATTAAATAGGCTTATATAAATGTTTCCTATAAAATAATTATAATAAGATTAAAAGATTTATAGAAAATTAATATTAATACCTATATAATAAAATACTAACTATAAGAATGAAATATTTAAATATATATTTAAATAGCAAATATATCTTTTCTTTATATATAGATTATAATCCTATATTATCTGGAAGATATAGATAAGAAAATACTTAAGAATCTTAAGAATTATAGCTATATAGCTTTAATTACTAGAGTTATTTATATATATAAAAAGCTTGGTTTTATTTACTATATAACTATAATAGATAGGCAAGCGGCAAATAAATAACTATTTATAATATTATAGAATAAACTAAATAATAAACGGATTATAAGTTATAAATAGTAGTATTTATATATATATTTCTATTAATAAGGTTTACTAGTAATCTAGTTAGCCTTTTTATACTTTACTATTTTACCCTAGTTTAGAAAATTAGGGCCTTATTTACTAATATATTTTATTATCTATAGAAAGAGCTTATATATAATATTATAACTTCTGGATCCCGAGATAATTATATTATAAATATAATAGATATAATCCAAAAAAAAAGAATATATTATATCTAGATTAGACTAGATTTAGTTAATTAATAGATATAATAAGCTATTACTATTTGGGATTAAGATATATACTTATATTAATATTTATTTATATAATATTATCTAAATATATACCGGAATCTCTAATTAAACTATCTATTCGGTTATATAGTAGTATTTTCAGATTTGTATTTAAATAAACTACTATTCTTATTTTTTTAGAACTAATTAAAGCTCTAAACTCTTCTTTATTACTAAAGTATACTTTATATTCTTATAAATAGCCAATTCATTAGTTATATATATAGAGAACTATTTTATTTCTAGAAAAAATACCGAGAATTAGTAGATTGAATTCTAATAATAGAAGCTTTAGAAGAGCTAGCTATACTAGTAGTATATAAGTAATTCCGTTTCCTTATATCTATTTCTTATTCTTTCTATTATTAGAAGAAAATATCAGATACTAATAATTATACTACTTTTTATTAAAACTATTAAATCTAGTATTATAATATTAGATTATATAATTAATTCCAATTAGTATATATAGAACTACTTTTAGGAACTGGCTTATACCGAGAATTATAATTACTAATATTTATAGAACCGGATTACTTTACTAGTACTTTATATATAATAGATCCAAAATAAGATATATAAATTTATAGACTTATAAAATATTTATAGAATTAGAAAAAACAAATCTAGGTCTAATATAGTAGCTAGCAAGCCATTTAGACTATATATAAAGCCCCCAGATAAGATATAATACTAGAATTGCCCTATAGATATAGAGCTTTATAATATAATTCTTAATAATTATTTAGTTTAAAATAAGTAATATAATCTTATATAGTTCTATATAAATAGTTTATTTATATACTAATATAGATATTAATAAGTTTCTATTAAAAGAAATACTAGAATAATATTATTAGAAGCTTATATTTTATAATATAAATATAACTAATATTTATATAGGAAATATTAATAGAAATAGTAACTAATTATATATTTAAGCTTATAATTAGCTCTAATATATAGTCCGGATATATATAGCTTTAGGGTAGCTACTAATATTAGAAGAGTCTAAAAAGCTAACTAGTAAATATAATACTACTATTATATAAAATAAAATCCTTAAATAAGTTATTCTAATAAATATAAAATATATAAGTAATATATAGGCCAGAATAATATTTATATAGTTTCTAATAGTCCAGAATTTTACTTAGAAATAGCCCTTTATTAGTAATACTTCTAATAATATAGGATAGTTAAATAAGCCAGTTATAAAATAACTAGATATATTAAAATAAATATTATTTATTATTAAATATATTATTTTCGAAATCCCCTTTTTATTTTTAAAAGTAGTACTAATAAAATTATTAAGTTTATTTATTATATAAATATTCTATATTCTTAAATTCTTACTTTTTAAAATAGTACTATTATTTTTTAAAACCTGCCCTAATACTATATATTCTATAGCTAAATATTAGTATAGTAATATCTAATATTACAAGTTCTATTAATCTACTAATAATAAATATAATATAAAAGCTACTGCTTTACTTATTTAGAATAGTAATATTAGTAAACTTGAACTTTATAGCTCTGAAATTCCGCTTGTATCTATCTCTTCTTTTATACCTGAAATATTTCAGATCCCTAGCTCTTTTTAGTATTCTTACCTCGTATTTTTTCTTTTAGAAATATCTATTATATCTGTTTTTCTAGTTACTATTACTATATAGCCGCCAGATACTATTTCTATTCTATTTTAAGCTCTTCTTATTCTAATAGCCCTATAATTACTCTCTTCTATATTTTCTTTTACTATAAGCTATATTACTTAATTTAACTACTTTTCTAGTAATATTTATACTATTATATAAGCTTAACGGGCTATAAATATAAGAGTTATTTAGGCCGCTATTTAGGCTATAGCTTCTTATACTAGTAATAGACTATCTAAAGTCTTTTAAGGTCTTATAAATCAAAATATAGCCGGATCTAGTTTTATAGAATTATAAACTATAGTTTTATAGCTAGTTTTCTATAAATAGATATTTAATAATATAAAGAATTAAAAAGCTAAATAAAGAACTATTTAACTTTCTAAAGAAGTTAATAGTAAGTTTTCTTTTATTTCTTTTACTAGATTCTTTATATAAATTCTAATAGATATTTTTTAATAGATAGCTTTTAATTTAAAATAAATAATCGAGTCTTTTCTATTCTTTCTAATATAGTTTCTTAGTAGCTATTCCCTTATTTCTCTCTTTATATTAGTAGATCTATCTATTATTATTAATTTATTAATAATATAAATAAACTAGTATTCTATACTAGTCTTAATAATAAAAGAGTCTAGGAACTTATAGTTTTACTAGGTTCTATTTAAACTGTTTTTAACCTTTCCTACTATAGTATATATCTAGGCTTTAAAAATATCTAAATAATTTTCCTTATTTTATACTAGAATAAGACTTTATATAAAGATCTCTATTTTAAAGTTATTTATAAAGAACTAGAAAATACTTAGAAAATATAGTAATTTAAGAAAATTAAATAATAGACTAAGAAGGCCCAAAGAGCCTAAAAGAGTATTATTTACTAGTATAAATATAAAACTTTAAAAATAAAAAGAGATCTAATAAACTAATAAGTAAATAAAAGTATATATATAATTCTTTTATTTAATTCTAGCTTCTATTCTTTATTTCTTTTATAGATTCTTGTTTTTAGGTTTAATTAACTTATATATATTAGAATTCTTTTCTATTTACTAACTTTTAGAAGCTATAAAATAATATAGAAAGTACTATAGAAAATACTATTAAAGCTAATTCTAATAATAATAATAATAATAATATTAAAGCTATTAATAATAATAATAGTAATAGGTTATTAGATTCTCTTTTAATTTTATTATTCTTTTCTCTAGTAAAAGAGACTATAGTTAATCTTATAGACTATATAAGTATTATTCTATAATAATAGATATATTATTCTTTTTCCTTATTAGATATAGAGAATTAATAGATATAATATTTTTAGTTTTATAAATAAAACCTAAAATACCCGAGCTATTACTAGTACTTTATTTATTATACTAAACGGAAGTTTAATTATTATTATTAAACTCTTTAGACTAATTAACCTTACTTCTTTTAAATAAATCTATTATATAAGGTCTAATAAATTATATATAAATATTTATTAAGGTTAAGATAATTAAGAAAAAATAGATCTAATATCTAATATACTTTTTCCTATATCTTATAATTAGCTTAATACTATTTTAGATCTTATTTCCTTATAAATATATATATATATTTGGAATTTATAATTAATACTTTAAAATAATATTCTTTAATTAGTTCTTATATAATTTAAAAGTCAGGTTACTAAATTTAATACTTTTATAATATTCAAATCTATTTAAGTTTATAAAGTCTTATAATTATTAGAGCCTTTATAATTCTTTATTTTTTGAGTTTAATATCTAAACTATATTATATATTCTATCTTTAATATAAAAAAGGCTTCTAAAAGTCTAAAATTATAAAGGGATTTTTATATTAAGAATATATTATATTATAATAATAAAATTACAGGTATTTATATATAAATATATAATATATTAGACTAGCTATACTAAAAACTATATTATATCTATATATAAAATTATTAATTACTTTATATTAATATTAGACCCGTATAGTTATATAATTTTATATAATTAGCTAGCTATAGAAAAGTCCTAAAGCCCGAAACTTATAAAGAGTCTTAAGGGCTTTAGGGCTTCTGAACTATTACTAGTACCCGGTACTTTTTAGAAAAAGAATATAATATATTCTATAATAAGTAATTTATTATAGACTATTTAACCTTTAAGTTAAGTAGGAAATCTAAAAGCCGGGCTTATAATTCAAGTCTTATTAAAGTTATTAAAGTCTTTACTAGCTAGTATTATAGATTTAATATAAATATTATAGGAATTCTATAGGTTTTATTCTAATCTATCTAGAAAGTATATATAATATATCTCTATATTTGTTCTATTAATATTTATATATAATTCCTAAAAGCCGAACTATTATCTAAAAGAGAAATAAAAAGGCTGAATTAATACCTTTAAAAACCAAGGCCTTAATAAGTCTATCTAGAAAAGCTTATTAATTCTTCTAAAGATAATTCAAGCTCTAATAAATTAGAAAATTTTAAGTTTATTATATATTATAACTTATATAACTAGAAACAGAAACTATTTTAATAGAAGTTTCTTATATAGCTTACTTATATAACTAGAAATAGAAACTTGAGTTTATTATATAGAATTATCCAGATATAGAAACTTCTATTATAAACTCCTTATTTGAATTAATTAGTTGAATTTATTTTTAATATTAAGTCTTTATTAAGATAATTTCCTATTTTTAGAGGCTTTAGATAAAGTAGCTAATAAGTTTCTTAGCTATTAGCTAAAACTTATTAGCTAGAAAATCTATAAATAGTAGATAAGATTATAAAACAGAACTTTTCTAATTATAATACTAAGATATTTTACTATAATATAAAGTAATTAAATATAGAAGCTCTATTAAATATAATATATCTTAAATTACAAGTTTATAAAATAGATATAAAGAGTTTTAGTATTTAACTAGTATTATAATCTAGCCTAAAGGCACCTATTATCTTTTATATCTAATTTAATAGAAATAAGAAATACCTATATTTTAATTTAAGAGATAATTAGAACTTTTATATAGATTTAGAATAGTAGTTTACTCTATAGAAAGAGAATAGACTAGAAATATCTATATTATATTAATCTTTAGAAAAAGTTATAATAAATATTATAACTTCTAAAATACTTTTAAAAAAGCTTTTCTAAACTAAAATAGGCTGGTTTATAATCCCGAAAGATCTATAGAAGTCTTATATACCCGAAAGTATAAGTATTTAAAATAAATACTATTTAAATTCTAATCTATAATAAAAGAAAAATAAAATATATAAAATAAAATATATAAAATAAAATATATAAAATAAAATATATAAAATAAAAGTAAAATAAAATACCCGAATATTTAATAAATAGAAAGCCTAACTATAAGTTATAAGAACTAGTACTAACTAGATATATATATAATAATATTAAAAGAAAAATAAGGTAAAAGAAACTAAAAAATAAATTAATATATATTTTATAAAAGCAAATAGAAAGATATCTAAATAGCCTAAAGGCAAGAAGTATATATTAAAGAAATCGAGATTAGAAAGAAAAAAACAATTTCCTATAAGAATAAATTAGTATATATTCCAAAACAAAGAATAGAAATATTTAATAATAGCCTAAAGGCTTTTATAAATATTAAAAGAGGAGAGGAGATATTAAAGTTTAGAGGAATCTAAATAGAAGTTAGCCTCTTTTTTGAAAGTTTAAAAGAGAATACTTCTAAAGGGCCTAAAGATATAAAAGATATTAGAAAAGGAAAAGAAATATTAAAATTCAAAAGAAGCTAAATAGAAATTAGTTTCTTTTTTGGAAGTTCGAAAAAGGGTATTTTTAAAGAACCCGAAAGTATAAGAGATATTAGAAAAAAGAAGAAAGAGATATCGGAAAAAGGAAAAAGAAATCTAAAATTTAGCTTTCTAAGAAATAAGTAGATTAAAGACTTATAATATAAGAGTTCTAAATAAAAGTAACCCGGAAGTAATAGTTAGATACTAGCTTTAGTATTATTAATAGAAGTATTAAAGGAGAAGGGGTTCAAAAAAGGGGTTTAAAAGAGAAAAAGAAAATTATAAAATAGTTAGATACTAGCTTTTAATATTAATAGTAGAAGTATTAAAGGAGGAGGGATTTAGAAGAGGGGTTTAAAGAAGAAGTTCGAAAGAGGAATTTAGAAGAGGGATTTAGAAGAGGAATTTAGAAGAAGGGTTTAGAAAAGGGGTTTAGAAGAGGGGTTTGAAAAAGAAGAGAAAAGTTATAAGGTAATTAAATATTAGCTTTTAGTATTAATAGAGGTATTAATAAAGAAAGTATTAGTAAAAGATAAAAGCTTTTAGTATTAATAATAAAGTCGAAAAAATATAGAAGAAAAATAAAAGTTTTAGAATAAAGATAAAATAGAATTATAGTTTTATAAAAAATAAAATTACTAATATAAAATAGTTATATTATTATATAATTCTATATTTACTTTTATTATTTATTAAAAATATATATCTTTTAAGAGAAAGTATTATTTAGAATTCTTAAGCCTTTCTAATTTAATAACTATATATTTGAAAAATAAGAAATAAATATAATTATATATATTAGAATAAGAGAATTTTTCTTATTTAAAAATTATAATTATAATATTACTAAATATAGAAATATAGAAGTTTATATAATAAGCTATATATAGAGATTTAAGAAGATTTAAATTACCTCGAATTATTTATAATTAGTAAAGTAAATTAGCTAATTATATAAATTAAATATAGTTTAATTATTATTAGTATACTTTAGCTTTTATAAATTAGTAAAAGAAAGAATATTTATATCTTTATTTTTATAACTATAATATCTAAAATTATAATTTTTTTAATATTTAAATATACTTAACCTAAAGCTATTAAATACTAATATTTCTATTTTCAGGTATTATTTATTATAAATTTATTCGGATTTAAATAATTATATTAAATATATATCTTTATATTCTAAAAGTAAATAATAAAAATATAGTTATACTAGTTTTAATCTTAGTCTTAACCTTAATTTTAATTTTCTTCTAAAAACAATTTTAATTCTAATATATAATACTATTATTAAAGCTTTCTTCTATTAAAAATATATTAAATATAACTTTAGATAGTAGCTCTAGTAAAGATAAAAGTAGTAGAAAAGATAATAAAGCTATAAATAAATAGAAAGATAATATTTATAATATATTTTCTAATAATTTAGACTCAGTCTATAATATCCTCTCTTATTAATATATTTAACTAATAAATCCCTCTATTCTTTAACTTCCTTTTTATATATAACCTTCTTTTCCTCTTTTATAATAATACTTTAATTTCCTTATACTATCTAATAATACTACTAAAGTAGTAAAGCAAATTAATAATAAGACTAAAGTTATAGAGATAGAACTATACTAGAATAAGAAACTAAAAGAATTAGAGAAAGATAAGGCAAATCTGGAAGCAAGCTTAATATATACTTATAGAACCGAATTCTCTTAAACTTATACTATTTATAGTAATAAGAAGAGACCGAGGGGCCCTTTTAAATACTATATAGTTATAAAAGGCAAATTTAATAGTACTTATATAAATTGCAGATATAATAATAATAGTAAAGTCTATACTTTCTATTAATTTAATACTAATCCTACTAAGTCTAGAAAGCCTCGCTCTATATCTGCAAAACCCTTTATACTAAAGCCTTAACTGCCTATAAGATATAGAAAGCGAGTATAAAGATAGATATAAGGTCAGAAGGTAATAGGGAAGGAGGTTGTAGCAGAGGAGGGTAAGGATACTGGAGGAGAAGGGGACGAAGGAGATATAGATAATTCGAGTGATCTAGGCAGTACGGAGGATACAGAGAGTAAGGGAGATGGAGATGTGCCTTATAATCCATGGGATTTGCCTTACGGACTACGCAAGCTAAGGGGGGGCTAGGAGTAGTCGAGAATAAGGTGTGTATGCTGTACTTCTTTTTTTAGTAAGGTATGGGGGGGGGTGCGGGCGCGAAAATCAAAAAATCAGAAAATCACTTTTCGCTTCTCGGTTTTGTCGACTAGCCCGCTAATGGCCTCAGTATACCTGCCAGATAAGCAGCCGCTTCCTGAATCTCCTCATTTCATTCCTCTTAACAACTTGGTTTGTGCAGCCGGGTGTACCAAAAAAGAGCAAATACGTATTGTAGTTTCGCAGCGAGACCAGCTTCACTTTACAACACAATCTCTGAGCAGAGCAGCCACGCCACCTGTGCTTTCATCTATATCACAAGGGAGGACCACCGCCCCGCCTTCCACAAGCGCCAGCTCATCTACTCGCTCTCCAGCATATTCAACCCGCTTCCAGGTCTTTAAGCCTCCAGTGCTCGTATCAACTTCCCAGACCCGCGTTCGCCGATGATATCGCTTCCACCCGTACGAACAATGCCCTCCGAATCCACTGCCACCTCCATAGCATAGCCACGGGCCAAGCTGAGGGGTCTCGTGGCTATTTCGCTGAGACTTTTCTTGCTTTTGTGGCAGCAGAGCACA
This sequence comes from Hyaloscypha bicolor E, assembly GCF_002865645.1. NCBI lineage: Eukaryota > Fungi > Ascomycota > Leotiomycetes > Helotiales > Hyaloscyphaceae > Hyaloscypha > Hyaloscypha bicolor. Next base: position 160,211 of record NW_020194609.1, on the reverse strand, counting down.
GAAGTCATTCACGTGATCGTGACCGCAGCCTAATGCTGATATGCCCTCTTTGGCGAGAGCATCGTAGAAGTGTGAGTTGAAGCTCGGACCCTCGGTGGGCTCTCTGCGATGGCCGGCCCGTATTATAAGTGTGCGGTCTCCGTACTCGGGAATAGGGATGTGTGAGAAAGCCAGAGACAGATGAAAGCGGCTGTCATTATCGTCCTTGTCACGCGCCTTTCGTAGCGACTGCGATGTGGTTGTGAACCAGTCGATTTGATTTTGCTTGATCGGGTCATAGTCTGGATTGTGTACCTTACTTGGTATCTGCCCGTGGGAGTCTAGGAAATATAAAGTCGATAGTGGGCGTTGTGACGGCGCAGGAGCCAAGATCTCAAGGTAGTAGTTGCCAACGCCGTCGACCTGCTCTGGGCCCGACTGACAGAGGCTAAAGGGCAGGTCCTGAAAGATTGACATCTGTGCCGTGCCTGCCATGCTATGTAGTCAGCAAGAGTCAGGAAATGTCGTGTCATGACACAAATGTAAGCCCAAGGACGCGGCCCAAGAAATGGGCAGCTAGCATTGCTGGGACCTAGCTGATCAAGAGGGCATAAGAGTCTTGGAGAGCAACCGCGTGGAGCAAAGCATTCTCCAATGCTCGCGAAATCGTGACAGCGTTTGGTATCCATGGCTAGATCTGGGTTTTGCCATCTTATGGAACAAGCAACTTACGTGATAATGCGTAAGTACCCTCACTGTCATGATTGCCAAAGACAGCTGCCCATGGAATCGAACGGTCAATCGGAGGAGCAACCACCTTAAAAAGGGCAGATTCGCTGTCGGGGATATTGTGATGTAGTTGATCCCCAGTGAGAATAACAAGGTCTGGTTTCTCGATATCCAAGATCTTTCCAACGAAGTCTACGGTGAGTGGGTCGGCCTCGCTTTCAGGTAGAGCCCGCCCATGGCCATCAATGGCATCTTTGCATATACCAACACCAGTAACCATGTGAGTGTCGGAGATCTGGAAAACCTTGAATTTGCCGTCCGTCCTAACTCTCAAAGCGGTCCGAGGCCCATTCTGTTTCGGCTTCGCCCTGCCGTATAGTACGCTTAGCCTTGCAACCGGTACCTCTGGCTGAGCGTTGAGCTGGAGCGGTTGTTGCATAAGAGCCCATTGTGGTCGTGGATCAACGGCATCTACACCAAAAAGAACGCCCAGCTCTGTCACAGCCTGACGAATGTCGCCGGTATAGCTACGTCTTAGCACCCAAATACCGCCAGGTCGACTCGCCCATGAGTTATCAAAGGCAGCGTTGGGATGCGGCTCGCCAACTCTGATATCCATAACTAGCAGGTCGTCAGCTGTGAGCTCTGTCTCCTTCGCCCTCGCTATATGCAGCCATGCGCTCTGCTGAGCTGTATGTAAGTAGAGGTCCTTCTCTATGCGGTGCCATATCCGTGAGTCTAGTTCGCAGCCAGAAGGAGTTTCTGTTGGAGAGCAAAAGCACACAGTTAGATCCGTAATGACTGTGTGAGTGTTATCGAGGTCAATAGCAGAAGTGTCGGATGACATCGCCTTCTTGGAGGGGAACAGCCTCGGGAATTTGAATAAAAGGACTCCAAGCGTGTAAAAAGTCGAGAGTACACAAAATTATCCCTTCGTCCGGCGAGACATATGCAGGGGGTCTCAACTAGAAGGGTTCACCAGCCAACCGCCCAAATCACTCACCGCCCAAGCAAAATTTTGGAAAATTTTCAAAGGGCTCAGAAAATCCAGAAAATCATTGGAATGACTAAAGCGAGGTCGTAGATCACGAATATTAACTTATTTTCTTCATTTTGGGATGTGGTTATGGTGTGGTTATAGTAAACCTATTTTTTGGGCGGTGAGTGATTTGGGCGGTTGGCTGGTGAACCCTTCTAGTTGAGACCCCCTGCATAGCGCGTGGACATGTCTCGCCGGACGAAGGGATAAAATAAAATAAGAGATGAAAATAAAATTTTCATTATTATATTAATTTTATAAACTCAAAGTCATTAATATAATATTTATTAATTAAATCGTAAACCCTTCTTATTATACTACCGTCTCTCTTTGCCTCTTATTTATTCCCATCTTTGCTAGCTTCTCTTTAGAGCATATAGCGTAATGCAACGTCTTCAACGAATGAGCAGTTAATCTGTATGCATCCACCGGCTCCTTAAACCCATATTGCGCCAAGGCCTGTAACTCGATCATATACGACTTCTTCACGTTGACATAACAGAAATCACGTTTCATCGCCTTTCCATTGCGAAGCTTCAATGTGTCTTTTGCAAAAGGCTTGCTCTCGGTCGCAACGCGCAAATACCCGAGACGATGCGCAGCCAAATTTCCAGTATTGTATTTCATACCCTTCGATGCCACATGCTTCTTGATAGCAGTACCATGGAAGGAAGTCATCTGCCAACGTTAGCTCGGTTGTTAAATTGTTTATTCTGACTTACGATGGCAATTTCAACGTGAGAGTTGTACTGGACATCCACGGGAATTGAGAGAACGACCACAGGATGATTAAAGGCTCCATCGAGTAGCTCAGAATCTGTAAAAGCCCCTTTTGGGATGATTTTCGGAGGTGGGAGGAACATAACAACTCCAGGGAGAATTTTGGAGGCATCTTCAGGCTTTAGAAGCTTGAAGATACTCATTGTTGGCGTTGGCTTTTGAATCTGAGACTTCATGATAGTTGTGAGCGTCGAAACTAATTTTTGGTTCAAAAAGAAAAGGCGCATATTGGGAGCAGTCTACTTTATTTGTTCAATAATTAGAAGGTGGACGCCGAATATGGAAGAAGATATGTCATTTATATCACAGAGACAAAGGAAGAACAAAGAGCCAAAGTCAGGGTTCTGAGTAAACAAAGACAATGTACCGAAGCCGCATTGTTGTGCAATCTTGTAGCAAAGACGAAAGCGTCTAATAATTCCACGGCCTATGGTAACCGATTATTCCTCGCAGGTTCTGCATGAGTCCGGGCGAAATATTGCAAAATTGCGGCCCTTTATCTAGCCACTGGAAGCGGAGGATCGGAGGGAAACTTGCGTTTTGGGAAATCACAACACCATCGAGAATGTTCCGACAATTCTATCACACTTCAAAGCGCCATGCTAAATCTATCACCGGATAACCATTTTAATCTTGTAATTCCTATTCATCCTTAATCTTTTATCTGCGATTTCCACACCATGGCGTGGTTTCGCTTGGCACCAAAGTCACTGGGAACACTTCAAAGTTTCTGGATTTAACCACAATCCTGTATCTTCTGCATAGATTCCAGACTTCTCTGATACTCCCACTTTCATCCATTTGTGGTAGTTAGGGTGCTAGGTTCTTCATCGAACTTGCAGCGAGATTGAAGCATGTGTGACAGAGACATAATTTTCTTGCCGGATTTCCTTCAAACTTGTGGGCCTGTTACGACCTCACAATATTTATGTTGGATTGTACTCAATCTGCGCTGTACGTCGTGATTCAACAATGATTTCTTTGGGAGCGAGCGGGTGGCTTGCTCCTTTACCGCATCGGAAAAATTTGCCGATAAATGGGGGAGAACCCAGCTACACCAAAACACTTGCAAGGTACGCACATAAATTTCAATGCCTTTCATTAAAAGTAGACTTCATACAACCCAGAGGCTTCTTCCTTATTGTTCTACAAATCCACTCAAGGAAAGATAACTCGGTGCCCTTAACGCAAGTTGCCAAGATGCAGCTCCCCACCCTCGACTCGCCATCAGTCGAAGCTTTCACCGCTAAAATTTCCTTCTCACTAAACACCACCACCCCACCACCATCCCAAGTCCTTTCTTTCGGTTCCACGCTCCCCGAGCTAATCCCAAGAATGAACTCCCCCGTCCTCTCTAGCGTCAAGCGCGGCATGGCCGGCTTTCCAACATCTGTCAACCTCGTAACTCGTAACTGGCGACCTAATAATCGCAATCGATACCGCCTACAAACTCGAAATCCTCGTCCGCGTGCTCTCACGCACCGCGGTGCCTTTCCATAAGGCGACATCGGAGATTGTTTTTGAGGAAGGACATCCCAAGCTGACGATTGGGTTTTGGAAGGAGTTTCTGGGAGAAGAGCGCGGATGGTGATTTCACTGTGTTTGTGAGCGGGAAGGGAAGGAAGGTGTTGAATGTAATTTTTCAAGTCGTATAGCCGGTGCCGAAACTGTCTACGACAGATAGTCATTCGGTGAAAGCATAGTTGGAGTTGGTGGGGAGAGTAAGGGGGTTGAAGATTGGGGTTGGGCTGGCCAAGGAGGTGTTTGTATTTGAGGGCGGAAATGGGGAGGAAAATAAGAGGGGCAATTCGTTGGCTGCGGCGGGAAGGAAGACCGCGAGGTTGAGTTTCCCGGTGCCGAAAGAACGGAGGAAAGTAGGGGATTATTCTGTAGATGCTGTTTCCGTCGAAAATCATACAGATTGGAGTCCCTTGCTAACGAGTTAACCAACTTGAAGTGTTTTAAGTGGGATTGGACCTCTTAGGTGAACCACATCTCCTGATCCGGACGACTTGGGTTGATGAAAGAAAATTTGATTTAGTTGAGGAAGACTTTATCCTAGCGGAGGGTTAGCGTTGCTATACGGAGTGGACAACCAGCCGCGTAGAATCTTGGAAAGACAAGAAAGAGCAGGATGGGGTCGTTTTGGCAGCGGGTCGCCAAGGCTGTGCTCTGCGAAAGGTTCGAGACCATTTGGCTGACGATGGAGATATAGTTTCCTTGAGAATAACATCCGAGGTATTTGGTAATAGATAGGAGAATTATTTTGGATATTTGGAATCCTGGCACTCGCTTCCCCACGTGCTATTGGGATCCCGGCGCTTTGAAGTTTGAGGGTGGTAACCTTATATGAAGCCGACTCGCCTCTCGTAATAATATAGCAACTATCACCAAATCTTCTTTACTATCGCCTAACCTTCCCACCAGGCGATTCGCAAAGCTTCTAGGAGACGAGGCGGAAAAGGTCTGTTGCACATCTGCTATTCTGCACGTATATTGCAAAGCTGTGTGTGCAAGGAAACAACCCGGACTGGCTTTTCAATAACAGGTGATAGTATGCTTCCGGTCTTGCCCGGGAGGTTAGGCGCTCTGCCCATGCTGTCTCCACGATTGCCATTGGACATCAAGAGCTCAAGGAGGAGAAATCGATCGTTTGTTGCACATCTGCAAATGCAACGCGTTATTAAAGACACGCCCTTACCGGGTTTGAACATGATTCAGGAAACCAGTCAGCTCCAAATAGGCAAATAGGGGAGTTAGTTTCGTCTGACTGGTCGGATGGCTCCCCCTTCCTAAATCGTGCAGACAGAGTATTGGCTAGGCTTCCAAAATGTCTAGACTGTGACTAAAAAGGGCTAGGAAACGAGACCGCAGTTAATCTAATTTGTCGCAGCCGTTCCAGGGAAGTCGTTGCGTGGTTGGGGGAGTGGGCTGCAGCGGGAAAATCGTGGAGGTTGGTGCGTGGCTGACGAATTTTCACAAATACGCTGGAAGGCCTCCATACAATCATACGTGCTTGTGTTAAGATCGGGAACGTACGGTGAGGGGGGTTGCACGGCTTCTGAGCTGTGTCGTCGTGATTTGACGGCATGCCTATGCGGAACAACCTTGGAGACGAAGTTAGGAAGATGCGGGTGATCCCGCCCAAAGATGGAGCCCGGAACTTTGTTTTTGCGTTATGGTACCAGGGGCTGGGCTATATAGGGGAGCGCATGAGCGAGATGAGGGTTGGTGCGTCACGAGAGAACCCGACACCCGAGGACAATACTTCAAAATTTTAGGCTACATTTAACTATACGCTCAAAAAATGCATTACAGACGAGAGAGTTAAGTCAGCATATTCAAAGAACGGACAGGGACTGGTACAAACCCTTTGTGAATTTGTGTTCGTTGCAGGCTCGGCAACGATTGGCGTTTTGCACTATCAATAACAATCAATGCCATAATCGTAAGGTATCGATTGTATCGATAGTGCAATCGATTATTTAGCGAGCTAATCCCTATATACGTACGATTTTACCCCTTTTCTAATTCCAGAAGGTTCAGAAGTTTAGTAAAGTACTATACTATATATAATAAAGGAAAGGCTCTCTGTTATTTACCTATTTAAAGAAAGTATCTAGAATTCCAGTCCTTTTCCAGTGCTTAAGGCACTCCCGCATCTCAATTGTCTCGGCTTCTAGCTGCCCCCTATCCCAGCTTACCGTACGACGAGCCCCTGAAAAGACTCTCTCTGGTTTATCGCTCATTGGTACTATTGAGAGGATATTAATAGCCATACGAGAGAGCTTAGGCCAGCGTTGCCTTTACGTATCTTGGCACCACTATACAAGGGCCCCCTTTTTACCAGGATCATACGATTCCTCTATATTAAAGTCCACATACTCGTCCCCACTTGCTGGCCTAGTAGCTGATTGAAGGGCTAAGGCAAGCCGATCGTAAGTATCGAGTGCTTCTGGCTCCTGAGAAGAGCTAGTAGTTGGAATAATTAGAGCTTGTGGCCCCTCGTCCCAATACCTTTCCCAGAGCTTTTTTACTCTTAGTAGAACTGGCTTTACCTACTTCTTTGGCCAGTGCATTTTAATATATCTTATACGGCGTGCAGGGTTCAGAATTAAAGCGGTAGCGTAAATAGGAGACATATCTGTCTTTATATAGTACTTATTAAGTACTGCATATGCAATATTTAGGCATTAAAGGAAATCTTGGCTCTCTTTATCCTTTTTCTTTTTGTACTTAGCCTATAAAAGTTAATTAAGTAAAGACAAGGAAGAAAGGAAAGAGAGAAAGGAAAAGGGGTAAGCTTATAGTTATTTCTTGCAAGTATTTAATTAAAATATCTATTATAAAGAGCGTAGTATTAATGGATGTGGAATCTCCCTCTATAGCAAAAGTAGCTCGTAAAAAGGGACTAAGGAATTCCTTAATTATATGAAGCTTTTTCCAGTCTTGGTGGCTCAAAAGATCTAGTTCTAGCTCTTCCTCGTAGTCCTGGCAATACTTTTCTACTACAGGCCTCAAATTGAGAAGTACAAAAAGCATATCATACTAGCTATTCCACCTCGTTTGATTATCCATTGGAATTAGCCTTTTCGCAAGAGCTTTAAAGGCTGCCGTATGGCCTGGTAATCCACGAATATAAATAACAATATTATACGCTTGGCCAAGTGGTCCCAAGAGCCTAAACTTGGCCCTAATTGCTTCCTTATCCGCAAGCTCTCTAGTCTCCTCCTGGCTATCATATAATTTAAGCTCTTCTGCTCTAATTACGTCCGTAAATAGGAAGGCTTAGATAACAAGATTAATAATATAGCCAATATAGCGAACTCGCTATTCCTCTGTATTCTACTCCCTATCATACGACTCTACTAAGAAGGCTTAAATATATTGACAAAGAACATTATTTGAGGAAGTATTATCGGTAATAATAGCCCCAAGCTTTCGTATAATGCCGTAATCCTCAAGAACAGGGCAAAGAATAGAGAACTGGTCCTCTCTACTATGGCCAGGTACTCTCTGGAGAGCAAGAAGAGCTTTTTGCCTCTTATAATCGTATATAGTAAAATGTACATAAATTGCCAGAAGAAGTAATCGATTTGGGGAGGTCCAAATATCGAGCGAAATATGGATAAGTGAGACTGCCGATTAAAGGGTCTTTCGTACGATAATCTTATGCTTTCCCCAAGCTTCTTTGACTTTATTATAAACTCCAGAGTAAGAGGTTATAATCTTGCCCTCGCAAGCTCGATTCAGGACTTGGCAAAAGGTATGAAATTCCGGCCATTTAACGAGAGTAAAAGACAGATTCCGTACGATAATCAGGGAGATTAGAGCTTTAGTAATAACTGCTGTATTAAGGCAAGCTCCAAGGACCTTATTATCAAATTCCTCAATCCCATTTCCCTCCTTAGCTTGAGCTTCGTACCAGAGTTATTTAAGTTGCTGGTTTGTAGTGATTTGGCTCTTACTTTTAGCCTTTGATATCGTAATTTGGTGGTGGCGGCTCAAATGATCCCCCATATTTCTTGATATTCGTGTACCATATGGCTCAGTTTTACAAAGGGTATAATAAAGAACGTCTTGCTTAAGATTATCTGGAGTAGGAATACGACAAAATTCCCAATAAGGTGCTCTCAACTTTGACATATCTAGAGTACTTGGAGTGGAATCTACTGAAACTGATCGCGCAAACGATGAATCTGGTTCAAGTGAAGAAGACATTTTGACGATATCTTTGGAAAAAATCAGTATGCGAGGCAGGGAAAATAGAGAGAAGAAGAGAGAGAGAGAGAAGAGAAAAATGGGGGGATGCGGGGTAAAAGCGGTGGAACAATCGTTTAGTAATCGATTACCAATCGATTACAATCGATAGCTAATCAATAGTGCACACAATCGATTGCTAATCGATTACTCAGCAATCGTTGCCGAGCCTGGTTCGTTGCAAACGAAATGATGGCTGGCCTAGAAACCCTCCTCGAAAGCATGTTGCCAGCTTTCCAAAGACCTTCACCGCATTACTGGGTTTTCTCTGTAACATTGTCTAAGATAAGCTTAAGGAAGACCCAAAGAAGCGTTACAAGCGTCCCCATACAACCGCATCACCCCATACCGCGCTTATGAACCAAGTCTCCCACTCCACCGACCTCGAGCGACCTCCAGCATTGACTCTACCACTCCCACCCCCAAAAAACCCAAGCACATCGAAAAGCAGGGGGAAGACCTCGCGGATTACCTATCCTCAATCAGAGAGCCTCCCTCTCATGCGTTTATCACTTGAGATCTACCTCGAAGTATATAATGCTGTACTCGGTGATCGCAGGGTCCATATTTCGTTTGGGTTTGGGAACTTTGGGCCAGAGCGGCGTGAGCTGGAGCCCGTTCCCTGGGTGATGACTCTAGGGGAAAGAAGAGGGAGTTGGTGGAACACAAACTGCACCTGGGATCACAGCGAAGACAACTCGTACAGGAACATATTGATGGATAATCTCTGTGGAGCCACCAAGTATTGGAACCGGTCAGAGAAACATTGGCCGCCTTATTCGATGGGAGGAATGCAGAAGCTGGATTTTGCGATCTTGTTGACCTGTCGGAAGATATGAACACCTTGCCCTTTTGTTTGCCAGAAACCTGAGGGAGAGCTAACATGGGATGGGCAGTTATTCAGAGGCAATCGACGTACTTTACAGAAGGACTTTCGTCTTCAATGCTTCCGAATCTTTCCAAATTCGTCCTCCCCAAACGGCTGGCGGAAATCACCTTTATAGAGGCAGTGTGGAGAATGCCGTCTCTCACTTATTATGGGCGGCCGGGTCTACTTAACAGAAATTACACTTACTCTGGACTCAAAAGATTCTGGACTGAGCTGTGTACGATTCTCGCAAACATGGAAAGCTTGAGTCACCTCAAGATCGTTCTTCCAGATTATCATGGTCAGGATATGCCACTGGAGAACAGGCGAGAAATGTGGCTGGTACCACTGGACAAGCTCAAGGGAAAGAGCATAAAGATGTTCGAGATTTGGGTCCCAGAGAGTTATGCGGTACATTTCACGGTTGATGAACCGCCTCAGTTCAAGCTGTACGCTATGATATCAACCCTGATGTAATAGACAATTCTAATGCGCGCTTCCCATAACATGGGGGGAAGTGATGGTTGTGGCCCGGTGGGGTATTGGCCAGGAAGTCTTTCAATAATAGTCAGCAAGCGAACGTGGGAGGCCGACTACTACCATTTCCTGAATCATAACTAGAACCGGAGTTCTCTGTGGGTCCTCGTCGTAATCTCTCTTAGCAACTAGATAGAAGAACCATGTCAGCCGCGAAGCTGGTAGGGGATAGGGGACACGAATAACAGTGCTAGCCGGCGGGTATAAAATCAGATGTATGTACCCTGTTGTTTTGAGAAATGGGATGCAGGATATGGCCGGACCGCCGGCTCTCGAGACAAAGAAAAGTTGAAGGTAGGTAGTGATACTGCTGAGTAGGGTGAAAGCAGACCGAACTTCTTTGCTGCGAAGCCCGGGTCGTTTTTTGAGCTCTGCCCGAGTCTGAATGCGTATACTATGGTTATTAATGGGAGGGATTGAAATTATTTGTCAATGGCCGCTCGCCTGGGAAGTTACTGAGATCGGATCTTTTTGCTGGCACTTGCCAACTAGCTGCAATCAGCCCAGACGAGGATGGCGGGGTGACCGGGAATGAGGGAGACACCCACGGCCAGCTAGGGCCCGAGTGATGAAGTAGACATAGAATAACATAAAACTTAGGGCAGTTCTAGAAAATAGATACGGAGATGACGATCAATTGACGGTGTGCGAGCGAGGAGGGATAGGTTCTGCTATGCTCTTCCCTCCTCGCTAAGGAAGGAAAGCACGTCCATCGTCCATGGTTCCTCCCTTCCAGAAAGGGGAACCATTGGTACCCAGGGGAAGCTACGCCGAGAGCCGCCTAACCTTGTGTCACACCTGCACCATTTTATGATGTTTTATCAACTTCAACATTCATTTCCAGACAACACTTTCCAAGAACACAGATACACGATGGCTGCTACAATTGAGAAGTTCGTTGGCGCCGACATCACAGACGAGATTATAGCCCAAGCCGCCGACCTCTTCAGCTTACACTATGGAGTCTGGGGCTTTATCGCAAAAGAAAAGATGGAAGTACACGAAGGTAAGACTTCTCCCCTTCTAAAATCATACCATCGAGAGCTGCCACCAGACTGCGGACATTCATCTCATACTCAGATCTCGCTGACTGAAGTTGATTTAGGATCAAGAGTGAAAATGTCCCTCGGCAAGCTGAGAGAACAAGTCCTCCCGCCTTTCAAGTCGCCAAATTGCAAGCACATCTACGTCCGCGGTCTCCTCCCCAGCACGCCTTCCGCTTATCACCCCCCTTTCTCGGTCGGTCACGTCTTCGCAACTCGCTTCCTGCACAACAACCGCCCGGTCCTATGGATAACACAACTCGTTGTCCACTCTGCTCACCGAAACCAAGGGATCGCGAAAGCCCTTCTTGAAGCTTTGCGAGAGGAAAACGCACAAATGGTTGGGGTCTTGTCGTCCAACCCATATGCGATTGCTGCTGTTTTGAGGGCCTTTGGGTCGGGTCTTGAGAGGGTTGAGAAGGTGTTGGAGATGACGAGGAGGAACGCGACGAGGGTAGATTGATGCCACTCCTTTATCAAGACACTGCTAACTTTCGTTACAGGTAATGGCTTCCTGCCCAATCGAGTATGTTCGACATTCGACCGTACGTGGTAAATTGTTCAGCGACAAGGACGACATTGAGGACATTGACGGTAAAGCGGTGGTATCGTGCGCAGATACCGGCTTTTGGGTGGATCATCAAGAGTCAGAACAGGCTCTGAAGGTCCTCAAGGCAAAGGGCGTGAAATGGCCGCTGGGAGAGTTGCCCCAGGGGTGTGAGTTCTTGGTTTTGGTGGAGGTGAGGGATGGCATGAGGGTGGGGTCGATTTATCCGCATATGGTGTAAGGGCATGAGTATGGCTCGGGGATGGCGGGTAAAGCGTTGGCATATGGCTTGGGCCAAGGTGAATCCTAACCTTCCATGAATTGATTGTCTCAAGACGGAGGGAAGCTTCACATCGAACCGAGCGACGCTCTTCAGCTCTTTGCTTCCAGCACCGCTATCTCGGCTTCGTTTGGATTGCCTTGCGGGGAAAATCGCTGTTTATTTCATGTAAGGCTGCAGTAAATTAATATATAATTACCCATACCTCATATGTACAAATGCATCCCATCTTTATACGCCGATGAATGCATGTCCCAAAGAGCAGTCAAAAGCCCTGTATACTTTGTCCACCCCATAACAGGAGAAACACCCTATTCAACCCTCGTGTCATTATTCTTTCCTAGCGTACTGGGACTCTCTGGATGCTCATCATCACTCATCAACCCTTCCAGCTCAAACTCCTCCGCATCTCGAATTTGTCTCGAGTCTGTGGCCCTGGCATGCCCATTCATCCTCGGCATTCTTGCTGTCCTGTCGGTATCTTTTGGTGGCACGGCTGGAGTCGAATTGACAGCGTAAAGATGGAGGAGCATATTGGTAAACAGGAAGATGAGGAAGGCAAAGCTGTAGAGAACGAGGACGTAGGAGACGTGAGTTATCCCCGCGTCAGAAATGAGCTGCATTTGCTCTTCGGTGGCGCCCATAAAAAGGAATCCGGAGGCATAGAGTAACTGGAACTGGTCAGCAGTTGTCAATAGGAGAGGGCGGGTAGCCTTACGAAAGGAGGGATATATTGGAAGCTGTTGGCATCGCCATCCTCTGAGATGGTATTCGCATCCCTGAGCACGAAGGAAACTTCGATAATCCTTGTCAAACCAGCGGCCATCAGAGTATATCCAAATACGGTATGAACCATTGTGCTGAGCAGCAGATGCTGAGGATGTGCAGACATAGCCCAGCCAGTAATCAAGATGACGAAACCTGGGATGAAGTTTCTCTTTGGCCCTCCGTCTCGCTTTCTGCTCAGCCAGACACCAGCCAGACCTGCACACCACCAAATCACGCCCATAGTTGTATGCTGGATATCATTTGCAACCCAGGCACCTCCCCATCGGTGTTCAGTGAAAGTGTTGACGCAGCCCCACGCAGCGATGAGAAGGGAGTCAAAGAATTCCTGTGATCGGCCTGTCCTCTTCAACCATGCCTGACCCACTAGCATGATGATCGTAAGAACAATTCCGTATCCGATGAAGGCACTTCCCATAATGAAGTGGGCAAGACATTGTCCCAAATGATCATCCCGGCAGTATCCCAAAGCTGTGATGCCACCAAAAAGCATCTGCACCCAGGCCACAACTGGCATAAGCTTTCCTACAACTCCGTGCCCCACCACGGCCACTTTCCGAATCTTCCCATGGAACCCCTTCGTGATGTGGAACTTGAGGTAGATGCCGAAGACGATTTGGACGCCCGACATCAACATCAGCCAATTCGAGAACCCGGCATGGATATTCTTCGCGAATGCCTTCCCCTTATGCAAGTGACCCAGAAAATATGCCACCACTGCAATCGCCGTTCCCAAGACTTGTACCGGGACGTGCCATCGATTCCGCACTATCTGTTGTACCAGTCAGTAAAGCCCATCTACTGCGGCAAAAAGAAACGAACCCCAAGAACCATCCCAGTTGGGAAGATGATGCCAAAGGACAACATCATCAGCAGAATGTGAATCCATAGTATCGAATCCTGCCCCGTGTCAGCACCTCCATTCTGTCATCCGGAGCCAAAACACCTACTATCGGATCCACGCTCATAGCTTCGCCATCGACTATCTTCTCCATATTGTGTCCTCCGTGTGCAGCAGCGCCTTTTGCAGAGAGTACCAGGCCGATAGACAATGCCAAAGATGGCGTGGGGTTTCTGAATCGGTCCATGTTCGAGATTCTTATCCCGTTGGCGTCTGAGCGCGATTAATTCGAAACTCGAAAGCCGCAGGGCGAACAGACGTCGATCGAGGAAATGGAACTGGAGCTGTCGAGACCGGACGAAGTAGAGAGTATAAACAGTGAAGCTATCCCTCCCCCATGGGCTTACGAATAGGAGTCGTCAACTTGGAAGTCGTTCGTGGCGTTGCTTGCCCGGGAGATGCGGCGGTGCTAGGACGCGTGATTTTCGGCTACGCTTTGGTGCATTTGATTGGTGGAGAAACGCGCGGATTCTCACGTGACGTAAATATTAAAAGAGGCACAAAGCTCTCCACCTCTTCGCCTTCTAGAAACTCACTTCTATGAATAGGATCTGAAGCAGTTTGGTGCGAACACTTTTACACATTGAACTAGCCTCTCGTCACATCACGGGATTTTCAAAAAGTTTGGCAACGGGAATTTCTATTTGCCGAGTTGAAGTCCGAGACCCCGGCCACCTCGCTGAAATCTATTTTCCGAATTCAACATCATGCCTACAGATCGATGCAGTGGGCACCTGTCAAGAGCGCTGCCTAAAAAGAGAATTCGCTCCACTCTCCTGAACGCTTTTTTGAGTCACCATTTCTACGATTGTCCTATCTTTCTGTACATGTGAGATTGGCTTCCGATGAGGAGATTGAGATCAGTGTCCCGCAAACCCCGCAAAGCCGAATCTGTAAATATACGTCTGCAATACACTCAAGACTGCCCGGGGTAGCTTGTCTAGCCCTGCAAACAGAATCCCTAGGCACAACCTGCCGCTACCAGAGGTCATGTCTGGATTGTCTCACGTCTGATGAAGAGTATTCAGCAATGTCTTTCCACGCTACCAATCCAGCTGTTTCTCCCCCTTTACCAACCCCCGATAGACCCGAAGAATCCCAGAATCGAAAAAGACATCCGTGTGTGTTGTGCCAGCAACGCAAGGTCAAGTGTGACCGCAGCGATCCTTGTGCCAATTGCGTCAAGGCTTTGGTTGAGTGCGTCTCACCCACAACTCTGCCGCCGAGGCGACGGAAAAAGCGGTTCCCCGAAGCAGAGCTACTTGCACGCTTGAGGAAGTACGAGGACCACTTGAGAAGCTATGGAGCCGACATAGATGCCATTAACTCAGAAGGGCCCAATGCGGGACTGCAGTCTGCTTCAACTACCACCCCCACCATCAAGATTTCCACTTCCCCGCTTGACGGCGCGACCCCAGAACCTATCAAATCGTTATCAATTCGAAGGTCTCTCAAGAACGTCGAAAAGTAAGGATTCCAGTCTCTTTTAGCTCGTCCTGTGGTTGACTCGTATAGCAATCTGTCGCGCGGGCTCAATCAAGAGGTCGGTCTCCCTTTCACTCCATGAGTTCCATCGGTCTCCCATCTTGGGGCACATTCTAAGCCGCCTCTAGTTTCGAGATGCCGAAGAGCTGCTACAAGGTTCCTCTGAGGATGAAATGTTTGAGAACCCCATAAGCAGGACCTACGATGGAATTGACGAGTATGGGAGTGACATCGTCTTCCCCTCCCCAGCCTCTGAAGATCTGCGGGATCTCCACCCTTCAACAGTCCATATATTCAGACTTTGGCAAAAGTTTCTTGATTCTGTGAATCCACTAGTCAAAATATTTCACGCGCCAACAGTGCAGCAACAAGTTCTCGATGCCACCGCTGACTTGGACAATGTACCAAAGGAGATGGAGACGTTGATGTTCGGAATATACAGCATGGCTATCGCCTCTTTCACCGACCGTGAATGCTTACCGATATTTGGAGAATCCAAAACTACGTTGCTGAAACGATACCACTCTGGTGCACGATTAGCGTGCCAGAGGGCGGGGCTTCTTCGTTCTTCGGACCTGACTACTTTGCAAGGATATGTGCTATATCTTGTGCGTAACTATCCAATATTGCCTCTAGACCTTTCAGCTTACAATCACAGATGTCATGTCTCAATTTCACGATAGACCCACGCTCACTCTTCTGCCTCACCGGCATTGCCGTTCGGATCGCCCAAAGGATGGGGCTGACTTGCGATGGCACGGCTTATGGCCTTTCCCCATTTCAGGTAGAGATGCGGCGTCGATTGTGGTGGCAAATCCTCCTTCTCGACACTCGTGTGGCGGAATTATCCGGTGCTGGTTCGACTGTCCTGAACCACAATTGGACAACAAAACTCCCATCAAATGTCAACGACAGCGATCTCTTCCCCGACATGCGAGACACGCCGCAAGAGCACCCTGGGGCGACAGAGATGGTGTTTGTACTGCACCGCTGCGAGGTGGCGAACCTCGCAAAGCAATTCCAGGATAAAGACATGCCGCTGGTTGTCAAAGACGAAGCCATCACCGCCCTCGAGAACAAGCTGGAGAAGACATACGTTCAGTACTGCGACCCATCGATTCCTTTCCACCTAGTCACCGTGTTAATGGTCAAACTCGCAACAGCCAAGGTCCGAATGCTACCCCGGCACCCACAACTAATGGCCAACATATCACAAATCGGGACAGAGGAAAGGGATTACCTATTCCGATTAAGCTTATCGTGTCTCGAAAACCACAACAAGATGATGGCATTACCGAGCCTGGAGAAATTCATATGGTTCGTTTTGACCAACTCTCCGATGCCAGCACTCGTCCACCTCCTGTGCGTGATGCGCTACCAAACCACCGGGGAGCTGGCCGATCGCGCGTGGGAGCTCTTCGAATGGCGATTTGAGAACCAGAATAGGAAATTCAAGGAGAGCCAGTTCTGGCGCAGGAATAAGGATAGTTTGATCCACCTCGCCATCGCAAATTTGACCGTCAAGGCATGGGAAGCGAGAGAGAAGGCCTTTGTGGCGATGCAACAACCAATTCCGGTAACTCCGAACTTCATCAAACAGCAACAGCAACAGCTTGCTGCGAAGAGACCGCCGAAATCGACGGGTACGGGTTCGTCTGTGGGAACAGAGGCTACGCCCCCGAGTACAACAACAACGGAGATTGGGATTGGGGAGCAGTTTGCCGGGAGTTATCAGTGGTTTAATCCAGCGGCTGGTGATCCGAACCAGGGGTTTGATGTCATGCCTGGTGTCATGACGAGTGATAATCAGCAGATGGGGTGGGACATTTGGACTGATTTGATGGAACCTACTAACCCTATATATTTCGGGGACGGTGTTGGGGACCCTGTACAACAAACATATTTTTGAGGTATGGTTACTCTCTTGCATGGTAATAGGATATTTCCCTCCACCGAAAAATGAAAACTACTCAGTCTACAATCCGACTGGGCTTAGCCCTGCGAAATGCATGGTCGTGAGACATTCGTCCCCGCCTTCTCTTACGATTGTGACACTCCTTTTCTCTAACTCCCCTGGGTTCTGCAAATATATCACGCAGCACGGATATACCCTTCAAGGGCAGAGGTCTCGGTGTATTTAATAATTGTTTATCACATCGAGGCGACAGAGCCACAATCGCCCTCCCTTGTCAGAAAGAGATCAATCAATACCGGGAGGCTCTTTTAAGCTTCGCCCCCACGGAGGAAGTACTTTGCATGCCAGTGTTTAATTTTTAATTTTGTTTTTTTATCTTATCTCGCGTCTGGACTTCATATGTCAGTTGAACATCTGCCGCAGTGGACAAAATAAAATAGGGAACGGCCCCATAGCCAAAATATTTTTCCTGGCCTTGAAGCTTAAGAAGGATGTCAATTCGGTCGGAGAAATTGAATACGCACTCGGCACTGGCAGCAGCCGAATAACAATATTCGACGCCGCTCAATTTTCCTTTTGCCTACACTTGGTGTTAGTGCTAGCAATGTTGGAAACAGTTGGATGTGATTGAGCCGTTCCTTCGGAATTGCTGTTAGACTTATATTAATCACAGCGCTGCCCACGTAAGACAGTTTGCAAGGTTGCAGTTGAGCAATATAGGCACTCTGCCTCCCACTGCCAGTAAGTGTTGCGGTGTTAGGCAAAAGGGGGCATATACCCTCGCTTAATCAGGTGTCACTCAAAATTTCGTCATTAGTGCTTCCAACGTGTTGGAACCTCCCTTGATAAGTCTACTGATGGCTATGACAGGATTACTAATTAAAACAGCCTTGCCGCACCGCCAATATGGAGTGAGCTCGTGTGGTTGTATCAAGTAAAAACTGCATCATTACTAAGTGATGCAAGTGTCTGCTTCTTTTAACAGATGCTGTCCGTTACCCTCGCCCTTCTTCATCTATATAAAAGCAGGCCTCAAGGGAGCACAAGAGATGTCATTGTTTGTGTTGCATGACTGTATTATCAAGAGAATAAGGCTGTGCAATTGGGTAAGTTTTGACCTACCTTTCCCCTCGTCAACAATACTAACAAGTACGTAGAGATGATACATTGTTCTCTCTCCAGCTTTTTGAACAGCACCTACATATAGTCAACTCCCCAGCCAATTCATGGCTTAAAATCTCTAATTATTCCTTTTAACATCCTTCCCTTCCTTGCGTTTGCTAGCGCAGCTCGCTCAGGAATCTGGCAAGGATGCGGCGCCAACCAAAAAGCAGCCCTGGAGACTACTATTGAGAATAGTATTCCCATGGCCACTGCTGCAAACATCGCTATAGATACCGGGGCTTACGGCTATGAGTTCACACACTGGTTTAAGTTAAACCCCACCGACCTGAAAGATGAAATCCGCTCCGTCTATGCCGACGTCATCAATAATATGCAAAACAAGTCCCTCGTAATCGCCTGCATGCGACGGTAACGCTATTTGGATCGGCGACGTCAACAATAGCATCCATTTATTTTCCGGCCCGCGCAATGGAACGGCGTGGAGAAATTCTATTCTGCCCGAATCAGGGGTGGCGGACTTATCACTGCTCTCTCAGTCGTGTCGAAGCGCATTAATATCGATATGGCAAGCAGCGTGATAGAAATAGTATCGAAATGGTCCGGGACCAATAGAAATGTGAATGGAAAACCCGGCCTGTTGAACATCACGGCGGAGGTCGCGGTAAAGAATGCGCTTACGTATTCGTTGTACGCGGAAAGTGTGAGGCTCGGGGGCTGTTGTATGGAATTGTTTCTTAATGGGAGTTCTAATGTGAGTGAGCTGACTCCCGCCAAGTTACTCCAGAGCCGCTCAATCAAGCCCCTTCCGCTACGGTGGTAAATGCAACAGGAGATTCTCAACCCCTTCCGATATCAACGCCATCGTACATCAGACATATCTCGGATAATATGTTTGTACTTGTATGAGTATTGAATAATCCCCTCCATTGAAAATTGAAGACTACACTCCAGTGCACCTCCTAGTTCTATGAAACCCAGTTTGTACAATTGCCAATCACTCCGTGCAATACTCAAGTGAGCAACAAGTGCCGACCGGCCTCTTTTCCCGGTTGAACGCGGTACCGAGTAGTGCTCAATGATCAGATAAAGTCTCAGGGTCCCTTGCATTCTCCAGTTTTCCACTTCCCTTTTCTCAATCGAAGCAGTGGCCAATCTCATTTACACATCATGCAAAGATATGTTTGTATCCTCCACGGGGGGTAGCGCAAAGGACGAAATAACTCCAGATTATTGCTCAATGACCCTTGTTCTTTCCGTATTAATATCAATAAAATATGCAGGCAGATTAGAAGCAGTCCCAGACCCATCCACCAGTAGCGAGCCCGATGAAGCTGACGATACTACAGTCTTGTAAGTTTGCAGAAAAAAGATCGTAATTCAAGTGTACCGGGAAGATTACTTACAGATCATAGTGACGAATTTGGAACCGCATTTACTGCTAACTATCATCCTCTGTTCATTGGTAGTCGGGTCCTGGACAACGGTAGCTTGCGCATCGAGAAGTTGCATATCCCGAATCATCACATCCCCGATATTACTGTCACTATCAGCATGAGCCTATTCCTGGGAAAAGGGTTTCACCTTCGAAAAGATGTGATCTCCTCGAGACGCTGATATTGCAAATAGGATAGGAAGAGATATCGTTGCAGAGAGTTTACTGAGCTCCAACACGAAGCTGCTGCTTCACGAGACGTAAATGTGAGTTCGATATCCGCTTGGTGTATATCGAGATGTTCATTATTCCCCAAGTATACCTTTCCCGTGACACCTTTCAACAAGACACCTAGAGTATGCCCAATTTCATCAACGACTGTTAGGTGATCGACTATTGGTATATACAGGTCAGTCAGAAGGACCGGTTTCAGAGGATTTATGAGCGCTTACACTGCACGATAAGTTGAGTAATATCGCCGTTGTCGCTATCATCCATGGTACTTTTGGTATGAAGAACAATTTCCGCATTACGACAGGGCAGGAATCCTAGATTTTCTTGTTCGGTAACCTCGCTCGGATGAGGGAACATCATCATCATGTAATGCAACATCTGGACACTATCGATGGATTCCACGATGTACCGGAGTTCATTCGATGTTATTGTTATGCTTCGAATGTCTTGTCGGAAGTCCGCCGTATCACTTGAAGAGGGAAATGTGAGTATCGCTGGTTTGTGCTGTAGTTAGAATATCAAGAGACTTACCCCTGGGTATTCAGAACTGAAAGATATCCGCAGCCATCTCCTCGTACGGAGGTATACATGAGCATAGAACTCGCTCCAGTTATTGACGATGCCTTGAGGCCTTGCACTAAAGCGAGCTGTGCGACGAATCTCTTAAAGTCTGCAATGTCTTGCGCTTCATTAATACACAGCCTTATCTTGAGTGCCTTGGCAGTTTGTACGTACAGGTCGATGGCATGTTGGAAAGAAGCAAAGAAACAACGGAGTTATGCGCCCTTGAAAATGCATGGATTCTCCAAGTTGGTCGCTCATTCGTGAGTCGAACAAGGAGGCTCACTGGAAGTACTGTTTGGTGTCAGTTCTCCATGGCAATTTTTGATCTTCCATCTGGTTATCAAACACCTACAGGTATAGTCAAGGTCATCATGGTTGCCACAGAGGCAACGGAAGATGCGTGTGCCCTGAGTACGTAACAATTCTGGGTTGAACGCAGTTTTGACACACAGCAAATGGTTTGAAATGTCGAGATTGACGGAAAATGTTAACTCGAGCTCCGAGCGTACCTGTTTCGAACTAGTACAATACCCAGCACTTCCAGAATTGGCGGCTTTGGATCTTCCAGACGTTGCCGGTACATTCTTGAGATTATTCAAGTACCGTTCATGAATCTCCCCTAGCATTCCATGAACAAGATCAACTTGGGCCTTCATTCTATCCGTTTGGATACTGTCTCAATATCAGCAGGAGCGCAGAACATAAAAGGGATCAAGCCTACCAGCCTCGTGCGGCAATTGCTAAGTTAAGCGCATTGACATGAGTAGCAAGGTTCTGCCTCAACTTATCCAAATCGGCACCTTCTGCAGTCCATTTGATCTTCTTGATGTTTTCCTTGAACTGTGTTCGCCATCTCTTATGAGCAGTCTCGTCATCGTGCTCCTTGTCGATTTCCGTTCGAAGCTCAGGATAACTTTTGAGCACTCCATCCAAATGCTGCAGTGTCGTCTGACAATTCTCTATCATCCGACTCAAAATTTCATCTTCCTCTGGTCCTACAGCCCCTTCCGTATTTGGGACACCTTCTTGCTGCAATGTCGCCGAAAGGAGCTTCAGCGCATTGCTAATTGCGAACAGCTGGTTTTGGACCTCACTGAACTCTCCTGGGGCCGACTTACGACCTGTCGTGAGCGTCTTCCCGATTCTGTAGGCCAAGCCCGAAATCATATGAATATCCCCAATAGATATGCGGAAAGACATGTTGATAGTTCTCATCGGCTCAACATTGCTGAAACGTTGAGATATCTCCATGAGGCTGTTGCCTGCGGAATCGGGCGTTGAGGCTGAGCACCATGCAGAAGCCATGAAACTCAGCCCCCTACATCGTGTGATCGGAACACGCTTACCTTGAGTGCTTCCTCAGCCCGCTCAAACTTTACATCCTCCTTCATGCAAAATCTTCTCTATAGAGAAGACTCCAGAACTCCGGACCAAAGTTTTCATCCAGCCTACCTTCCAAAGCGCTTCGGCGGAGATGTCTTCTTACTACGCTCGTCTTGAAACATCTAACGTCAATCGACTCGCTTCTGGACTATTTTTCCGATTCGAGCAGAACTGTTGAAATTGGTACGCTACCATAGCTAGCTCACCAGTCCTTCCAGCACCAGGTTCAACCACTAATTTAGGGTTCTCCACTCTCATTTGTCATGCGTCACTCGCTGAGCTTACCAAGCTTACTAGTATATCGTCATTTTGATTACTTTTGATTTATCAGCTGATTGATAATGTATCGGAGAAAGCGGGCTCGGCATCACCGGTATCGCCGAAGGGTAATGGGAATAAATCCCTTACTTTAGACACTTTTCCTCTGTTTTTACACTTCACTCTCCTGTATCTAGTCATTCTACAGATTGTCAACCTCCAATATATCGATTTTCCATCAATAAATCGATCACTTTCCAATAAGAACGAACAGCTCGGGCACCCACTGCTAAAACGTAGTACAGAAGGAGCCGCTCACGATGTACGACACGACGATTTCGTTGTTCCAGGCCAGACCAAGGAAGGCAATGAATTGTACCTGCCACTGCTAGAAGTATCAGTGGAGGTCGAGGTCGTGGGGACTGTTGCATGGACGAAGTTGACCCAAACCTTCACGAACCGAACAACCTCTCTTGTTAAAGAAGCAACTTATTGTTTCCCGCTGTACGACAAGTCGACAGTCACAGATTTCACTTGTTTCATTGGCTCTGACAAAGTCTTAAGGGGGGTTGTCAAGCCGAAACCACAAGCAAAGGCCGAGTTCCAGGCTGCTGTAGCTCGTCAGCGTGTTGCCGCTCTTCTTGAAGAGCACACGCCAGAAGTTTTCGAAACCAGTATTGGCAATATCCCTGCCCAGTCCACTGTTAAGATCGAGATCTGCTACATTACAGAACTGAAAGCCGACCTCAGCGGAGAAGGTGTTCTTGTCACGGTTCCCACGTCCGTTGCACCACGATATGGGGCGCCTCCGATCTCTTTCTCGAGTTCAAGTGCCTCTGCATCCCTCGCTGTTCCGCCGGAAAATGGACTTCAGATCCAAATACAAGTTTCGTCACCAGTTGCGATCAACAGAATTGAGAGCCGGACACATCCCGTGACAATAGAGATGGGTTCCCACGGCCATACAACTACGAGAAATATCAGAGACCTAGCCAAAAGTCGTGGGTCTTTGGAGTATGATCCAAAAAAGGCCAGAGCAACCCTTTCAGACCGAAGCGCCTGTCTGGGGAAGGATTTTGTTCTCCTCGTCCAATGTCGCGGTGGAACATTATTGGCTTCTCGAGCTACCCAGGAACCTCATCCAAAACTTCCAGATCACTCGGCTCTGATGGTTTCCATCAACCTCCGGGATGTGTATACTCCAGATGTAGTTTCGCCAAAATCGCCCTGCGAAATCATTTTCTTCGCAGATCGATCAGGATCAATGCAAGACAAGATCGAAGCATTGAAGACGGCCATGGGATTCTTCTTGAAGAGTCTTCCGAACAATTGTTTCTTCAACATATGTTCTTTTGGTTCCAACCACGTTTTCATGTGGCCCAATTCCAGGCCATATAACCAGCAAAATCTTGATGAATCAATATCGTACGTCACAATCAATTTCGAAGCCGATATGGGAGGCACGGAGCTTCTTTCGGGATTGCGGAAGGTTGTCCTGAAAAGAAATCTGGCTTTGAATACCCAAATCATTATTCCGACGGACGGCGAGGTTTGGGATCCAGCCAACACTTTTGACTTCATCAGAAACACAAGGGCCGCCAATGAAGAAAAGGAGATTCGATTCTTCGCTCTTGGGATAGGAGATGCGGTCTCACATCAGCTTGTTGAAGGCATCAGCCGACATGGCGGCGGATTGGCTGAAGTCGTCTCAGTGGACTCAAGAGGCGATTGGAAAGGAAGAGTCATCCGCATGTTAGAAGCTGCCTTGACTCCTTCTACATGGAAGATTGAGATTAGTTTGGACGACGACTCAATTCTTCACAATTGGAAGGAACAACGTTGCATTCAAGCTCCTTACCAAATCCCAGATTTTCATGCATTCTCCAGGTCTTCTGTATATTTTCTCTTCTCTCAAGAAGTCATGACCAAAAGCGTCAAATTCAAAGCGACTGCGACATCCGGAGAAACAGTAACCGCAGATCTCCCTCTTCAAAGTCTCGAGAGCAGCCGTACCTGTGTGCACCTCTTGGCTGCAAAGGCAGTCTTACATGACCTGGAGAGTGGCCAAAGCTGGATGCATGCAATTGGTCAAAAGAATAACGGAACCGCCCAGGCAAATGTTGAAGACCTTGCTAAGGCTGAAGGCGAAAGGATTGGAACCGAGTGGTCGTTGTCGAGTAAATGGACAAGTTTTGTGATTGTGGACAACATCAACTTGTTGGAGAAGACCTCGCGCTTGTATCAAGCAGAGAAGACTGAGCTTGCGGAATTGACGAGGACCAGGTTGGGTGCGACGGATTACCCTGTTCCAAATCAATTAGCTTTCCACGGTCCCTCTTTCGCGCCATTCAAAAGATTGGTTCGAGGCGCCGCGCGACCGCGCCCCCCGCCCGTACGAAGACTTGAATTTTTTACAAAGGAGACTGGGAATGCTCATTACACGCAAGAAACTACAGCTCTCCGAGTAGATGAGGCGCCTGCCAATAACAGTGTTGATCGCAATACTTCGGTGAGGTCCGTAATAACGCCACCGGCATATAACCCGAGCGCTGGACAGAATGAGCATGTCTTGGGAAGGGAAAGCGAACGAGGAGGAATAGATTCCGTGATTGAGTTCTCGGAGATTGTGGATAAGGAGGAGCAGTCGCGAGAGACAGATATGAAAGCTCCTTACCAGGTTGGGCGTGCGTTTAGAAGAGGAAATCAAGAGGAGGAAAGGAGAAGGCTTAGGAGAGGTGGACAAAGAGCTGACTTAGTTGCCTTACAGGAACTTGCAGAACAACAAAGAATAACCTCAACAGTGAGTGCGGGTCCGACGCTTGAAGAATTGAGAGCGGAGCATGATCGGATCAAGAACGAATGGCAACAAACGGTCTCTTCAGTCTCTTACGCAGGTCTGGGGCTAGTTCGACGTCTGACCACGAAAGATGCAGGTCATGCAAAGTCTTCGACGTCAGGCTCAGCAATCGTAACAGGAACTCGCACTTCATCCCGGACGACAACCGCGAGAGAACTGGATCCTAACGCTCCTGCTTTCGTAAGTTCTAGGTTCCCAGGGCCCGGATTCGACAAAGGCAAAGGGAAGGGGGAGGGGACGGCACCAGACACCCCTAGAGACTGGAACTCGCGAGACTGGAACTTTGGATCAACAATGGACTACAATAGTCTCCCAAAGAAGACTGGTGACTCGGAACTGATACCTGCACCAGAATTCAACCGCTCGGGAAAACGAATAGCATCGGTAACAGGCCATGAATCGCCTGCCACGCTATATTTTTGTGAGGATGAGAAGCAAAGAAATGGTGAGGCTTCATTGTTTGATTAATGTTTGAGTAAAGGCTTACAACACTACCCCTATCAAGCACACGGAAGCACAATGCCCATACTCGACAGGACAATCACAGATATGGGCATGGGCGACTTGAACAATCAACCCAAAGCTGCAGAAAATCGAGGAGCGGAAACATCGGTAGAAGGAGTCGGCAAGGATCCTTGGATTCCGTCTTCGCAGGGAAGCTTGTGGGGTGGTGCTGATTCACTGCACCGCAATTTACATGAAAGATTATCATCACCCTCAATTTCAAACTACGCTCGTACTGCTTCCCAATGCCTGGATTCTGGAAGCGACTGGGGGTGGGATCGGCACGGCGGGAGAAACCAACAAAATATCTCCCATGGGGCTCGGAAGCCGAGAATTTTCAACTTGTCAGCAATGTGCCAAGAGTATCCTCCACTTTATGGCTTAACTCTCCCCAGAGGATAGTGTACCCGGAATCAAACCAAAACGACGAAGATTATGGCAGCTATGCACCGTCAGATTCAATTCCGGAAACAGCTGCCTTGGAGCCAGCTATTTCGGAGCTAGAACGTCAACGTATCACAAAATATATTGCCCTGGAGGAGCTCATCTACGCGCAAACCACCAATGGTAGGTTTGATCTCAACAACGATCTGGGAACTGCTGTAAAAAATAAGTTCAAACATTGGAGATTTGATCTTCTTGTCAGCGAGTTGGGTGAATCGATGTGGTATGGGGATATGGATAAAGTGCTGGAAACGGCACGGACTATTGTGCTGATTGAGGTAAAGCACGCAGACGCTCAAGACTCATGGAAGTTCGTGATTCAAAAGGCACGAGCTTTTGTTTCCACCGTGATTCAAGACGAGGAGCAGCGGAAGAACCTCTTCGGGGTTTTGCAAAATCAATTATCTGCAGACCGGGAGATGGTTCTCCACGCTTTGAAAACAAGTCGGTGGTTGTTGAGTCATCGTAAACTAGTTGATGGAATTCTGCGGAGTCATATCCTTGATGACCCCAAGGAGCTTCTTAACTTATTGCGGACTTATGTCCCATTGGGCTATGGACATTTCGCATACGAGATCGAGAAGCTTGTCAAATTCTTAGGAGACCACGTACTAAACGAGGTGTACCACAAAGAAAGAAAAGAAAAGTCGATGCCTGGTCATTCAGGGGTAGGCCTTGAGAATCCTGATGAATGGACTGATGGATGGGATGATATTTTGAAACTATTGGAAGCAATAAAGTCGGTGAGGCGGGAACGAAGGGTACTAGAGTCGTGAGCGGGAGAGGGGCTGAAATGGGTGCAGGGACAGGAGGGACAGGAACCACTTGAACAGGTGATGTGGAGGTCGACCCGGGGTCGGTGTGCGTGAGGAACAGTTACTGAAATCGCTGATTCGTAGAGAGCAAGATGATGAACAAGCCGTAATTACAGGATTGGGAGAGTAGTTCGTGCACCGTCCGTGAAGAGGAAAACTGACAAGGTAAGATGATTAGATCTCGCACGCACAGGTTAGTCCTGGGTGTTTAGTTAGGCGAGGATTTGATTTTTAAGAGCTTGCCCCACGTGATCGTCTTCTAAGACCCATAGTCGCATATATCTGAAGTTTATTCAAGGTACACTGCGGTGTAGACCATTCTCCTAGTTGTAGTCTACGAGAGACTACAAATCAGATATTAGGGGCTCGCTTAATACATCTCCGAAAACAGGGAACGTCTTCACAAAGCTAGCGAGCTTCCCTTAAATAGCCCCTAGCTACTTGCATATATTCACCTACTCAGGGCTTTGTAGCCGGAAGCAACCAGACTACTTTCTCCTTTCGTGTCTCCTGCCCCAGTCCAATTGAACAACCCAGCCAGACCCTTCCTCCGAACAAATCAGCCTTCATCCGCACAGTACCCGGGACATCAAACGACACAAATCCCTTCCCCTGAAGATTGATATAATACACGACGCCTAACGCGTAATCAACTTGTGCTTTCTCAACCCACTCTGGCGGAAGGCTCTCGTAATCGACCTCGCCGCTCCCAAGGAATGGCTGTCCTGGGCCTGTCGCGCTTGGAAGAACCGAGCATACGCAGGGATTCCTAAGACCAACTTGTTGGCTGGGAAACCCCGTGATAGGACATATTTGACCCCATTGGAACAAGATTTTTTGAGTGAGGGGGAGCCGTCTCCGTATGGTGTGAACAGCTGTGCTTGGTGGCCAGAGATCTCCGTCCAGGGGCCAGCGAAATCGTACCCCATGAGGTTGAGAAGGTCAAGCTCTTGTGCTGCTTCAAAGAGATTGATGTTCTTCAGGTAGTACTGGCCCATTGGTAGTGCGGTGCTTAGCTGGTGCGTTGGTGAGGGCAGGGCAGCTTGCGTGGCGCGGAGAAGGTGGACGAAGTTCTCGCCCTCCGCGGGTGTTTCGGGGTGTTCCTAGTCAACTGTTGATGAGAAGTCAATTTCCGTAGGTCTTTTCAAGGTGGAGGCACGAAATTATTAAACTTGATGAATGGGTATAAGGTGGCTTACTATCTATTCCGTCAAGTGCGAACCGCTCTACGAGTTCGCGGGCTGTCCTAGCGAAAGACTCTCGTACTTGGAAGCTCGCTGCAACGGCCGGAAAGCTGGCACTCCCACTACCCCCTGCTACAGACAAGAGTGTTTTGATATGTGGATTTTGGCGTTTGAGCTTTGCGAGGGTAGTAAAGCAGCCCTGTTCGCCATCGACAGTAAGTTGCGTGTCAGCTTTCTCATCTAAGAGCTGCGGGGGAGAGAGTCAGTATTGAAACAGATAAGGCATGCTATCTCAGCGGAGATGGTGGTTTAAAAGATAACTGGTAGGCTCACGCGCAATGTCCCATCTGTGTTGATGCTTGAAAGATGTTAGTAAATGTCATAAGTTCTGCTGTACAAGTACTGCACGGGAGTGTACCGAGCAAAGGCATAGAAGATGTGGGTAATCAACTGAAATTGCAGCTCTGATGGTGCAAGGCCTTTGTATATTTTCCACGAAGGATAATACACCGCATTTACAAATTGCTGAGGCATCCGGAATCGGGTGGCTGGACTTGCATCTTTGACAACCCCAATGTGAGTTGAACAGAGAATGTTGGATGCGCCGCACCCTAGAAGTACGATGCTAATAAATGCGTTACAGTTGCCTTCCCTTTCCCATCTGCTTTCGTAGGTGGCATGATATATTCTTGGCCAGCCCTGGGACGGGTTATATGTACAAAGAATGTACGAATTACGCGTGCTGCGTACCACGCGTCACGACTCCCATAGCATCTAAGCTCTCGCATATAAGCCACATTTGTCATGGCCGGGCTTAAGCGTCGAATGTGCTTGCCTTTTTGGGCAAGTAGCGTGATGGCCACGACTTTCCGGGTCTTGGTCCTCGGCGGTGGGAACTCGAACCTTATTTCCACGTCTCCTCAAGTCGTGGACGACGCTTCTCCTACACTCGACCTCCACGTACCTGCCCCAAAACGTCAGAATCTCACTCCACCTATCTAAACGCGACTATTATCAAGTCAACAAGGTGTCCCCGCTTTAACCTCAATCGTCAAGACGTGCAACTAGGTGAACGATCACTGTTTAAGACACTCTTTAAGAAGCACAAGATCAACTTGCACGACGGCCTCACGAAACTTTTGACCAGTACGCAGGTGTTTTGCTGATAATTGCCTACGTTGGCTTGATTCGAATACAGGTGGGGGGACGGTTACGGCCACACGCTGACGAGGATGCATGGTTGTTCTTGAAATGTAAATCGAGAGTCTGGCACACAAGCATAGACAGCCCTGCCTGTAGTTGATGAAAACTGCTATTCGAAATAGACACAGTATCATGCGGTGGTACCACTAATTACACGTTTGCTATTTACTTGATCAATCAAGAGTGTGAAGCCAAGCGGATACATTCTCCTAAGGATTGTTTTCTATTATATCCCTCCCACGTTGAAGACTAGAAATAAATATAAATTTATTGGCAATACTTCTCAATCAATACCCCTTTCAGTTCGTTCAATACATCGAAGTTCAACTGGACCTGCTTGATCACAACAATAATCGCGTCGAACTGGCACAGCTTTTTTTGGTTCCATTCCACCTTCTCATCCAACCTTGGAACATACGTCAATGCGTGTTCTTTTACCAGGGGATCGGCAAAGGATACGTGCGCGTCCCAGGAATCCAGAAGATGATTTATGATGCGGACGCCTGGCGAATTGGTAATGAGGGCTTGCCCAGGTTTAAATGCGATGCCGACAACAAGCACTTTTCGTTTGCGATTCATGGACTCGGAGGTGGAGTCTGTGCCCCTTTGAAGCAGCGTTCTCATTGTTCGGTCAGCCAGCTCTGCAGGCCTTCTGCTCATCTTCTCGGTGGCGTGTCGAAGAAGAGGGAACCCGCTTGTTTTAAACAGGTAAGACGGGTTTACTGGAATGCAATGTCCTCCAACGCCAGCAGATGGGGAGAATGGTATATAGCCGAACGGTTTCGTAGCGGCGGCGCGGCAGACTTCGAATGGATCGATCGGTGTCAGGAGCTCCTGGCAGGCGTCGGCCATTTCGTTCGCGTAGGCGATGCATATCATACGTTGGCAGTTTTCGTAGAGCTTTGTCATTTCCGCAACTTCGGGAGAGGAAACGGTAACGAGGTGCTTGAAGACGCGGGAGTAGAGTTTATGGATGTAGTTGAGGGAGTTCGGCGCCAGGTCATCTAGTCCGGAGATGATTTTGGCGATGCTCTCAAAGGGGGGGTCGATTCGACCAGGGTCAACGCGCTGGTCAAATGTCAGTGGGGGTGATTCACTTTGATGGGTGCTCAACGTTCTTACTTCTGGGCTCATGCCGGCACGTAGCCCGTATTCTTGTACCATTTTGCCGAGAAGATTTCGGGTCATGCCAACAGAAACGGAGCTTTCGATGACGATGGTAGATCCTCTTCGAGCCTGACCGCAGATCGTGTCCAGAGCGCTTTGAATTATGGACGTATCAATCTCCGTTGTGCCGGGAAGAAGGGGTGTAGGAACAGCTACTAGAAAATGTGTTGCTCCTGCAAGACAAGAGGCGTCGGATGTGAAGTGGATATTTGCGGTGTCCGGAAGCTGCTCGGCTACGGTAGTGAGTCTCTTGTCGCTCACATCGAAGGCAATGACCTTGTAACACTTAGAGAACGCAGAGACGAGATGAAACCCGACGTATCCGACCCCCACAACCGCAACCAAAGGGTGTTCATCTTCTCGAATATGAGAAAAGTAATCCTTGGGAGACTCAAACGACGAGCTCAAAGTTTCCAAGCAACTTGAAGTGTATTCGGCTGAAGATGACTCGGATGATGGGCTTGTGCTGGGGGAAGAAGACGAGCTGTGGTTTGAAGAGGGTGAGGTAACTTTCTCAATCAAAATTTCTGGGTGGAACTTGCGAATCGAGTCCCATTCTTGGCCCTGGAAAGCGGCAGACGACATCAAAACACTCATTGAGAGACCGCCGTAAGTGAGATAGCACACAGGGAGGAGAAATAATAAGATACAGTTGATGAAATTTCAAGTCCAGTGACCTGGGGAGGACAGACATAGAACTGGAGAGTGATGGCAAAGACTA
Source organism: Hyaloscypha bicolor E (assembly GCF_002865645.1). Lineage (NCBI taxonomy): Eukaryota > Fungi > Ascomycota > Leotiomycetes > Helotiales > Hyaloscyphaceae > Hyaloscypha > Hyaloscypha bicolor. The sequence goes on along the minus strand of NW_020194609.1, from coordinate 129,671 downwards.
AAGTCAATTGGGAGGGCGACAATCACTTAATCGATGTAGTTCAGCTGAAAAATAGGTGTGTTTCGATGTGCATGCTGTAAACGGCACATGTGTGAGTAACTGGTTGCTGCTTAGCGATGACTGAAGCCAAGATCGTGACCATATTCTCAAAATCCTTCTTGCTATTCCCACCACAGCTCAGTCAGTGCCACTACGAGTGGCAGTGCAGGTCGCAATAGAGGCTTACCGTGGTATGATCAGCTTCCAATAGCTCTGAAGCGTTCTCCGGGCAGCCATGTGTAGGCAAATTGGCGAAGTGATCGGACAACGGCTAAACAGGCCATGAATTCAGATTGCTTTTCTCTCAGCCGCATCGTCCACGGCCGACACGGTTAGCCTCCCTCCTTTCGGAGCATGGAGGAAAACATTTCTTTGCGGCCTGACGATTCCATAGCCTCTTCCGTAGCTAGAACGTGTTCAAGGGCATGGCAGATTCCCCAGAGGAGTAATTTCGGCCAAACTATTTGAGCCAGTGTTGACAAGATCCTAGGAGCCTTGACCTGTTGTCAAAACTGCCAAGAGGTAACCCCGCAAAAACACGAGGCTTACAAATCGGGATATGACTGAAAATTCATGAAGCTAATGTGCGCCCTTTCTGGGCCATTCTCATTGGTCCTTTAAGGAGCTCGTATGGTTCAACGCCAAAGGCCCAAAAGTCGAACGAGCGCCAACCCGTGGCATCATATCCGATCTGTTGTATGATGGTGTCATCCGGACGAGGGGTGATGTATCTGACGGCTGTTCTCGTATGGCGAATTGGACAATCCCATGCGGAAGTAGCGTTCCGCCAAAATACATGGATGAAACGCACGCAAAAACTGTAAATTTAACGGTGCAATTCGGAGGCCATGACGTCCAATTGGTCTATCGATATAGTGCATTCCTATGATAGTCAGAATCATAGGACCAACTACAGATCGAGGATCAAGTATCTTACCAGGCGAATGGCACGAATACACGTGTGCGGGGTTGAAGCAGAGAATTGAGAATTACTCTGGGCATATCGTCGATGTGGACGTTTGTGCCTTGAAGCTGCAGTTGGGAGCTGCATGGTAGCAGCAGCAAATAAGGTTGTGCGTAAGAAAGGACAGGAGTTGGCGGAACATCCGGACCGAAGGTATGTAAGCGTGGTCATTCAGATGACCGCTGCACCCGTTGAGATCTCTAGACATAGGGACAGGTACCGCCTCGCCGCCCCGTACCCTTGCACCTGCGCGCTGATGGCAGCTTGGCGAAGGCGGGGGGTGGCGGTGGTGTGATATTGTGGTTGCATCACGTGCATCAACCGCTGCCTGCCACTGCCTGCCACTGCCTGCCACATCCTCTCGCCTCAACATCGGTTGCCCGAATCTAACAAGACGGGCCGGGGCAACAAGCCAACTCTTAGAACAGGGACAGCAGTCGGCACAACCTTGCCTGTTGCACATGTGAAGAACAACAAGTGTTGATCGCAGACGAGCCCCGCGCCCCGCATTGCCTGCCCCTGCAGGCCATACTCCATCTCTGCAGTGCTAGAACGATGAGCGCGGGGCCGGAGCCTTATGGCATGACAAGCGTGGGCCGGAGCTACCTTGTCAAGTTTTGCTATCCCCACAGACATGACCTGACATGCTCCCGGGAGGGCAGACAGAACGCTATTCGTTTACGCTGAACATCCTAGCCTACGTGGAACTTGCTGCCACAGTGTGGCCAGGTACCCAAAGGTCCAATCGTCAGATTCCAAGGACTATTTGCACCTCCCGCACGTCGTTGAAATGAAGACCATGAAGCCAGCGCTCGTACTTGTTCCACCACGCCGTCTGTTTGCTGAAAAACTGATCCAGAGATATCTTAGGCTGGAATCTATAAGACAGGATTAAGACAAGCTCTGCACAAGCTCGGCGGTGGCTCAAACATCCCAGGAACTTTGTTGTCACAGTGTGGCTAGGTACAAGGGATTCAATAGTCTGCTCCAAGAACTCTGCCCGCCTCTCGCATTATCGGAAAGAAGACCATGAAGTCATTTCTCGTATTCATTCCACAGCATCGTGAAGTTGCTGGGAAGCTGGGATTGAAGAGATCTTAGGATGGGATGCATAAGGCTTGATAGATGCAGGCTCTGCAGAAGCCTTGCTGTCGACCAAACCGGTCCTGCCAACCTTGTGCCATGCCAAGACTTCGGGATGTTGGTAGTTCATCGAGCCGTGTATCCAGGCGAGTGAGTGCTCTGCTGGTCTGAAGGCGTGATGCGAGGTCAGCATGAAACTATTGATATGGCTTATTTATGCCTGTTGCTTTTCTGCAGATCTATTCTGGAACTTGGACGAACTCCCGACCACAAGCTCAAAATGCTCAGCTCCACTGGCATACGTTCTCGAGCTCCAGTCGAGCCTCGTATGATGGAGTCTCTTCCCATCACTTGCGATATTGATTCCCCTTCAAGACAGTCGAGCGCTCAATATTAACGCCAGCTGTAATCTCTTGCGTGAACTCCTTCTTGGATTCCGGGGTCATAGGCTCATAGCTATTTTGGGAAAGCGGGACACCTAGAAGCTCAACTGAGATGACACGTGGATGGGAGCTTGGCTGTCCTGCTCAGAACCTCTCTTTCGGAAGCTCTAACTGCTTGGTAGACACTTGTCAATACGGAATATGGTTCCTTTTCTTGTTAGCGTAGCTGAGGTGCCTGGCTGCACATGTGCCTCTGGCAATCATGCAGAATTTGGTGCCTAGTGGTTCCAATTCATTGCAGCCCAGCTGGCCATCATGCAATGTATCTCGTGCTTGGTTATTGAATCGTTGAATTTATCTCTGTGTGGTTTTGCAAGTCACCACTGTCTGCTCTTTGGACATCTGAATCTTACCTTCCAATTATCACTTTTTGTATATCTTCGTTTTTATATCGAGAGCTATCAATGGAGAATTCAAGACGCCAACAGTCGAGTGCATCTTTAGACACTCAAGATCCATTCAGAGATCCTACTCCATCGGTTGGGTCCAGTTATTCAGTGCATGATTCCTTCTCTGATCATTCTACTGAGATCCCAACCCATCCACCTGCCGAATTCAGTCCTGCACACGTCCGTGACCCATTTGCCTCAAGTCCGCGTCATCAGCAACAACCGCGCTATGCCTCAGCTCATAGTAGGAGTGCTTCAGATGAGATTCTGCCTATTCCACCCATAGGTCATTCAACCGGAGAATACATATTCTATGACTTCCCGCAGAGCGAAAAACTCGAATTGCGATATCCGCAGGATGTAGACTATAGTTCTACCGGCTCTGACCTCTCAACAAGGCGAGCTATTCCCGAGCCTTTGGATCAAACGCCACGGAAAATTAAGGTCGGCAAAAGAATGATCTGCATCACGAAGTGGATTTTCGTAGCCCTTCTCCTTTCTGCAAAGTAAGTTTGTTGAATTGGTGATAACGGAATACCATTACTAATCTTAAACCTGCAGTACGATGTTCATTTTTTCAACATGGTGGTGGGAGAGATATTATTATGTCTTCCTACCATTCATTACCATCACCGTCGCCCTTAACTGTGTTATGGTCGCCTCGGTAACCTTCAACACCCTGCGGCACAAAATAATTCCCGAGAAAGAGGAGTTTCCAGCCACCCCCGAAACCATGGTTCTTCTGCTGCCATGCTACAACGAGACCAGTGAAGAATTGGTCAAGTCGCTAGATTCACTTGTCGGTCAGGTCAACATCGACCAGCACAAAAAGGCAATCATAATCGTCTGCGATGGACAAGTGCGCGGGCCCGGGATGGCGAAAACAACTGCCGCATATCTCTTGGACAACATTTTGACGGGGCCAAGCTCCCGAGAATACATCTCAGCAGCATACACATCTTGGGATCATACTCAAATGGATGTAGTGGTTCAAAGCGGAACTTATGGCGGAATCCCATACCTTTGCATCATCAAACAGGGAAACCGGGGCAAGCGCGATGGTCTCATCCTCATCCGGTCATTCCTCTACAATTTCAATATACGTGCAACTCGGCCAGCCGTGATCCACTCTCCATACTTCTTCAGTGTCATGGTGTCTTTCCTCACGCTTGGAGCTGGCTTCACCATGGCAGACGTTCTCATTGGAATGGATGCCGATACTTTCTTCGAGCCAACCTGCATCTCGGAGCTCCTCAAGCAATCACACTATGTGAGCACCGTCGGAGTCTGCGGCTACGTTGCCGTAGATTTTCAATCTGGACCCTGGTCTCCATGGCGCGTGTACCAAAATGCCGAGTACACCATCTCGCAGTGCCTACGACGCCTTCACCAGTCCATTGCGACTCATAAAGTATCCTGTCTCCCGGGGTGCTGCCAGTTGCTCAAAGTCTCTGAAACCACATGTGGTGACCATATCCTGCTTGACCTCTTTGGCTACCATCCGAAGGTAACGGATTCCCTCCTCAAGCAAATCCGCGCCACGGCGAGCGAAGACCGCAACCATGTGTGTCTCATGCTCTCCGCGTTTCCAAAGGCACAGACTCGCCAAGCGCTCAGGGCAAGGGCTTACACTGATGTTCCACGCTCGTGGTCGGTGTTTCTGTCTCAGAGGAGACGCTGGACACTAGGAGCCACTTCAAATGATCTTTTGCTTGTATTCGCGCCGGGAATAGTCTGGTTTGAGCGCCTCTTAGCGTGTGCAAATGTCCTGACCTGGGTCCTGAACCTTTTCATCATTGCATGCATTGCGAGCTTTATAAAGGCTTGTACTTGTGAGTGCCATCATCTCATTCCTGACGGCCTCTATTTCACCGATGTACACTGAGTTCTGGCTGACATACTTTCTTTCCCTTCTTTAGTTGTACACTACAGTCTCATTCTTGCCTTTGCTTCCGTCATGATCTGCCCCTTGATCTACTACGTCCTCATCGTGGTGTGGCAGCCACGCGGAGTGAAAGCGCGCGTGCAGTATCTGCTCGGTCTCTTAATCTACTTCTTTCTGGGCCCCTTTTTGAACATTACTGTTCTCCTTTACGCCTTGTGGAGCCTTGACAACTTTGCCTGGGGTAAAACAAGAAAAGTGGTCGAGACAGTTCAGACTTTGCCGGGAAGCGAAAAAGTGAATGAAAAGCGGCCTCGGCGTGGTGGCAGAAACAAGATACGGAAATCCCCGCCTCGATCTTTCGAAGATTCACGCTTTCAGAATTCGGCTGCAGAGGAGAGTATGGCCCGGGCTGGCTTCTGATGATAAAAACGGAACCAAAAAGCAAGGAAGGGGTACGAACAGGCTTACCGTAAATATTTTTTTTCCAGAATAAAATAGCTCAATGATCAGATGGATTGACCCCTGATCTGGAAACACGGTACATGCAAGTACATGATTGACACATCACAATGCGGGGAGCCCTGTAAAGCTGATAAGCACTTGCAGGGCAGGAGATCGGGTCTTTTTTCACTTTCGGGAAACTTTAGCGGATTCCAAGAGCTGTCGAGTACTATTTTTGCATCGCCCGGGCAGAGGAACGCACGGGCGATCTTCACACAGTGACGCACGAGTGGCCCCACGTGTTCAGAGCGATAGGTTTGATATTTCGTGCTTTTAGCAAGATATTTCGTCTGCATATTCCTGAGGTGTGGTCCGAAACGGGCAAGTACGGCAAAGGAGGGGCGTCGGAATATATTCTAAAAGACGCTTCTGGATTCAATTAATTAAAAATCCAGAGCCTAATCCCTGTCTATTTTAAAGGCATGTTTATTAAATTATTATGAAATCTATAAGAGAAGTAATAAAGCATCTAACCGAAGAGGGTTGCCAAGCCCCCTTTCCCCTCGGTTAGCTTTACCTGACTTTCATAAAATTCATAATCTTCTGGATATTTCAGTCATGCGCTGCTAAAACACCCTCCGCCAAGAACTTCAGACGGTTAAAAAAAATTTGCTATTGCTCCGGAGCCCGTGGCCGATTCAAGGCCAGAGAATAAGCTGCACAAAACCAAATCCGGATACGAAGTCGTACATGCCAAGAGCAGTGCCTTGACCATGGCATTGGCCGTTATGTGAGGTTCAAACAGACGTGGGTGGGAACGCCACGACTCGGGACAAATTGGCCGTGTGGGATGCGGGGTGGCTGAGGCGTTTTCTTGGGCTGAAAACTGCAAGGGTGAGAATCGTGGCGCCATGAGGGGTTGTCCCCTGTCAATCCTTTTGGCGACCGTTGACGGCAATGGCGATGTCTATCGAGCTTTCTGCACTAGACTCCGTTCAGTTCTTGCTCCTGCATGGCTGGCAGCTTGAGCTGGGTATCTTGTAAACAGTTAGAACTTGCACTCATGGGCCATCGGACGGAGATTTGATGCCTCCTGGCCCACACATTGCACCTTGTTGGCGGCCTTTGTTTCTGGGAGGCAAGGGAGGGGCATTAGAAGCTTGGCACATATTTTGTTGACTTGCAGCAAGAAATTTATCTCCAACTTCATTTTATCCTTTGCCCACCATGCGCCTAAACAGTTGGTTACTTACGGTGCTTCCCATCGCTCACATTGCTATCGGCCATGGCGGCCTCAAGCTTTTGGGTGGCTTCGATGCTGTTTCTAATTTGCAACTAAGGGGAGCTTCACAGTTTGCTCCTCATGTGAATCATGTGATGCAGCACAGAGCGGCCCTTCCTCAACAAGGGTATATAGATGAACGTGCTGTAAACCTCAGATGTGGACCAGGTAACGGTTCCTGTCCGACTGGATACTGGTATGTTCAGAACCCTTTTGTTAGAGACAATACTGACATTGCAATAGTTGCTCAATTGGAGGGTACTGGTAAGTAAAAAAATCTCCCCAGAGTGAAGCAGGTATTGAATGCTTTCTCAGTGGGAAAGACTTCCATTACTGCTCGGGGCCAGCCTGCCAGCTCAGTTATGGAGACAAATGCGACGGGAACACCTCACCTCTCGGCTCCTCGACAAAAGATGTTGCACGGCCGCACCTAGGAAACATCAGCTACGGAGGAACCGGTCTCTATTTCTGCGAAAACAAGAGCCATGTAGCGCTGACATTCGACGACGGGCCTTACATCTTCACCGAGAAGGTGCTTGATGTCTTGGAGCAGTACAATGCGAAAGCGACATTCTTCATCACGGGGAATAACATGGGGAAGGGCCAGCTGGACAATGCTTCCACGGGCTACCCCCAACTCCTCAAACGGATGCATGCGGCGGGCCACCAGGTAGCCAGCCACACATGGACGCACCAGAACTTGTCAGCTCTCACGGTCCAACAGAGGCAGAACCAGATGTACTACAACGAGATGGCGTTTCGGAATGTGCTTGGATTCTTTCCAACGTATATGAGACCGCCGTACTCGGAGTGCAACAACGAGACCCAAGCTATGATGTATGACATGGGATATCACGTTGTGTACTACAACATTGACAGCAGCGGTAAGCTGAATCCAACCCTCTGGCTTAGACGCTCACACCACTTCACCACCTTCTCCCCCTCTCCCCTAATCTTCCTCCTGGCATTGAAGTTCCTAACACACCCCAGATTACCTGTACGACGACCCTACCCTCATCCAAAACTCAAAAGACGCAATAAACGTGCAATTTGCAACTGTAAACGTCACCGCCGGCTACCCAGCCGATTTCATCGTCATAAACCACGACATCCACGAACAGACTGCGTATAACCTGACTGCGTGGACACTAGATCGCATGCTCGCCCTCGGATTCGGTACTTCTGTGACCGTTGGCGAGTGTCTGGGCGATCCGCCTGAGAATTGGTATAGGGCTGCATCTGGGGCTCCAGCTGATGCGGCTGTGAGCCAGAGTCTGGTATGTAAAAAGAAGTTCGTTGCGTTTTTTGGCGGTTGGGATGACGGGGTGAGTTGCTGACTGTATTCTATTCCAGGCAAACATTACGCCTACGCCTATCCCTTCTTCGGGACCTTCGCCTACAGCGTGTAGCGGTACCGTTACTGTGAGCTGTACCATGAAAGCGAAAAAATCAGACGGGAGAAGGCTTGATGGGAACTTTGTTTTTATTGTCATATCTCTTACTTTTACGGTAGTGCTGACATTGTAGTCTGTGGCTTAAGTAGTAGAGTGACAAAATGTTGCTTCAATATTTATGATAATATCGTAATTAAAGCTATAAATTGAATGACTTGAATTGAACTTCAAACCCCAGATTTACCAACCTCGAAATTATAGTCAAGCTTGTTGATTGAGTTTCCGCACGTGCTCAGTGCCTCCAGGGCTCAAAATTCGATGTTGTGCAAAGTTCGGTTCTATGAATAGAACCTTGAGTGATTCTGAGAGAGAGTTTTGGTCTGGTTTATGTTCACTTAAATTGCAATTCTCGAGTCACGAGTGTTACAGATTCAACATTCAAAGTATCAATTCAACTAAGGCCCCTAATAATCGGGAAGGAAACATTAATTGACACATTGTCTTAATAAAGGGTGACCAATCGGCTGGTATTTGGAATAATGGGAGGAATGTTACGAACAGGTCCCAAAACTCGGGTTACACCCGGTGCCGCAATATGCAGTTGTGCTCCCACAAAATCCGTACTGAGAGCAACAATTTCCAAAGGTAGAGCCCTGACATGTAATGCCGCTGCCGCAGGAGCCATCTGTGCTGACTCTAAGTGCTGTTGATGTGCTGGTACTAGAGAGGACAGGTTAGTGGAGATTAGGGATAAGGAATCGAATGATATAAAATAGTAGCGCATGGGTGAGCAGAGTGCGAGGAGGGAGAGACTTACGGGTTAGGCGAGCATGTTCCAAAGGCCGGTTGACAGAAGGGACCACAGTAATCAGCAGTACTGCCGCAAAATCCATATCGAGAGCAGCAGTTTCCATACGTTGAGCCGAGACATGTCTTGCCTGTGCCGCAGGTGCCGTCAGAGCTGATGACCACCGCAGAGGTGGTGCTGGGAGCGGTCGATGAGGTTGTTGTGCCGGGTCCGCTGTTGCACCCTGTTGGTGAGCCAGCAGATCGATACCAATTTGCAGGAGGGTCTCCGAGACATGTGCCTACGGTTACAGACGTGCCATAGCCTTGGGCAGCCATGGTCTGGAGCATGAATTCGGTGAGGTTGTAGACAGTCTGGTAATGAATGTCGTGGCTAAGAGGGAGCATGTTACCTGTTGCCGGGTTGGGCGCAGAATTCGTGATGTAGTTAGCGAAGTTATTCTTCGAGTTCTGGATCAAGGTCGGATCATTATTCAAGTAGTCGAAGGTGTCGAGATCATAGTAAATAACGTGGTAGCCAACGGTCGCCAGGCGACTAAAGCACTGACTATCGCAGTCAACGTAAGGCGGACGAAGGTATGTCGGAAAATAGCCTAGTATGTTTCGGAAGGCCATTTCGTTGTAGTAAACCTGGTTATTGAAGTCGGTCTGGCTGAGGCCAACAAAATCCTGGTGTGTCCATGTATGGCTGGCGACTTGATGGCCTGAAGCAATCATACGCTGTTGTGAGTATTAGATATATCCGGCATTTCACAATAATAAGAACATACTTGAATGAGAGCAGGATACCCCGTCGAACAATCATCGATTCGCCCTTTTCCGAGATTATTGCCAGCTAAGCTGAGGTGAGCAAGGGACTTTATCAGAATCACTCATGTCGAACTTACTGATGAAGAAGGTTACCTTGGCATTGTATCTGTCCAACAGGTCAAGAAGGTCCTTTGTATAGAGGTAGGGACCATCATCAAATGTAAGAGCAATAACGCCTGGTCTGGTACAATCATTGATTCGTGTTCCATATGGAACGCTCCCAAGCTGAGGCCTCGCAATGCCGGATGTTGAGGCCCCGGGCGGAACAGTGTTTGCATCGCAAGCTGGGCCATAGTTATATTGACAATCTGGACCTGCGCAGAAGTTTATCCCTGTGCCACAAACGCTGCAGGCTTTCCGTCAGCACTGACTGCCCGAGTGCGTTATCATAACTCACCCATCTGAGGAGCAGCAGAGTCCAGCACCACAACTTCCTACTCCAGGTCCGCAATTCTGACGTGGACCGATGGTTTGTGTCTCTGAAATAAACGGAGACCACCACTCGACGTCTTCCGCATTGAAGTCCCGAACTTGGGCATTTCCAAATGTTTCGCGGTTTTGGAGAGCTGCCTTGAACTTGCTCCCACCCATCATTCTGGGAAGACCGTAATGGGGGTTACCAGCCTCACCGTGGGTAAGGACGACTGGTACCAGCAAGACCGAGAGAAGGATTGCTGAATGCATGGTCGCGATCAACACTTTTGGGTCTGTGTTTTGGTGTCTATTGCCAAAGTGAAAAGTGAAGCCTTGGCAGAGTTCGAGTTGCTACCAGTCAACAGAGGCCTACTCAAGGAAAGTTGACTACTAACGTGCCGACTGAAAACTGATCAGATGACACCAGCGTGAGGGCATCGAGTTTAAGGACGAAGTTCAACTTGCCTCGACATCAGTGGTAGAAACACGGGAATTCTTCCATTTTGGAATGGGTACATACAGCCCTCACCCTCAGCTAACAATGCAACGCAACAATCCCCAGCACCAAGCTTGGCAGAAGGAGAGACTGAACACAACTGAAGACCAACAATGAAAAGTTTCCTGCGTGTCAGCCAGCCGTGGCTTTCGATAGTCGACAGCAAAGCTTCTGGGGTAGGCGGCCGAATTTCGAGTTCTCTCGCGAGTTTTCTTTCGGCTGGTTGAGAGGTCGCCAAGAAGTCCTCCAGAGTATTGCCATCTTGCAGCGCATTCGTTTCAACCGTCCGGTTCTGGTTAGACCAAAGTATTGTACCAAGAGAATATTTCCCCCGCATCGGCACCCGAATACGGGGCAGCCGAGGGTTTTAGTGGGCAGCAGATGGGCGGGGCGGGAACGACAGCTGGCTGCATGGCGTGCCCGTTACCCGTACGTACCCCATGTCCATCGAGCATCGTGCATGCATGTGAAAAACTATTGATTTTGGGTTTGGATGGGAGTTTGATGTTGAGTGCGGATTCCGTCTTCCGGCTGCGTTCTATCGCCAACCATAGAAGGGTTTACCCGCCAACCACCCAAACCCACTTTCCGCCCAATCCAAAGTTCAACTTTAATATTAGTTTCTCAATTATTAACCTAATTTTATACTTTTTTATTTTGGCTAAATAATATATTCTTTAATTGAATTTTAATATTTTAAAGTAAAAGATATTAGTTATATTATTTATAGAATTAAATTCTTAATTATATTTTCAGAATTTTAATTCTATATCAAATAATAATTAAAAGAAGCCCAGTATTATGAACGGCGAGAGAAAAATCGGTTTTTAGCTTGGGCGAAAAGTGCGTTTGGGCGGTTGGCGGGTGAACACTTCTAATTCCACGGCGCCTCATCGCGCCGACCTGCAGGTCAGCAAACCCTGACGTGACATAGGTCTCCTAAGCATCAACCACCCAACAACCATCCATCCAGACCGACTTCTGAGTTGAAGAGGTACCTCCAGGAGGTCTTGATCTCAGGGTTCCTGCCTGTCCCCTCCTCATGCCTCTTTGAGGATTGCACCGCCCTCCTTCCCAAGTCTGTGTTGGTGCTGATGTCGGCGTTGGGGTGTGTGTGCTGCCTCACTCTTTGCTACGCTGAGTATCAAGCTCTGGAGGATAATCTTGTGCCCTTCACGTTTGAAGACTCTACCCTAACTCTCTTGTTGCCGGATGAACCTTGGCATCAACGACTCAGCATAACTTGTAGCTGATGCCCGCTGGCCTGTTTACAAAACCACATACTCGTTGATTTGATCTTCCTTCTTTCTGCCTCGGATCCATGTATTTAGAACGATCATCCAGAATTCGAACCTATTCGGCATGGCAGGCCAAGCCTTAGCACTCCTCAGCATCCTGCTGCTTTGCACCCTCGGCAGAGCTCAGAAAGACAACGGCGGCAGTTGCGACTGCTTTAAAACGAATGGCTCCACCGGGGCATATTTCAGTTACCACCGCTTCTTCGACTACCGGAACGTCCCTTACTCACTCACTTCAAACCCGAAGGTCCTAACGAGCGCTTCAGACTCGAGTAATGCCCCGAACACAAGTGCCTTCTTCTCTAGAACTTCATGGACAGCAGATTGGGCTGCAGCGACTTGGGATAACAGCGATAGCATCAACACGCCAAATTCTGACGCAACCGTATTCATGATCAACTCGCCAAACAATGTTTACATAGGTATAGCTTTCCAAAGATCTGCCCACAGCAAGGCCATAAAGTAATTGTTTCCTCACAGAGTCCAGCATCGATGAGAATCCTGCCTATAACACCTACCTCACTCTCCGAACAGTGCGGACGGCAGACTTCCAGTCCGCAGCCGAAATCGACACCACAGCCCTCAACTACCACTACCTATCCGCGCGTTACCTCGCGCGTACGGTCGGCGATGCCGGTGGCTGTGGAGGCATCTTCACATGGCGGTGTCCCTCCGGCTCCTGCTCTGCATCCTCGTCCGACGTCGAAGAAGCCGACATTGAGATCCTGACCGCGGGTCCGCAAACCAAGATCCAGCTCACTAACCAACCTTCCGAGTCTGCATCAGGTCATTCCGTACCCGAAGCGACAATCAATGCCACGCTCCCCAATGACTTGGAGTGGAGTGCATGGAACGAGTACCGTTACGACTGGTTGCCCAACCTGAGCACCTGGTACGTGAATGGAGTGAGCGTGGGAAGCATCAGTTTCCAAGCGCCTAAGAATCCCGCAGGCCTGATTCTGAATATGTGGAGTAATGGCGGGAGCTGGACGGGGAATATGAGTGTTGGCGATTCATCGTACTTGCAGATACAGTGGATTGAGATTGCTTATAACACATCGGGTCCGGTAAAGGGCTCGAAGATGGTGCGTGACGGACTTAAGTTACTGGGGCGGGTGGCGGAACCTGTCACTTCTCAGGTAAGCGAGCAACGAAGTCCCCACGGAGACTTTCATCCTTCTGCTTCTCGGCCGCACGATCGCGGATGGCTGTTATCCCGTGGCTCGGGCTGCCGTGTTGTCTGCAGCGTTGACACCAATGTGACGTCGACGGGGACGCCCGTAGAGGTGAGCATGGCGGGACGCGGGAAAGAGTGGCAAGCTACACGGCCACTAATAGTTGTGTCAGTGTTGTTGGGTTTTTGGTTTATGTCGTGAAATCGTAACAATAAACTATCTAAGAATAACGTTTATACCTTGTCATACCTAGTCCTTACTTGATAGACTAAGATTGATAAATGGGCTTCATCGGGTTGTTATTACATACGAAGAGAATAAATTACAACATAGGACGGGGGGAGGTTATAAGGAGAAGTACCTAGGTAGCTCGTTGTGGACAGAAAAACTCCAAATTTTCAATATTCCTAATCAAAGAAGGTCGATGGTCTGAACTTTGAGAAGAGAAGACCTGAGTTTTTGAGATCTTGGAAGTGATCTTAAAAGTACGGGAGCTCCGGGGAATTTTTCGAGAGGATTTAGTTGAAGAGTTCCATCGAACTTGGTATATTCAGTGCCTCTTTTATATCCACCGCGAGTGTAGGTAGAAAGGCAGGCGCGTCATATAATTAATCATTTGACCGTTCCTTTAGCAGAATCTTGTAGCAATAATTAGGAGAAAGGTTCCAGAATGGCTATGATTTGAGTCCGTATAACAACAACAAACTGAGAATAGGAGACATTTGTTCTCCTCTCCGGTATTGCCACCCCTGAATTTAATTAAGAAAATTAGCGAGCGCGCCTCCTATTACACGAGGCGAGATTCGGACCGTACCGATCTTTAACTGATAAATCGACTTGAGCCAAGGACCAAGCGTCGGGGGTTTCCGAAGGACATAAGGATAGCAAAACACAAGTTTATGGGGGGTTTTGCATCGTGGATACCCGAATGCCTTATGGCGGTATGCGTCTTTATACTTTTTCCCCTTCAAACTTCTTTAGGCTCGTAGACTACAACTATTTAACAAGCTATTAAGCCACCAAACGAAACGGCCACAGATAGAAGCCCCGAATGCGATGTGACTAAACTTCCTCTGTGGCAGTATTCCCGCATTCTCCCAAAATCATAGGATCGATGACGTCCCTCTCCCGCTCCCTCGCAATCCACCTCTGCACTTTCCAAAAAGCCCTCAAACATCCAATCGACAAGCCAAAGTCCTCCATTCCAATAGTCATTCCCGTGACAGCCATCTTCTTCTTCAAGAACCTGCCTTGCAAATCGTTACCTGCGCTCGGACATGCTACGAGGAGAATCCAGAGGAAGATGCCGGGGATCTCTTTCCATCGCAATAAGCCTACTGCAGAGATTTTGTCGAGAAGGGAGATGAATTGGGTGGGTATGTAGGCGTTTGTAAAGGGTCTGAGAGTTGCGATGCAGTTGGTGTATATGAGAGCTGTGATGCGTATAATCTCTAGGATGAGGTCCGCCTCTGGTATATCAGAAAGTCCAATTGGCGCTGGTATGATTTCCAACTGCTTGTGCAGCCACGAAGCGGTGCTTTGGATTTTTGATGTGCTGGCTTGTGTATCTGGTGAGGTTATGAATAAAGTGAGGAATCGAACGTCATCGAGAATTTCGGCCGCAGCAGTATTGAGATTCAGAGATTCTCGAGTCTGCTCGAAAGTAGTTGGTGAGGTGATTAACGGGCATTTCAAAGCCTCTGCATACGAGAGAGGAATAGGTGGGTCCGTATCTCGCGCGGGATTTAGTTCCTGCATTGACAGATCACGTTCGAAGCAGCAGGCGAGTTCATAATCCGTGCTTGCGAATAATCAGTCATTGCAAGCCGATCAAGAGTCATAGGTGCTTACAGGACAAAAACTGACTCCAAAACAGGATCTTTCATCCCTGTGTAACCTCCTCGAAGCTTGATCATTTGATTGAGACCCTTCACATGAGGCCACAACATCTCAGAAGATCCCCAGAAGAACTTTGTCGGGTCAGTGCCACTCGTTCTCAGTTAGCAGCGGCAAATAAATATCAACTCACTTCTGATATGGCAAGATGGATCACTGCCCGCAGTGCCTCCCCACCAACTTCACTGAAATCCCGTTTCAAAAATTGATTGATGATCTTGAAGACATGACTTTGAATCGAAAGCGTCTCAGCACTCTTTTTAACCATTAATTCCTGCTCACTGCTTTGCGTTGCAGATGCCATCATAATTGCAATATTTGGCATCAATGGCGACTGGATCATCCATGGTAACATTTCTCTCAGGAATAGGGGTGGGACGTTTCGTCCATCTATTGACACGAGATTTGGCACGACGTAGCTGTGAACTTGGAGAAGAATATTAGTATTTGGTGGATCCAGTTGTGCGAAAGAAACGTACAGAAATGGAGGAGCTCTGCGTTTTGGGATGTTTGCTTTATGGGAAGGCTGTACAGAGTGTTAATAGAAGTCAAGATTCCCCCAAACATTTTAGGACTTCCGTAAGGAGATTCATCTGGAGTGTGAGCGGGGCTTGGATTCGAAGAAAGGATGATCTCGCTGCTCCTCTCTACATCAGAATGGGCCTTTGTGAAGTAGCTGGAAACACTTTGATCGGTTATTGCGGATATTGCTGGGGATATTGACGCTGAATGATTTGGAGTGTGGGAGTCGTTGGAGTGTGAGTAAAGACTTTGAGATCTGGGTTCGCCGAGTTCAGGGGCACTAGAGCTGGAGGTGCCAGGGGAGTATTCTTCGATGTTGAGGGTAGGATCAAGATCTTCCCCGCTGTAGATCTAAATTTTAGAACTCTGTCTTGAGGGTCGGTGACAATAGAACTGACGAAGTCGTGTTCGGCTTCTTAGGCGGTTCAGCCCTCCCAACGCACGCAACAGGAGGATAACGTCTCAAGCAGTTACCGCAGGGCCCTCCTTCTTTCCGTGGGTTGCACTGTACAGCGTGAGCGCTCCGGATGCGTAAACAGGGGCTAACCAAAGAACCTTCTGCTTTCTCCGCCTACACTCCGTGCATGATTTTGCCTCACGTCGCCTAGTCCGCTTGACGGCTAGTGCCGGGGTTTGCTGCATACCGAGGTCGGGTAATGATGCCCTGCCAGCAAGCATGCATCAGCATTTCAACTTAACAGTTGTGGTTGAAGAGGAAAGAATAAAGCGTTTGAAATCCAAATAAGAATCCGAGGTCCAGAAAGCGAGCAGCTGAAACAGGGATGTTACGAGGTCCAATCATTTTTGAGGAATGGATGCGCCACCGCCACCATTTCAGCCAAACTCCGAAAATAAGCCCCAGAAAGGCAGGTAATCTGAAGAGTCAGCGGACATTGAGGGAGTCTAGCAATATTCCTTTGAATGTCGTCCCGTTCTTGCGGCTTAGCTTGGGATGAAGAACGCCGACGAGGGGTGGAACTTTCGTGGGGCAGCGAGGAGGGTAAAAAAGCCCGGGTAAGAAAGCCTGGGACAATGGACAATCTGGTAATTCAAAAGCTCCAAGAGTCGGTTCATGACTCTTACAATTAACTGAAACTGAGTTTCCCTATCACCCTAGAGAAACACCCGTTTCTCATCGTTGGTCCATGATGTGAAATTAAATTTACCCCTATTTTAAGCGAGCCCCTCATCCAACGTCTCAATTACCATCTCCCTCAGTTCGTACCGACGAAGACTATCTAAGCTGCGATACATCTAGAAGGCCATTAGCAGTGAAATTAGGAATTTGCCGAAAATACTTACGCAGCAGTCGCACCGAAAATCTCATTCCTATTCGCTCCACTGAAAAGCGCCAAGCCCAGCGAGAGAATCACAGTGAAGGCACCGATAATACCAAGACGTGCCCCTGGGGCGTGAACTAAATACAGAACAACCACGGACACCACGAGCAAGAGTGATGAAAGGACCGCTGTGGCAATTTGCATGAACAAAAGCAAGCTCGAGGGCTGGTGGTCAACCAGCCCTGGGATCAGCTCATCGCCACTGAATAAGCGTCTCCGCCTGAAAACCCGCCGGAATAGCGCTATCGAGTAGTCTGTGACTCGTTTTGAGAATTTTTTATCGCTTTCGGATCGCGGGCGAAGAGTTACTAAGTCGAGAATACTGTAGTTGTCCCATGTAGCTGAATCCCGTGGTGGCAAGAAGTTTGCCCCAAGTTCCGCAGTGGTCAACCATTTTCGTAGGAAATGAAGGTCGTTTCTAGCGGGCGGCTGTAGTGCAAGAATAGATGCTTGCTGCAAGAGTGCGTTGTCTTTTTGGTCAGTAAATTTGGAGTCCAGAAGGAAAACCTTGTCAGCCAAGAAAAGGAAAGAAAAATGTGAGCATACTGTATTCATTAAGCAGTTTACGAAGGCGAAGGACCAATTTGTAGCGTCCCGATGGGCCATCAAAGTCCCTGTCTCTCCGGTCTTGGCCGTCTGGGTAAACATCTCCTCGTTTCACTTTCTCGTACCATTCTTCCGAAAATCCAGGGTAGTGGTTTTGGTTAGCAGCTACTTCGCTATAAATCTCTTCTAGGGCAGTGATTTCAGCTTGTAGGAAGAGGACGTTTTGCAGGTTCAGAGCTCCAAATCGGCGAAAGATAGCGAGTTCGGGATACACGCCCATTAATTGTGCCAATCCCTCGTAACCCGTCGGTCTCTTTGGGCCTTCCTCGAGATCTTCGGGAGGACCCGTTGACAATGCCGGACTGGGTGGAATATTCTGTATATTAGGCCTTGCCATCGTCGTAATAATGGTGGGTTGCTAGCTTTAATTATGGTGTCCGCGAAGGCGGTCTCCTATCAATCCTAAGGTGATTGCCAAGTCATCATGCAGCCTTGCCGCATGTGGCTGGGACACGAATACGAACAAAGTATTGCCAGTCACCGATTATACGGCATGTTTAAGTATGCTGATTAAATCATGCCCTGATTTGATATGTTGATTTCGATAGCCAGTTGAGTCGCAAGTTGCTTGGAAAGACTTCCCTAAACAGCTTCCCCAAGAGGATTGTTGCGGATATGGAATCGATCATCGACAGAGCCAGAGGAACTAAATTGTGTCACACAATCGCCTTCACCATCAATTGTGAGAAAATTCTGGTGAACACCAGCGCAATTTGTTCCTTAAGTTCGGCGAGAAGTCACGCTGTGTGCTCCCCCAATCCACCACCCTGCCTTCTACAACAATGCCCAGGTAAAGTAACGAGTTCTTTAGTCTAAATGTATATGCCTCCCGCCAGGCCATTGAGCTATATTCCTCCGAGCAATATTTTCTCTATCCCTCTAACCTTAGTAAAAGCAATCACTAGTCACCTATCCAGTCAGTCATAATTCCGTTCTTTGGAACTTAAGCACAGTCAAACATGAACTGCCAGTGGTGCGCATCGATGCCGCTATCATTCTTGTTCCACTGCTCCATGTAAATGCCCTGGATTTACCGCTGTAGTGTTGGGTAACATATTTGAGCCCCGGAACATTATTGCGAGTATAGTTGTCCACAGTATACGAGAGTTAGCTAGCCATAGAGAACCAGGTATTCTCAAGGTTGAAGTCACCAGGGGGGTAACCGATGAGATCGTAATTCATGCCGAAGATGTAGAAGGTGATATCCCAGGTGTAGCATTTGGCATGTTGTTCTTCTTCTGGTAGAGGGCGAGAAAGCATCCCTTGAGGTAGAATTGCTGCAGTCCGCCCTTAAGAGAGTCGCAGGCGTTGCGGTATAAGATTCCGTTGGACATCTGACGGTCGAAGACGGCGGTGTCGTTTCGCGCAATCTCCGCCGGGAGTGGAGCAGCGGTAGTGAAGGTGAAGAGGCACGGCCGAAAGAGGAAGCCGAAGATTGTTTGTGTGAAGAGGAATTCATCTTGGATGTACGAAAGTGGTACAGGTTAATAGACATGGAAGAATGGGTTCGGAGTGCTTGCTCGTGAGAGGATTAGAGGCTGGCTCTCTAGAGGTGGCAACTATAGGAATTCTGTAGGATTTGACAGATGTGTGCAGTGAAATACAAGTTTTGGGTATAACGATGAGAGTGGGATAGAGAGGATAACGGAAGTGATGGGTGGAGTGGTGGAGTATGAAAGTGATGCGCGTTGTGAAAAGTGAACTTATTTTCAAACTCGTGGTCGGATTGCTTTCTTGCTTGCCCGAATATTCTGGTGCATGATGTTGATGGATGAGAATTGGAAGGTAGCCTTTAGAAAGAATGGATGTAGGTGTAATATTAGGCTGGGAGATGTTGTAGAAGAGAAGGTGTAGAGCGTTGGTTTGAGAGAGATGGTGTTGAAAAGGGGCAAAGCAAGAGATGGTTGTAGAAGAGAGGATGCAGAAGAGGTGCGACAGAGAGAGAAAATCATTTGATACCTGTCGTCAGCCAGTATGTGATCCCCAATAACTTCTTTGTAATTCACCTTCAGGTACTACGGCACTCACATGACTTACCTTTACCCCTTGAAATAGCATATTGGAAAACTGTTCCCAGGTATTTGCAAATCGAACCAGGTAAGATTGAAGGCCAAAGAAATGCTATTTCCGCAAATGAAGCAAGCACCTAGTCAAGCCTTGAATTCTTGGCCTGCATCAAATAACGCAACGGTTGCCCCATACCGGGGTAGATTTCCATCAACGCCTCAGCTCTACGCCTCAATAACCCAGAAGCATTCGTTCATTCCCCAGAAAACCAACGCAAAGCCTCACCAGCCCCTCATTCCTGATACGGTATTCCAATCCCCCACGCTCTAACAACTGAACAAGAAACGCCAGTTAAAAACGTTGAATCCGCTATCATTCTCCTCCCACTCCATATACCAATTGCCACCATGAGTATCATAATGCCTGCCCGCATACCAAAACTCCGGCACGAAAGCCAGCGTAATAGCGTCAACGGTCCACGGCAGTTGGCTATCCACGCTAACCCAATTGCCATCGAGGTTGACGCCGGGGACGTAGCCGATCAGCTCGCAGGTGTTGCGGAAGATGTAGAGCGAGCTCCAATTCATCCACTCGCCGATGTCGATGTCGATGGATTTGGAGCTGATGATGAAGAAGCACTGGTCGGGGCCTTGAGCAAAATGGGTGTCGCACAGGTTGCCAGTGAACACACCGGAGAATTGGCGGGGGTTGAGGGGATTGGGTGTGGTAGGGGCCGGCAGTGGGTTGGCGGTGCAGAAGGTGGAGAAGAGGAGAAAGGTGAGGAGGGCGAGGAGTGACTTGACGGGAGGAGAATGCATCGTGGATTGGAATTCGAGTGTCAATGGTGAAATGGCTGTGATGTCACCTAAGTCAGATTGTTCCATGGTAAGAGGGCTGAAACAACAGGGATTGTAACTAACATGATTGCTTGGAGTTTGGTCGCCGCAGAAATAGCGTTGAGTTGAATTGTGTTTGAGAGCGAGCAAAGGGTTAGGCTTTGAGGTGGAAGTATCTGGGCGCGATTATTTGGAAATAGCGCTAGTGAATACGCCCGTGTATTTGCTGGTGTGGAGATCGGAGGTTGTGTTCTCAAGAGATGATAGCGCCAGGTGCATTTATGCGATGATGGCTGTCAGTCATGTGCAGAATGAACAGATGTTGTGAAAGGGTATCGGGAAGGAAGGAGTGCCATTTTGCCAGCCGCGATATTCTTCCGACACATTTCCCGTTGCACAAATTCACTCGGATCAACCACCTCTCTGGCAGGCATTGAGATAATCTATTTCCTTTATTTGCAAATGTGGCGTTATTGACTTGCTTCTATGAAGGTGAGGTCCTGCAATGAAGGCACTATTCCCATGTCTCAACGGAATCCTCGCTAAGCCCAAACACCACTTCAAAGGCTCAGGACAGCCACAAGGTTTTAATTTTAGAGGTTGAAATAAATTTACTTCCCCTGCTTTAGGCATACTATTAGATATGGTAAATTCAATGCACTCTCCAAGGAGCGGCTGAGAATTTGGAGGTGTGTCGAATGGTTTCCTTTGGCTAAGCGAATCCCCGCCCCTTCTTTAAGCGAGAATTTCTCTGTGTTAACAACGTCATCACTTGCGCATTTCCTCGAGTTCAAACCATGAAATACTACGCAACGCTTCGGAATTCATCTATCTGCAAGTGTTTGTCATGTTTAAATCAGCGAAGAGATCTCCATATCCCCTTTCCAGTATTCCCATTCCCAGGTTGGCAGTTCCTTCCATGTTCTGTTCGCATCCCCATTTCCCCATCCCCATGTTGCCGAATCTATAATTGCAGCATATTGAAGCATTCAAATTGGAGTGCATTCTATAGAATCAATGCAAAACTCTCAACCCCACCGACTGATCCAGCGCCCCCCCCCAAAAAAAACATCGAGCTCCTCCCTCCGCCACCCTTTCTCAGCGACACTGAAACGGCAGGCCTGCAGTTTTGTATCCATCGTTAAGATACATTGGCGCCCAATCGAGCTACGTCAGATCGACCAGCGGCTCCCTCATCCCGAAGCCGGCATACCAGATGTAGGGGTTGAAGTTGCCGCCCCCTGGGCTCGAGGGGTCCCCTGGGATTTGGATATCGACTGTCCAAGGGAGCTGGGAACCGAGAGCGTAACCTTGGGGCTGCATTTTGAAGTATCCATATGGCACATAATGGTTGTAACCAATCTTGTTGCAGCCATTGTCGTAGAGCCAGAGCTGCGCCTGTTTGAGAGTAGATGTTAGCAAGAGCAGTGTAATTTCGGGAATGGGAGGGTGATGGAGGGACGCACAAAGCCCCAGTCGTCGTGGGTGACATATGCCAGCGTGCACATGCTTGAGTCACCATAGTTAGTCATGCAGGTTCCGATCGCATGTGCGCATCCCGTACTGTGGCTGCAGGGATAGATTTCGTAGTGCATGTCGTCACGGGCGACGATTAATGAGCTTCGTTCTGGCTCGAGCGTGGATACATTAACCGATTCGCTGCGCTCTTCGTCCAGGCGCTTGACAGCCTGTTTATGGCACTGGAATGGCAGCCTTACGCCACTGTACCCTCCGAGATTATACTGGGCTCCCCAGCTCCTGTACTGCGTACTGTCCCAGATCTGCAATCCGGAGTCTGCATTCCAGAGCTTAATCCAGAAGTTCCTGTCGATGGCGTTTGTGGCGTTGCCTATGATCTGGACATTGACAGCGTAGGGAAGCCGGGAGTGGAGAGCGTAGCCCTGGGGCTGTTGCTGCAATTTGTCGTACGTAATGTTGCCGTCGAAGGCTCCGAGGGATTGGCAGTTATTGTCCCAGAGCTCGAGAGCTGCCTATTTGAACGAACACGTTAGATGTGATGATTCGGATTTAAGAATGGGAAGTGAGGGGGAGACACACGAAGCCCCAGTCCTCTTTCGTAGTGTAGCTTATCGTGCACATTCTTGAGTCATCATAGTTGGCCATGCATACTGGGAGTTTGAGTACGCAGTTTGGTTCATCGGTGCACGGATATTGGGTTTCGTAGATGTCATCTCCTCGGGCGAAGATTTCTCCTCGCTCTTTCTTGACGAGCTTGGATAGCTGACGCACGAGTTGAGAGGTAGTATTAGCAACGATGCCGGAGATCGGGGAGGCGGCTGACAGATTGACGAAGCCGAGAAGGAGAAGACCGAGGAAAGTGAATAGGTGTGTGACACCGGATTGATGCATTGTGACAGTGAAAGTGACTCGAAAGTGGATAGATTTGTTTGTTGAGGTCTTGGGATGAGGGTGATATGTAGCCTGACCTATCATACCATGAAAGAGTGATTGTGGGAAATGACAAGAGAAGATTTATGTAAACCTTGCGGAATGTGTTGCATGGATAAAGTGTTGTGCGTGAAGTGTCTGTTGTTGGGGGAAAGATGAATGTGAGAGTAGGTTCAGAGGAAGTGGTGGTTAAAGGAAGAGCGGGAAAATCGAACCGAAGGCGTAAATATTGGTGAGTGTGATGACTTGGGAAATTATGACGTAGTTGAAAGAGCTGTGAGTAGATGTCCTTTGCGGAAGGAACGAGGGGGCTGTGATTGTGAATTATGTATAGGAGAGAGGTTAAGGTGAGAGGTGAGTCAATTGAAGTTGTGCCTTCCTCTCTGCAAGCCTAAAACTATGATTGAACTTATGACATGCCAGCTAATGGGGTGAAGATATCAACGAACACTAAAAAAGCATTCTTATGTTATGTTAAAGAAAAACAGAGGAGGGAGGTGACTAAGAGTCGTGCCTTCCTATGCCAGTGAACGAAGTCTTACAAAACAGTAAAGAAAGTGACCAATGGCAGCTGAAATCATGTCTCAAAACACCATACACGACTGGATGAATGCGTGACATCCCCAGTCTTTATCATGTAAGAGTTAGAAAGAGAAGAGAAGTCGCAAAGAAATAGATAAAGCAAATTCAGAGGAAAGTTAGCACTTGAAACATACCAATTTAAGCCCTCTGTACATATCACAATAGCAGAAGGAAACTCGACACCGAGTCTAGGCAAGCTGACAAGAGTCCCTCGTCCACACAGCAGCATGCCTCAAGAGAACTTCTCCTTCCAGAATAGTACCATTCATCATTTGCCCAACTTCTTCCTCAGGATCAGCAATTAACATCAAGCCAACATCCAAGGATTTGGCTCTGATAGATTGTGTAGAATTTCGCTTGAAGCACTCCACACAACAAATTCAATTCATCCTCTAAGTGCAGCTGTGTACGAAGATCCTAGGAGACTTGCTCAGCACCCTCAAATCCTTCCTGTCCTCCTTCAGCCAAACACCCGGATTCGCAATGTAAACTTGCTCTTCCCCCCACCCCTGCGACACGACTGATATACTCCCTATACCTCAAATTACAACCAGGAACTCCAGCTGCCTTTGCATTCCCATGTAAAAGCTAATCTTACACCCACGGTTTAATCGAAAGGAAGAGCAATAAGTAAGCCAGATAATGAAGCAACGGAAAGAAAACCCGGCACATCCAAGACCTTTACTCCTTCGCCGGCAGGCCAGCATCCATCGGGGTTTTCCCAGAGTGCGAAACTCGCTCCATATTATATCCACACCATCTCCAATTCCTTCACTTCTTCTACCCTTCTCTTCCACCATCAAAGCTGACGCCTCACCCTATCTATACCTACGGCCCAAAAACAGCGGCCCAGAAATCCATACTCCTCACCCCCTCCACCCCCGCCTCGCCCAAGCTATCCACCGCATGCTGAAGCGCGTCGAAATAAGCTTCGACTTGTACCCGTTCGGCATCACTGACGCCTGTATCTACCAACCGTTGGATATCCGCTTCCCGCTTACGGAGCGTGTAGCTGACCTCCCAGAAGCCGTCTTGCATGCCCTCATTCGTCGGCATGATAGCCTCCCTGATTAGTTTCAAGGGGGAGAGCGAGGTGACGATGTTCTTGACCTGCGAGGGCGAGAGGACGGTGCGGATGTTTGCGGCCGAGGGGACGGGCCGCTTGGCTTCGAGGAGGGCGCGCAGGAGGGCGGTCCAGACGTGCGGGGTGGAGGCGGGGGATGAGGCGCGGAGGGACCATTCGGCGATGCAGAGTCTTGTGTTGGGAGAGAGGTGCGGTGAGAGAGCGGCGAGTAGCTCAGGCAGCACGGCAGGGTTCTCGAAGTACCAGAGCGAGTGCGCCAGCACGATGTAATCATAGGCCGGCCCGGCGTACTGCTCTACGTACGAGGTTGCGGTTGCGTGGTGGAAGCTTATCCTCGCCCCGAGTGGAGTCGTCAGGATGTGGCTTTGGGCGTCTTTTAGGGGGGGCGTGCCGTAGTCTGGGGAGCCCGGGTCGACGGCGTCGATGTGGCCGCTGGGACCGACGGCGTGCGCGAGCGCGATGGTGGTGTCGCCTTGCCCGCAGCCGAGCTCGAGGACGCGGGAGCCCGGGGCGAGGGCCCAGAAGTTGACGATGTCGAGGCGGTGCTGCATCTGCGAGGTCAGACCTGCGGAGGATTCTTCTGTGGGCTCGGAACGCGTTTCGAGGAAGTGGGGGGCGAGTTCAGCGGCCAGAGATGGGGAGGGGACTGCCATGTTTGTTTGCGCAGTTTATGGGCTGATGTTTTTTTTGAGAGAAGTCTTCTGTTGTGGTTGTGAGATTTTAAGAAAGACGAAATTGCGATGTGATATTTTGATATGCTATTCAGATGAAGGGATTTACTGATTGTATGGTTGTTTTCGTGGAAGTGAAATTTTAGCTAGACTTATAGACTTAAATACAGAAAATCTCACAACAGACAAGAGAAAGAGTCATGAAATCTCACGCTCATGCGGTACTTGGTTGAAGTACGAGGTACAAATGAAAACTCTGCTCGGCGCTGAATAAGAAGGCTATGCACGCAATGAATTCCCCGATTAAGCGAGTGAGTCACTCAGGGGGGAGATTTCGACTCAGTCACGTGCTCACATGCGGCCACCCCCGACGTTCCCATTCTCAACCCAACTCAATTTGCTGCCTTCCTTCTTGAAAGCCGGGGCTGCGACTTGCAATAACCACCGCGCAAGGCACCGTTGCGCAACTTTAAGCACCAGTCAAGGGGTGAGCCTGCTGTTGAAAAGGACCATCACATGGAGTATCTGCAAGCCGCCGCTATCGCAAGTGGAAGTCCACAAGCTTTCTGCCCGCCCCCTCGATGCTTTCCGAGATGCGCAGATCGTGGCTTGAGGAGCAGGCCGGGCTCTGCTCGTCCCGATTGGCCGCTCGCCAGATTGGCAGCGATCTCATCAGGAAGGTCGGGGATAAGCGAGTGCTGCCCTCGCTTCCGCGCCGATTCGGCCGTCCGAGGAACGTTCTTGGCTTCCGTGCAGACTTCTGCTGCGAGTGCCCGGAGCGAGGTCGAATTCTCGTGCATGCAATCAATCCTGCGGGATTCCGAACAAAAAAATACAATAAAAAGGAAGGGTGATGACTTGGCTGCAGCAAGCTGAGCTGTGCCCGACCCGGGAAATCCGGTGACGGACTGCTGCTGCGGGGCCGTTGCCTCGCTGCTGGGTCGAAATGTAATAATATATCTGAGTTCAGAGGTGCGGATGGAGGTGAGGCGCAGAGAAGTCTTGGAGGGGTGGGGGCTGGCTTGATGAGATGGGGGGATTATTCTGGCGCTGCGTCGGGGGGTCGGGGATCAGCGATTTATTGTCCCGGTTGACTGACGAGGGGAGGGGGTCGTCGTGACTCGTCACGCTCCCGCAAGGTCTGCTGGAAATATACAGTAGATGTGCAACCAACAATCCAGCGACATGTTCTCAATGTCCGCATTTGTCGTCGAGTGCGGTTGGAGTGTGGGGCTCGCAGAGGCGCAAGATGGATGGTGTGAGCGTGGGATGGAGGGGTGGGAGTGGAAAAGCTGCTGTTTGGCTGTACTGTCGTCAATACTGTATGAGAGTTTCAGGGGAGAGGCGGCCTGGAAAAAGGAACGGAAAGCTGAAACACTGAAACATCTTTTCCTGACGTCTGCGAATGGGAACAGCAGGCGGCGAGCCCCGAGGCATCTAGTCTTTCCTGCAAGATGGCGGGAATCAAGGGATGGCCCAAGACTGTTTGTTGACCTCTGGATAATGCGAATTGAATGTTGGCGAAAGCCGATGAGGAAGGTAGTAAGGGAGATGAGGGCCTTGTCTCGCGAGAGGGAGGCTTTTTAAATGGGTGTAGGGTGTTTGTGGCTGGCGTTTGCAAGCTTGCAATGTGGTGAGCCGTGAGCCTCGAGTTCCTCGGCGGGAAAAGGGGGCGGAGGGGGGCGGACATGCGCGTATGTACTGGCGGCGGTTTGCAAGTGTTGTGCAAACCTCTGCCTCGTGAGCGGCTTGACGACGTTGAATTGGCCGTTTAGGGGAACAGTACCTGGCCGGTCTCCGCTCCTGCAGCCAGCGTCAGCGCTTCTGAGGCCTGATGCTAACCTTAATTTGCAAAGTCGGGGCATCTTACATTCCTCTTCCTCGGCCGTGAGCGCTAGAAGCTTCACAGAAGAATCATCAGCGCCGATCCCCAGTGACGAAGCAGTGGATGCACGCTTCACGCTTGTAAAATTACCGAGGCGAGGGCAGGAGGTCGACAGCACCGACAGCACCGACACCACCGACACCACCGAGCACCATGCGCACTGCTGCAGATAAGAGATCATAATGCAGCAGGTTATTAAATAAAGCGCCGGACTCCCTCACTCCCTTGTGAGGCCTGCGAGCCAATACCGCGATCCCCTACTGTGCAGGCAGGGAGTGGCGCAGAGCGCACGCCTTAATATAAATTTACGTGCGTGCAATCCCAACCTTAAACCGGCGCGCACTTGGAATGGAAGGGCATTGGAACTTGGAACACTTCTAGCGCACTTCTCGAAGGCCCGCAGACCAACTCGGCTCGTGGCGCGGCGAGGGCTGCCCCGCTCTTTTTCCCCTGGCCGTCCAATCACAGCCGCGTTCAGGGACGCTGGGCTGCTTCCCCGTCGGCCTCGACTGGCTGCTTCCTGGCTGCTCTTGCGCTGGCCTTGTTGGTCGTTCTCTCTGCTGCCCTTGCTGCCCTTGCTGCCCTGCCCTTCTCGGCTTCTCCTCCCTGCGGGTCCTGGCCTGGCCTCCCACTCGCTCACTTACTCACCACCATCGCGAACGCCTTCAATCGTCCCGTCTCCACTTCACTCGACCTCCCCCCCCCCCCAACTTCTCCTCTCCTCCTCATTCTTCTTCAACCTCCTCCTGCTCGAACATCGCCATCACGAAGACACACCTCACCCCTCGGCATGCTCGCTGCCGCACCCTCGCCGCCACTGTTCTAGCGGAAATTTTTGCCCATTATCCATCCAGCAGCCAGGCTTGCTCCGCATCGACTCGACTCGACCGCCTGTGCCTGTGCCTGTGCTTTGTCCTCGCGCAAAAACTGCGACTCGAGCCCAGCCCATGTCCCTCCGTCGCACAGCACGCAATTGAGCTGCCCGGCGCTCTGCAGAACCCTCGAATCCCCTAGAGAAAAATAATTTGTGCGCGAGTCTTTCCTGTAGGACAATCGGCAGAGCTTTGGGTGTCCAGAAGCGGCGGACGCACCTCCTCCCTCTCTCTCCACGCCGCCCGCCTGCCCTCCCTTGCAATCGCGAAATAGACCCATTGCCGATTTATACGGACACAAATTCCATACCCCGTCCCCTTCCACCCTTTGCGATACTTTCCCCTTCGCCACCAACGTCACGACGACACCGCCGAGAGGAGTCTCGGTGACGAACTTCTGACTCGTCTGAAAGGCGTTGCGCCAGCGCTCGAGCCATCAGTGCGACACGGAGCAGTTTGATCCAAGAGCGCGCAGCATTGGCTCCGGCCGTATATCCTCTTCTACTCCGGAGACAAACTCGATCATCCGCTGCTGGGGAGAACGCACGTCGAGTCCGGGCCTCGCGGTGCGCGAAGCAGTCATGGACTATGCGGCATGCAATGTGGTGTATGTGGATCGCACAGCCCGAGAGGACAAGCTGGTGAAGAGGGACGATGCGACGTCTCCAGGCTCAACAGAAACACTCCCAAATCATGCGCAGGAATATGCGCCTGCCCACCGAAGCCCCAGCCCCGTAGACGACAATCTACGGACACTGCTCGGGACATTCAGTGAAGGTATGTCGATTCACTCCGATTTTGAGCATTGAACTGACATCCTCAGTCCATATCTGCACATCCGGCAAGTCCTGCGTATCGAAACTATCCGAATTGAATCAAGCCTCCATTGTCGAGTTAATACCTACCCTCGTCCTCATAGATATCCCATACGATGATCAATTGCATGAACAATCACCGCGGGACGCTCGAACCCCTTCTCCAAGCTCGAAAGGGCATATTGATGGATTGGTAGACGAACCCGCGGAAGAGGATGCATATGGGCTCAAACTATTACAGTGGATAGCCTCGGAGATTCAATACCAGAGTCTGTCCCGGCTGGTGGTGCCAGTCGCTGTTGTCACAATACCAGAACGCAATACTGTCTCCATATCTGGGAGAAGACGCGCGAATTCACGGCCAGATGTACAAATCAGTTATACCTCGTTCCCGTCAAGTCCGAGGAAGAGCTCTGGGTTGGTCATTCCACTGGATCAAAACAGGACAATGCGATATTTAGATATTGGCGCAGTCGATGTTTTAACGAGTCCCCTGCTGCACGAACGGTTACCCAGCCTAGCGATTCACGCATATCGAGCTCACAAGGACGCTTCGAAAGAGCAGAGAGCGTTGCTTGAGATGAAGAGGGGTAGGAAACGGTCATGGGTGGGCGTGGACGACCAGAAACCGTATGCTTATCTGCGGGAAGCCATGGTGTCTGGATTGATGGATGGGATATGCAAAGTAGGCGGCGATGATCAACCGTTCAGTCATATAAGGATATCCATAGCGTTGGATCGCCGGGAGAAGATTGCATCCGCAGTTGGTTCGTGGAATTTCTCGGCACACGACTTTACGGACGACGAGCTTCTGCATGCTGCACTGCTCATGTTACAACATGCGCTTGCGATGCCAGAACTGGAGAAGTGGCGGATATCGACAGGTAAGAGACCGTGACTTGTGGTCATGTTTCGGATGACGTGTGCCTCCATATGCTGACACCCGATGCAGAGAATCTCACCGGATTTCTAGTAGCTTCCCGGTCGGCGTACAATGCCTTTGTTCCATATCATAATTTTCGCCATGTCGTGGATGTCTTACAAGCCATCTTCCACTTCCTTCTCCAACTTGGCAGGTTACCTCCGTACCCGGCTTCCAACAAAACTTTGGATATCCCTCTCTCACCCATAGCTGCTCTCATCCGACCATTCGACGCCCTTACCCTTCTAATTACAGCCATCGGGCACGATGTCGGCCACCCTGGTGTCAATAATGCCTTCCTTGTCACTCTTAATGCCCCCCTGGCCCAGTTGTACAACGATAGATCTGTTCTAGAATCCTTCCATTGCGCTGCATATTCGCAAATTCTCCGACGGCATTGGCCCGCAGCCTTTCAAGGAGTTGAGATGAGGCAACTCATGATCAGTTCGATACTTGCAACTGATATGGGACTTCACTTCGATTACATGAAGAGACTTGGCTTTCTCCAGGAGAAGTTACACGAGAACGGGGGCACTGATGGTTGGAATGGCAGGCTGATCGAGGAGCAAAGGACCCTTGCTTGTTCATTGCTGATCAAGTGTGCCGACATCAGCAACGTGGTATGTGCTCCGTCATTCTGGGGAAGCTTGGCTAACCAGTGCAGGCTCGAAAATATGAAACTGCTGCTCAGTGGACACTGATTCTGACCGACGAATTCTCTCGCCAAGCTTCGATGGAAACAGACTTGGGGATTCCATCCGCTCTCTTTGCCCCTCCGGTGCGAGAGATTATTGAATTAGGCAAGTCACAACTTGGTTTCATGAACATGTTTGCGATACCCCTGTTCCAAGGAGTCACGGACGTCATGCCAGGCATGGGTTACTGCGTGGATGAGTTACAACGAAACAAATCAGCTTGGGAAGAGAGGATCGCAGTCGAGCAAGCGAGGGCGAGACAGGATAGCGATGATTCAGCAATGACGGACGGCATGTTTTCCCCGCGTGCGATGAGCGTGGCAAATCCTTCTGATGCTAGTCACCAGAAGATAAGTAATGCCACGTTGTCGCCCGACCACGACCTGAGGAAAGCATTGCTCAGCAAAAGCCCCTTCCTACACGCTAATGGCTCTCTCGACGAATTCGAACCTCACCACCACGCGCTCCCCGAAATCTCAACTACATCCGCCCCCCACACCGAGTCACCTAACCCATCTCCCAGCGAGCTTCTGCCAGATCCCGGCTCTCGCCGCTCCTCCAACAAACCAAGCCAGCTCCAACTATCCTTCGCGACAGCAAGTGCCCCAGGCCTACTCGACCACCCAAGCCAAGACCTTCAGCACACGAACGGCGCGAATGGCATGTCGATCAGCCCTTCCCTTGTCGCTGACCCTGTAGTCATCCACCCCATCATGATCGACCCCCCGACTCCTAACGCAGGCAAGGCAGAATCAGACAAAGATAAGCAGCGCAGCAGCGATGGCACAGAAGGCAGCGTGTCTGCCACTTCAGGCCAAGATTGGACGAGTCAAGCCACCTCTGCCACCACCGGGAAAATGCCCCTCTCGCCATCAACACAGGGAACGAGCATCATGTCTTCTGACAGCTTGGAGAAGTCCTCAAACGGCGAGAATAACCAAACACCGACGAGGAGGAGTCCCTGTTCGCGGAGCGAGGGCGATAGCCCGGCGATGACGGACGATAGTCCGAGCGATAGGGGGAAAGAGGATGGGAAAGGGGTGGTCATGGAGAAGGTCAGGAATTTGAGGAAGAAGCCGAGTCGGTTCCGTATGAATATGAAGTTTTGGGGGAGGAGCAAGAGCGCGAGCCCACCGGTTCCGGTACATGGGAGTGGGGGGAGTGAGGAGGAGGGGAGCTTGAGCTTGGGTTGAAGATTCGATTTCGCTGGCCTTTTACGGAAACGATACATTCGCAAATGGAACGAGGGGTAGTGTAGGATTACGAGGACTGGTGGTTGTACATTGTACACAAACGCGAAACGGTTTATAACAAGGAGATGAGAAGGGGAGATGGAAGAAGACGAGAGATAATGGCGTTTGGGCTGCCTGCTTGGGATGCTGTGTTATGATGTATGGCGTTTGGGAAACGGGCGGAATTGGCATTGAAAGGACAGGAACGGATGGAGCATGTGCTATGATGCATGATCAAGTATGAGGTATATAGGGTGGAGTGGTTGTGAATAGGCGAGGTAACATTGCTGCCATCTTGGGGCAAATGGGGTGGGAGGGACGAGGGAGATAAAGGGTGTAGGCAGTGGGGGTTAGGTGAATGTATGCGTTGGGCTGACATCGATGGCCTCCTATCCCTTTCCCACGAAATTCTGGATGCGACGAAAGTTGCCTGAGCAGGAGGCCGCCGAGCAAGGCTCGATTTGGAAGTTGTTCGCGGAATTTCGCTTAATTTACCATGCCCCTATTCTGAGTTGACGTCTACATTTCTTGTTCAACCTCTTGAACATCTCTCAAAACATCTTTCAAAAGTGGCCTCCCATCTTGAAGGGCAGCTATACTCCTACCTCTAAGCCCTTCTGCGTACTTTGAGGTGCGATTCTCTAGAAAGCGCTCTGCATCAGCCAGCTCCTGTTTCCACCACTGCCGAGCCGCTTCTTGGGCCTCAAAAGCAGTGCACCCAGCTGCACCGAACTTCTCATACCTTTCCCTCGGAAATAGCTTATTTCCCCTCCTCACAACAGCTGGATAACGACCTTCCCACTCCGGCGCACCGGACGTATACCTCCGTATACAGCTCCTCATCGCCTCCGGCGTCCGTCTAAACTCAGGGAAATGCAGCTCCGAGAGCTCGTCCCTGAACGTCTCAGGCGTCACACAAGCATTGACAGACCCTACGCCCTCAAACAGACACCAGAGCAGTTTTCCCAGCATGAAGACCTGGGCCCTCTCCCGTTCCGGCTCCGCGAGCGAAGTCCACGCGATGCTGAAGCCGAACTCCGGGTTCCAGTAACGAACGGATCGAGATTTCGGCGCCCAGTCTGGCTTCCACTTCTTCAACATGGCTGTGTATTTCTCCTTGGTCTTCTCGGGAACGTGTGGGGAGGAGGCAACGTGCTCCAGATACTCGGTGTAGAACACCTCTGGCGGGCTCCAGCTGTACCAGCCGCCCCTCTGCTCGAAGTCGAGCACGATGGCGTGCAGCCCGTCCGCCCTCTCGTCCATGATGATGTTGTTCAGCTTCACGTCGGAGTAAAACCCGGCTGGGGACTCGCGGATGTGCAGCAGAGCTTCCGTCACCTCGCGCGCCCAGCGGAACTTCTCTTCCAAAGCCAGACTGCCGCCGCCGCGCGATCTGGCCACGAGCGTCTGCTGCAGCGTGCCAGCTGCGTAATATCTGAGCACGAAGCCGCAGACGCCGACCTTGCCGCCGAACCGGCACCGCTTCGTGACGATGTAGAGGGGCCGCGCGACGACGTTCGCGTGCGGCGCCATGCTGAGCAGCAGCTTGAGCTCGTGGTACAGGAATTTGCAGTCTGCAGTCGCGGACTTGAACACGAACAGCTCATCGTCGCCGTGGCCCTCCATCGTCACCAGCGCGATCGCGTCGTGCAGCTGTCGCTGCAGTTGCACGCAGCTGAGATCGCGCACCTCCGGCCACGGGAGGTCGGCGCTCCACATGCGCTGCAGCGCGGCGGGGCTGAGCCATTGCTGCTCGACGTCGTAGTTCGGGATGAGGTGGACGGCGATGGCGTCGATGTCGGCGCAGATCCTGTCAATCACGATCCGCGAGCCGAACGGCATGCCGTGGTAGAGCTCCGCAAGGCGAGCGGTGGTGCCGCGCGACGACGACGACCAGCGCTCGAGGATGCGGAGCACGAGCTGGGCGATCGGCAGGTGCGCGAGCTGGCTGCCGTCGACGAGCATGGCGGCGTGGGACTTGAGGATCCCGCGGACTTCTGGCGCGTGGTCTGCGGGAGAGGGGATGTGCACGTCGATGCGGAGGGGGCTGCGGTTGAGGGCAAACGAGGGGGTGGCGAAGAAGCGGGTGCCGTCCATCTCGCCGCCGTCGAGGCGCCAGGTCGGTGTGAGGACCGCGGTGAGACTGTCTATTCGGTTCTTTGGGTTGTGAGGGGAAGCTTCCCAGGGAGTTGGGCCGGTGGGTGGCGAGGGGTCCGACGCGAGTGTCGGGGTGAAGGCGGCGGTTGGGTACATGACCGCGTGGAACATATCTGGCGTGGGCTCCATGTTGGCATATGAGTCTCTCTTTTCTACGACAATTCTCGTTTGGAGATGATTCAGATGAGAAGAGTGAGTAGAGAGGGCACCAGGTCAAAGTATCATCAACGGGTTCGAGCAGGATAGAAGAGAGAAGATGTCTATTGAGCTACCAGGAAAGGACAAGAAGTAGAAGCGAGCAAAATTTCGGAATACTACAAGTGGGAATGAGGCTCTACTTCTAATTCTAACTACTGTCTTATGTATTGTGTTATACCAGGTATTCCGTGGTAATTGCACAATAATCTCCTCATTGGGATCTTGTCAGAGGCCGACTGACTTACTCATACCAACGCATGCGAGACCCCCGCTTTCACCTTCCCCTTCACTAACCGATTGGGTCGGCTTATATCCTGTGTGTGTGTGTGTGCAGCGTGGGGTTGGTTTCACAGTTGAGCCTCCAAAGTCAGAAATCAGGGGTCAGAGGCGGTTCCCCCGACACTTCGTAGGAGGGATTGATTCAGCACCGCATTTTTATTGCAGATTTGGAATCACAATGTACGGAGTAATTGGGTCATTGAAATGTCATTCATCGTTATCTCAACTACTAACAGAAGTTCTGAAGAGTACCGTACCGAGACTTAAACAGGGGCAAAGGGATCAGAAAAACACCTTCGAATTCAACGCTTGAACCAAAACCACCCGAAATATTTGCTAATAACCTCCCGTAACTCATGGTGAGAAGCACTCGCGGATTTCAAATGTCAATCGAGGAGTGTAGGCAATGTTCCACACCTCCTGCAGACTCTTGTCGTGAAAGATCTTCTTGCTCCCCTCTTGAAGGGGGTGCGGAAGCTTCCACGCGAGCAAATCATTCTTAAGCCACATGCGAACGAGGTAGCGCTGGTTCACCTCATCATCCGTGAACGCTTCTCTGGCGTGAAGGATTGCAAAGTTGTTGACGAAGGTTAGATCTCCTGGCTGGAAGGACAGGGCGAGTTGATGCTTCACCGCAATGCGTTGGACTGCCTCGAGCGCCTCGTGCTGAAGGCGAGATAGAGGCGGCAAGTCAGCGTCTCGGGCCATGTTTGGGAGGCCGACGAGTGATTGAGGGACGAAATTCAGGATGACGTGGCCGCCGTGGTAGAAGAGGAGTGCACGCTTTTTGGGCTGCGAGTCCCGGCCACGGCTGTAGAGCATTAGTTTTTTATTCTTATGGCGGTGAGTGGAGGAGGAGGAAAATACTTGTCAAATGTCCAGTTTGGGGTGGCTAGAACTTCGAGCAGGTCTGGCCTCTCCACAGCCAGCTCGTTGTAGACGGTCAAAGCTGGGGAAAGGAAGTGTCGACCTCCCTCTGCGGCTCTGGCACGGCTCTGCATGGCAAGAATGTCGCAGAACATGTCGTTGTGAAAGCCCTAGAACGCTCTTTAGTAAATGTATTGCATGCCGGACTCGGGCAATCTTGAGATACCTGTGCCACAGTGGAATCTTTGAACGGCCGGTCTTCCTGCGGTGCCTTCATGATGGTGGCATTGCGGATGTGCGCTGAGGGGAGTCAGAATTGTTTTGCAATCCCTCTTGTAGTAGTAGTCCACGTACCAAAAATGTTGCCCCTGCTATCTTGCTTGCCTCGCCTCTCGGCGACGTAACTAGAAATTCCCAGAAACAGCAAGACGTTGTCTTCAGGGGAGTACTCATTTGGATCGAGTCCACGAATAGAGAAGAATCCTTTGCCTCGGTAGAGTTCTTGGGTATAGGCTCGAAGACGCTCCTGGACGGTAGGCAGTGGGAAGTTCTGGCGATTGACTTCCTGTCCATCCAAGCCAAGACCTGTAGACCGTCAGCTTCTGTGCAATGTTTGCCACCACTCATTAAGAGTCAGACCTTTGAAATGATTCAGTGCGGCATTGATCTCAGCCTTTTCATTGTTAGACAGATTGTGGATGTAGGTGTCCTCGTTCGTGAATTGCTTGCGGTCCCACACCAGGGTAGAGTTCAAGGTAGTTGGCCATTCTTGGATGATGGAGTGATGCTCTGTTGCCATAGTGAGAAGTGGTTTCGGTTCTTTTGCGTGGTTCGATTTTTGGTTTGGTTGCTGGAGAGAAGGTTATTTCATGGTAACTACGGCCGGCTTTATAGATGCTCTCAAAAGAGGGGGGCTAGAGGACGCGACTAAAAGATGGGAAGTTGATTTGAGCCTCAGTTGCCCCCCCCACTTCGCCTCCTTGAGAGCTTTCCACATCTTTCCACGTTTTTATGACACACGATAAGTGAATGCGACTCAATTGGCGATGTAGAGTTGCAGCTAGAGGTCACAGGTCGAGTGTCTGGTTGCGTCGACGACGAATGATGCGGTCCTATCAAAGAAGGTGGTGTGAGGAGCACTGTGATTGGGATTCAGACCCAAACACATGCTGTCAGAATTTACTTCGTACTGTCTGGCCTAAGAGAATAATGATTATGTTGTTAGCTCATTTATGTATAAATACAAGGTAGTGTTTCAACTAGCTCCCAAACTCTTGCCAAAGTCAAAGGTTGGCTGTGGATTTGGGGACAAATTCGAAGTCTAGTAGCAGAAAGCTGCCCAGGGGCAGGGTAGACAATAGTGCAAACTGCAGTTTTGAGACTGAAGTCCACTCTCAAAATTTGAGACCGCTCTTTAGAGCAGACAAACTAAACTGAAAAAAAAGGGTTCAAACTGCAGTCTAGTTGCGGTAAGGTTGACCACGATTCAACTGTAGAGCAAAGCAGTTTACACATAAATTTGCAGCTTGCTAGAGGTATTTCAACCGGCGGTTTAGAACCCTGCACTAAACTACACTACACTGACGTACACCGAGGCTGGACCAAACCAGTGAACTGCGGTTTAGACTAGACTGAGGTCACAGTATCAGCTAAACTACCCAGGGGCCCAATAAGGAGATAGAAGTGGCAAATAAAGCAGGATAGGTCCCCAAGCACGCATTCGAACCATTAACAAGGCTCTGCTTTTACAGGGAATGTGTTTGGATTGCGAAGTGATACGTGCAGCTCTTGGCTGGAGAATCTCGAGCGCCTTGGTCAGAAGGACACATCAAAGATGTAGGACGTATTTAAACTGCCAGAACACACTTCGAAAATCTAATATCTGTCACGATGTAATTTTACTACATGAATATAAAGATATTCTATAGAAATCAAAACAGTAGTAGCGTGGGACAGCTCCCATAACAGCAGGCCCCGTCCCCGAGCAAGGTCACCAAGATGCCTATGATTTTAGGGGCAGCAGCAAAATCAAGATCACAATCATTGTGCCCTGAGGCAAAGTGGGAAAGTCTGCCTATGAAATTCAAATAATGGTCTAGGGATGGAGTGCAATGGGCCGTTGTAAACCAGTCCTCACTGTCCAATAGAATCAAACTGCTGCGGGGTCGGAATTTGGAGTTGAGGCTCTGCTCGCAGCCGCAACAAGCGTGACCGGTGAGTGCCTGAACACGTGCCCGGTGAGATTCGAGGTACATGCAGCTAGCAACCGTCACTGATGATTGGCGAGCAGCCTGAGTCGCGCTGTCACTTGAGCCCAGGAAGGCTCGAGCAGTTCAACCACTGACTCGGACGAGAAACGCCTCTCACGTGTCCGGTGAAGCGAAGCTTTCTTGAGGACACCTCGTCCGAGAAAAGAGAGATCCGATGAAGTGTGAAGTTGAGCTTACTGGATTTTGGGTACCTGCAGGCTGTGCTACAAAGGCTAACTTTAACGAGTAAGAACTCGGACCGGATTACAGCGTTTCAGCTATCACGGAGCCTGAGGATCCTCTTCCCATCATCGTCCTCGCCGGAGAAATGTCTGCCCTACCGAGCTCCAAGTACCTGGGGGAATGGGAAAACTTGGAAGCTCTCACCGACGAGGCGTTCCTTGATGCTGCTTTCCCGGGAGACTGCGCGGAACACAGCCCAGGAACGACATCCCCAGGGTCCAGTTCAAGCGGTGCGACAACAATCGATACCCCACAGTCTGGTTCCACCGGTCTGCACAGTGCAGGCATTCATTCCAACGGACGACATGAGTCCACTGCACCGGAACGGCGGGAGTACTTCTCTGAGCACTCCCCGAGCGACTACAATGTTTTCCCTGGCTCATCAGAGAATGCGAACGGCGGAGGCGCAGATGCGGAAGTCCTTCAGGAAAACCTCGCTCCAAGAAATATCGATTGTCAATTGGGAGAGCAAAGCAGCATCGCACAACTCGGGCACGGGTTCCCTGGTGCCTTTCCAGAGGAATTTCTCCCAATCTCGTTCTCCGACAGGAATGACTCTGAAGCTCCTTCCAGTCAGCTAGGCACCCTTATACATGATGACGACGTAACTTGTCTTCGGCACTTGTTCAACCCTGGAACCAACGAGCAGCACTATCAATATTCCACACCACATGTTGCGGCACGCCTTACACAAGACACTTCTCAACATGCTCAGCCTTGGGGACAACTTGCTCTAGACCAGACCACTGTAGGGGCCCCAACATATGAGCAGCGCAATGGTTATCTCTATGAGGAGTTCCCCAGCAGCGACTGGATCCCGAACATGTCGAACAATGCTGGGTTCCCATTTTCGCCACAACATCAACCCTCTTTCTCATTTCATACTCCAGAACAACCTCAATTGGCTCTGTCGTCCTCCATGGGCGCCTCCCTGAGTATTGGACTCGGCTACGACGTGAACGATGAAAGTGAAATATTGGAGGGCAGCTCATCTAATTTCTGCAGAACAAAAGAGACTCCTGCAAATACCTTCCAGGACTTTCAGTCACAGTCAGAGAGCACCCAACGCCCTCACACCGAGAGAGAGTCTTCAAGTCCAATCAGAACTAAAGCAACCTCTCTAACTGCACAGAGGGGGAGTTCCAGAAATGTCAACAAATCTGGACCCCTTTCCCAAAGGCGAAGACCAAAGCAAAGAGGAGCGTTCACTGATCTGATGGAAAGAATGGAGACGGGGGAAACAAGAAAGAGGAGAGCTTGCTTGAGGTGCAGAATGCAACGTATCCGTGTACGTCCCTCAAATTCATGGCCATGCGCCCAACTAACATCAATAACCAAATCAGTGCCACACAGACCCTCACAATGCTCATGGCACATGTATCACTTGCCAGGGGATAACCAACCCCACCCAGTCAAAACTCCCTTGTCTCCGATATAAAATCTCCGATACGGCTCTCTTCGACAAAGGGCCACATCCACAATTTATATGGTGTCAACGTTGGAAAGAGATGAAAATCGTCGAGATAAAAGAATGGGAGCACCCTGATGTGAAGACAATCGAGCTCACGCAGGATGTTGGAGACGCCACCTATAAGGTCAATGTGCGGAAGTTCATTCCCGTGGAAGGAGACTCCCTGGAGAGGAAATGGACAACCAACGGACAGCAACAGTCACATCGATGTGCAACTTACGCAATCGCCAATATGAAAGAGACAGGCCAGCAAATGTTGAAATTTGTCGATGAAAATATCAACACGGCGATAGGTCACTATATCGGCGACTCAGATGAATTGCTGCAAGAAACATATCGCATGGCTTACAGGCATTCCGAAATTGCAGAGGCAAGTACATCCAGAACATAGTTGGACTTCAAGCTGATTAAAGTTTACGATAAGCGAGAGAAGGATAAAAGTCTTTTGCGATCTGTCTTGAAACTCTGGGTGGCAATACGCATGGAGTCTCGATCTGAGCGAATTTGCGGCAAAGAACATCTGGGAATGGCGCCACAAACATTGGACCCAAGCGCCGCAAACTACAATCAAGTGCTTGTGCCTCCAGTCATGAGTGCCCAAATTGAGCTCATTATGACCGCCATCGTTCTTCATCCCTTGAAGAGAGAAGTTCTCAAGCAGCTACAGGAGCTTATGAAGGCAGATAGAAAAAGGTCATGGCTTACCATATATCTATGCCTGTTCGTGCTGCTGCATAGCTGCGCCTTGCTGACTTCTTTTGAGAACACGCAAGCTAAAAAATACGGACTTCAGGTAAGCCCACCTCCTGTCTCCCTGGTTCACTTCTTCCTGCTTACCTGCTCTAAGTCGCGTTACGTTTATGGGTCATTCGTTGAGGAATTGCATACCGGGTCGAATATTATGCTCGCACACTTTCATTACATGAACAAAGGCAGCCTTCCATTCGCCATGGACTGGACCATCGAGAGAAACGTACAACAGGCTGGGTTCAGCTCCGAACAACTCGAGTTTTTGACGAAAACTGCCCAGTTAGTCAAAGAAAAAGGTAAGTAGGCAATGTCCTATCTTTGTATGAGTTCTGAGAAATGATCTAATATTGTTTAGCCGCTATTTTCGACGCTGTGAAGAAGAACGGCGAGTGCGAACATGACTTCTTTTTCTTGTCACAACTATATGACACCCATTGGCAACCTTTATGAACAATATATTTTGCATCTTTGACAGATCTTCACTTCCGCCAGGGCTCGCGCATTTGTATTTCGAGCGCCAAGATTGTCCGATATGAGATTCCCTCCTTTTAGGCCGGAATGATTAATCAAGGCTTGTTCCGCAGCTCCTCGGGGATGCCGGGACTCAGGCCCGTGTTCATTAATACTTCAAGAAAATTTCCCCGGAAACTCTGCAATGCCCAAATCAGGCATGGGCGTCGTTAGGCTGACTCGGGATGGATCCGTTGGTTGGTCACGTGGCCGGCGAGAGTCTTGACAGATCAGGGGTAGCCTGCGCGTGGATTTTTTCCGCAAGCCCGACTGGTCACGAGCTTTGACGGAAAGTGCCTAGGTCACCAAAAACCCTGAGTATGAAAGAAGTTCTGGAACATGTCGATCGCAGGCTTGAAAAGGAGAACCTGTGAATGCTGAATCGCGTCTGCGTTGGAAGTCTGGCATGATATACTTATACTCTGGCCACCCGCCACGTCTCCCCTCCTCTCCAAGCTGAAAATGCTGCATCATTTGGCAGCTACCTGTTGTCAAGGAGTGAACGAACCTTGTCAATTGGACAAGCTTTCCGAGCCACTCAAGCCACAACCACCCAGGAAATCATTTGCAAACCTTGCCACCACCATCATGCCCCACGCCTCCGCCGACGAAACCAGCAGCTCAGCCGAGGTCGGAACAAATGAATGCCCTTCGGCGCACACTTATCTTGGTCTTCTTGCTTGTAATGGTTTGTCAACTTTTCTACGATCCCGTT
Source organism: Hyaloscypha bicolor E (assembly GCF_002865645.1). Classification (NCBI taxonomy): domain Eukaryota; kingdom Fungi; phylum Ascomycota; class Leotiomycetes; order Helotiales; family Hyaloscyphaceae; genus Hyaloscypha; species Hyaloscypha bicolor. Next base: position 88,938 of record NW_020194609.1, on the reverse strand, counting down.
CGCTTGACCCGTTAGCCCTTTTAACACCTCGTTAGGACAATTTGGCTTTCTATTCGCTGAAAGCAGCAACTTGGCTGATGACGACTCAATCATTTGGTGTGAGTTCGATGCACTACAAGCACTGTATTTTGTACCAAGTCAAGGAAAGCAAGCGTGGACTCTCGGCCAGAATGTGAATGGTCCCATTGCAGGATGGCTCAGCCATCTGGGAAGCCAGTTTTATGGGGAACTTTGAGACGAAATGTTCTTGTACGATGGGAAAACATCGCATGGCGTCACTCTATGGGGACTTTAAACAAAGCATCAGGCTCGGGGAGGCTAGAGTACGGACGGATAGAGGGGTTGACACGAAGCAGGTGTATCTCTGTTCGGAAAATCACCGTTGCGCTCTCGTTAGCTGCTACAAATGCTACGGTTGATTCGTTTCATACGTGGTCACGGAGATAGGCATTTGTTTTAAAAGAAATGTGAGGAGCCTCCTGTACTAACTAGGTTGTGTTGATTCTGCTTCGTTGTAAAGTTTTGGATGTTTATGAGGGTGTAGATAGAACTTGACCTCGTGTTAGACATTCTATACATTGATCTATAGCAGAATAGCATTTGCCACCTTGAGCTTCAATTTACCACTCCATGCATTTCGGACCCCCACTTGGTGAACCAAAAAATATCCCTCCCGTGCCCGTTTTTTGCTTCTCCGCCGTGGAGGTATGAGCCGGGGTCGGTCCCACAGGCTTTTCTTCACCGGTTGTTTCAACCATCCTTTGACCGGTCTTTAGCGTTCCACGGAAGCTACCAACTCGGCCTGTTGGATTCATGCTCTTTTCTTACTGGTGGATTTCGGTGCATAATGTTACGTCCACTAGTTACATCGGCGTATCCGATCATATCATTTTATACCACGATTCTCATACGTGGCTTTGATGGCTGGCACCTGAACAACCCCAACCTTTGAATGAGTTTTCTGTAAAAAGCGGTCGGGAACCGTAAATTTTTCAATGAGACGACGTCTACGGCTCCTCTCGATTATCTCTTGCCTCATATTCTTTGCGTTGTTCAAATCTTGGAAGCACGAGCCACGCAAAAATATTATGGAAGTCAAGCCGACTTTGCGAAGAGCTCTCGTATCGGACATCGAAGCCATCAGCAATATTGCTTTAGGATCGCTGCCTTTGGATCCCCAATGGCCATACCGTTTTCCATTAGCTTCTGTCTACCCAGAGGATCACAAGAAGTTTACCCGCATACGATACACTGAATACTTTGCCAATCAAGTACAAGGCGTTTCCTACATCATGCTCGCCGAACTTCCATCTAACGAGGACCCGTCTATCAAGAAACCAATTGCATTTGCTATCTGGCAACTCCCAGGATCCCACATACAGCCTGTTGAGGTCGAAGCAAAGTCCGGTACGTCGTGTTAAATAGAAAGCAGTTCCGGAACTTTACTAACACACAACGAAGCGATAAATTCTCCATCCGATCACCTAGATCGCCGAGATGCCAATCCGGCGAGAATGACAGCATTTCGAAAAGCCATCTGCAAAGCCAAGGAGGAGTGGTTCGACAAGAAGTTTGGTGAAAGTCAAATGTGCTTGACGACCTTGGCCACATACCCTGACTACATGAGGCGGGGCGCCGGAAAGGCTCTTTGTGAGTGGGGCATCAAGAAAGCTGTTTCTGATAAACTTGCAGCTGTAACTCTCTTTTCTAGTCCTATGGGGAAGCCTCTTTACATGAAGTTGGGTTTTCGTCAGGTGGGGATGGTGCATACGCAAGTTGAAGGCGAGGAGGAATTTCCTGCCTTTCCTGGTATGATTCTTGAACTTAAGTAGGAGGACTGCGTCTGGATTATGATATCATGCTCGGAAATGAAATTGATGAAGTATTAGCTGTGAATCAAGTATTCGGACTTTTCAACATCTCCGTTTCGGGACTATTCTGATCAGCCAAGATTCTTACATTCTGTGAAATTTTAGAACACAGAAAGCAGCCGAGATATTAAGTCATTAGTCTCAAAGGGCTGAAAAGCATTTGCAGAAACCCTCAATTTATCAGCTGCAGACTAGCGGAGATTGTTTAGATTAGCTAATAGATATATTTTCCGGAATATCACTGACTGACGCGAGCGATGACTGATGAGCGCCGCTGATTAGTTATTTACTTAGTAGAAACTCTCGGAGAGGGTGTATCTGGGGATTCGCTCCCCATCTAATATAAAGAGCATACCTGGCTGGCGAATGGCAATTAGGCTCAAGTTATTACCTAATTTTTCTCTTCAAGGTTTCCGAATAGGACTGTGAGCTGGGATTGGCTATGGGAAGAAGCAATCTTGATCCTTCCTGATACTACCTACACCTCCATTACTAAGTGCAGATTTGTCGATCCCCAGCTAACTACCGGTCCGGCCCATAGGAGGCAAATCTTTCTCAAATTCTCACAAAGGTCGTGCATCCCTCTCAGATAAGACTGAAGACTCGGCTCCTTTATTTGACTGCCGTTTAATTCCGCCCCGATGGCAGCAGTATCAACTTCTTCACCCACTCCAACATCCCCCAATGCTGCTCCCCTCACGACCACCTTTACACGTCCCCTCTTTACTTCTATCAGCTCACTGCAAACTACTTGAAAATTAGCACGTCTGCTTATCCCGCCTGCCCTTAGTATAGTAAAGGACCAGGCCCAGTGGGGTCCGCACCGACACCCGCGATCTTTCATCCTTTGCAACGATTGATTATTTTCCTCCTGGTATATGTCCGAGCGCTGCGGGAGGAAGAAATAAGGGGAGGCACAAGGCACGCCTGGGGATGTAGAGTAGGAATTAGGGGCACCCTCTGCCAAATCGAGAGGCGAATTGGGAGAAGGTGGCTATGGTGTAGGTGAGATAGATGTCCCACCAGGAGTTGAGTTAGCTAGGAGTCAGCCTATAGTATACGAGATAGGGGGGCGGATAATGTGGAGTGATAGATGACAGGAGGGGATTCTTTTGAGGCGTGACCTAGAGTTGAGGGGTTGAGAGAGACTAGATTTCTTCGCTTTGTGTTACTTCGGTTTATGAGAGAAAGATACTGTATACCTAGAAAAGGTGTATTTTCGGCATAGTTTTCTCCGCTGCCCTGAGTTCTTAAGCTTCTATATTGAAAGTTAAATTTCATATTTTCTTTTTAATAAATTGAGCCGAAAATCTTAATTTTTTTTTTTGGCAGTCACCTATATCTGTCTCTCCCAAACGACTTTTAATTTTCAAATTAGTCTCATGTTAGTAACCAAGAGAGGGCTAGATAGCGGGGAGTCGACAACTTCACAGAGCGCCAAGAGGTCTCGGCGCTACCCCTAGTTCAACACGAAGTAACACGGAACAAAGAATAACTTTCGAGGGGTATACACTGTTCTGACAGGGCAGAAAAGGTGGTACTGATTCAAAATTTCCTGAGTCTACGCTCGACATTTTGCTGGACTTTGTCACTTTTGGAGGTAGGACTAAGAAAGTTAGTAATTGATGTTTCAAAAGATATTCTAAGAAGTAGGCTTTGAAAGTACGGAGATCGCGGCATAAAGTATCGGGAATACAGGGCATTTGTGCTGAAAGTCCACTATAGAGCTCATTTCTGGCACACTCAACCGCTATAAGCCTCTATATTTCTAGGCTATTACCCTGAAAATGCCCTATAAGCAGTTAACAAGGGGTGGCACACCTTTTAAAGCCTTCTCCCCTGTCGTTACAGGGGCTACCTCGCTAAAGAGCCCTATGATTGCTCTCCTTACAGCGTCCGAGCGCTATAGTTGCTCTGCCAGCAGCGCTAATACCCCTGAAGATCTTCCACAGCCTTGCGAATGTCTCACAGCGTGCTTTCAGGGCGTATAGCCTAGAGTTACAGGGTCTTATAGCGGGCTCAGCCCCTACTATTGCACGCTATAGTGGGTTTAGAGTCCCAACGCGCTGTATTCCCGATACTTTATGCCGCGATCTCCGTACTTAGTACAGAGCCCAACTCCACATTCTTTGGGATATGCATCGGCAGTTCCAACTTGATTTGGAACATTATTGTCCACTGCGAAACTGTAAAAGAAGACTGTCTCGGTGGGAACAGAGATACAAGCATGTTGATTCGTCCACGTTGCCGCTAAGGCTGTGCAGGCGACCTCGTGCCCTGACTTTATTGCAGCCTCGCACAGAGATCTTCAAAAATGATCGATGCATTGCACTTGAGGACTAGAATCCGACATTCAGCCTATCCCCTTGAATGTCTAACAACATCGAGTGACGATATCGCTGGTAGGGTTCCTGCTACGCACAAATGGCAGGAAGCGAAGATGGACGCAGTGGGGAAAAACTGCAGAAGGGAAAGGATTGGCTCAAATCGCCCTTCACGAAGCTCAAGAATATGTTCACCAAAGCCGGCCAGCGATCTTTGCTGCCTCGCAGGCCCAACAAGCTATCTACTTCCGAAACAAAGAGCTACGAGGGGACTGAAACTCCTGGTGCTCAGTCAACAATATCAGGTGTTGCACAAAGGACAAGTCTGGGGTCCGTCGAGAATGCATCCATGGAAAGTGCTCTTGAAATTCCGGCATCATCAGGCGCGCGGGCCGCTGAACCTTCAGTCATGGAAACTAGGCCAGGTGCTTCATCGACCAGCAGGCCTCACTCCGCTCAACCAACTACCAACAACGACAATTTATCCGTGCTTGGTGCCGTCGACACAATTTCTACTGCTTCACGCATTGCGTCGAAAGCATCCACACTGTCACTGAAGCCCATAAAGGAGCTCTGGAATGAAGCATACGAAGAGTTGAAAGAGAAGGAAAAGAGCATTATCAAGGACTACGAAGATGCAATGTCGGAAGACATTCGACAATCTTGGGTAGCATATCTATCACACTCGGAGCTCCTGAAGTATCTGTCGGGAAGAAGGAGCAGATGGCAGCCTTGGTTGAGAAGGTGGCAGAAGCAAAAGAAAAACGCCTGGAAATTGAGATATGGCGAACACGAGGTTGTATTGAAGGACTTGGCGGAACCCGCTGTGAAGCTTATCAATGACGCCGAGAAATTTGTCCATAGGGTTGTGAGCACAAACCCGTATGCTTCAATTGCGTGGGCTGGAATTAGCTTGCTTCTTCCGGTGAGTCTTGAAATCCAATAACGAACTGGCCTCTGCTTGCTGTAAGACAACCACTGAGCAAGACGTGAGTACGCCTATGGAAACTATCGAAATAAAGTACGCAAAACTAAAGTGAGACTGTAACTAACAACTTCAGTTGTTTCTCAATCCTTCAAAACAAGCTGTTTCGCTAGCTACGGGTCTCAGTTATATTGGCAACCTTATCGTACGGAGTGACATGCGCCAAAAGCTCTATGAGCGCCAATATAAGACTGACAACAGTGGTGAGGAGTTGCATGAGTATCGAGATACACTCAAGGAACTCTACATTCGTATTCTGAAATTCGAGGCGAAATGTGTAAGCTATTACTCGAAAAACGCTGCCAATCGTCTTGGCCGCGATGTTGCGAAGTGGGATATGTGGGACTCACTCCTTCAAGAAATTACGGCCCAAGAGGGTGAGTTCGTGAAGGTATACGAAATCAAGGAAGATCTCATAGCTCAAGATGAGTATGAGAAGCTCTCTAGCCGCCATGTCGAGAGCATGGACATCTTGAAGCTCATTTCGGAAAACATTATTGGATTTGAACAAGCTGTCGCTTCGGCGCAAAGTGAAAAAAATCAGACAAAATTGGTAGAGTGGCTCTCGACTGCTGACCCATCTATCAACTACAACAGCGCACGTGGAAAACACGAACCTGAAACAGGCGATTGGCCTATCAAAGATAGCACAGACTTCAAGGGCTGGGTCAATGCTCCTAATTCTTTCCTCTGGGTAAATGGGAAAGGTGAGGCTCCATTCTTATTTGAGATGCTCCATTTGGCTGATAAAACTTGTAGCTGGCTCGGGCAAGACTATACTAAGGTGAGTGTTGGGTAGATTTCTATGGCGACTTCGAGCTTAAAATAAGTCATAGCTCTTCTGTTATCAAACGTCTCAAAATGACTTGTGGTCAAGACCCATAAGTTGCTCTGGCATATTTCTATTTTAGATGTAACGACAAAGAAAAGCCCAATACCTTGGCACTGATGCGCTCCTTGATCAAGCAACTGTACTGTTGCCGGCCTAACACCCCTGAAGCCGTTGAGGCTCTCCACAAATATCGAAACAATGGTCAGAATCCAGATCCAGACGACCTCCGAAATGCACTTATAGCAACCATACGTGGATTTTTAGGTAGCTATCTGGTACTCGATGCCCTCGACGAATACTCACTTGAAGCCAGTGAAAGGAAGCGCCTCTTAGATTTCATCCGCCGGATTCAAAATTCCGGTTTGCAAAATTTGCATATACTTTGCACCAGTCGAAGGGAAATGGACATTGAGAAGGTTTTAATACCCTGAGACTGAGGATTAATTTTCCCTTTCGCTGGTTCCGTTTTAGTCTGCGGACCTGAGCAACTGCTGTTTTAACCTGAGCTGAGGGTGAGCATACCTGAGCCGAGGGTGAGCATGCCGGAGCAGAGCCTGGGCAAGCCTGAGCAGAGCCTGAGCATCCTGAGCACCATAATGTGGAACCCATTTTGGCCTCCTGTGTGCCCCGGCTATAGTTTCCTTACCGAATTTTACCCGGGAATCGGTTTCTGCTCTCTTACTGAGTTCCTGTGGAGCAATTTTGGATCCCTCTTGTTAAAAAGCAAGATGGCAACTATAGATTTTCGTCTAGACTAATGGACCTATGGTTAGAAAGCCTACGTATTACGCGGACGAGTAAGGTTTCCCAAAAAGTTCCCTCCAAAGCGATAGTAAAGGCTGGCTGAGACACATCTGCCCAATATAATTAATCGAGAGCGAGGCTGTGAAAGCGAGGCTGTGAATGGAGTAAAGCGAGACTGGGAGCTTTTTTTTCCTGCTAGATTTCGTTTTTCCTAGTGGACCATACCGTTTTCTCAAAGCTCTAATAAATAATTATTATCTATCTAAATAGGAGGTAAATAGTATTAAAGACTATACTAGACCGCCTAAATACAAATTTATATAATCAGAAGAATAAAACCCTTTATTATTTTATCTCTAAATACTTTTATTTAATTCTTTATAATTCCTAATAGCTTCCGATATTTAGCTCCTTAAACTAATACTTATATATAATATATTATATAGATAAAATAGTATTATTTCTACTAATAGCTTTATAGAATTGAGTTTTTAATAATTAGCTATTAAATTTAATATAGTTACTAATACTTATTTAAGTTAGAATAGATTAAAGTTATCTTATAAAAAACAAGTAGTTCTTATACTAGTATTTATTTTACTAGTTACTATAATATTCGCCTATTATATATTATAACCTCTATTAATATAGGCTATAATTGTTATAGGAATTATATATCTAAAAATTACTTTTATTAAATTATATATTATTATAATACTTTTATTAAATTATATATTATTATAATACTATTACTAATTTTATATTAGTATTACTAAATTACTTTACTTTAAATACTTTTTATAAAAGGAATTAATAATATAATATCTGAGTCTTAATATACCAAGGCTTTATTATTAGATTATTTAGTATTTGTAAAATATTATTTATAATAAAACTAGAGTCTATTATAAGAAATAAGAGCTTAGATATAGTATTTAATATCTTGAGCTTCCGGAATTATACTTATTTCCGTTTCGAGATTCCCAGTTTACTAAAGGCTAATTAGGCTTTTAATTTCCTTATTTATTAATCGGAAATAAAGGCTATTTGAACTACTTTTAATAATATAATTCTATTAATATAATCTATTTTAATAAAAGTCGAATATCCGGAATCTATTATTATATATTTCTATTTAGTTTATTATAGGAAATACTTCTTTATTTCTAGCTTCTATTTTTAATACTTTTATACTAGCTAATTAAAATTTATAATTTTAGTTGCCTTTTTAGATACTATAATATTTATACTATTAGCCTTTTTCTGAAAACTATTTATTATTACTTTTTAATTAATTATTTTCTTTTTAATTAATTTAATACTAAATTAGATATAAAAAGCCTAGAACTTAATTTAGTTCTCTAGCTTATAATTTTTTTCTTCTAGACTAAATTATAGGAATATATTTCTCTCTAATCTATATCTTTAATAATATTTATAAATATAATTTATATATTTACTAAAGGATTTTCTAGTATTTTATAATTATATTAGATTATTTTTTAGAACTTATAGAATTTTTTATAGTTTCTAAATTAGGCTAAAAGCTCTATATTATCTTTATATACAAACAATTACTAATATAATATTATTTTTTAATATTTCTCGAGAATATTTTATTAAAGAATCTCAAAATTAAGAAAATAATAAGAAAAATAGCTTTTAGCTTCTAAATCTTATAGCCTTAATATTTAATAAATAGTTCTTTTTTATTAAAAAATAATAGTATTAAATATTTATAATTATATAATATTAGTATAATAAATAAATAATTAGGGATAAAAATACTAATAATAATATATTCTTAAAAGTTCTCTAATTAAAATTAGATTTGATTATTTTTTTCTTTTTTCTTATTTTCTAAATATAAAAGAAATACTAAATTAATATAATTCTTTTAATAAACTAGAAAGCTTTTTTAGATATATATTATAGTCTAGTAATAATTTAAATTTACTAAGACTTATTAAGATTTATAAAGCCTGGAATTATAATTATTTAGCCTTTTATAATTCTATAAATAAAAAGGTTATTAATAAAAGAATTAGCTAAAAGAAAAACTATAATAAATAAAATAAAAATAAAATAATAGTAATTATAATAATTATAATAAGAAAAAGAAGTCTAGAAAAGATATTTACTATTATATATATAATAGAAATTAAAGTATTTATTAAGCCTAATTTTTTTTAGTAAAGTTAATAATAATTTATTAATATTAATTAAAGACTTTTAATTAGATAACTTATTAGGATTTAAATATATAATTTTATATTATAATATAAAGAATCTAATATTATCTTTTTTATATTCTTTAAACTAATTCTTTAATTTAGCTAATAGCTATTATTTTTAGTATTTCTTTTAGAAGCTAATTATTATAAGATATATAATAATAGAATAATATATAAATAGTTAAGATAAATAAGCTTAAAAGTAATACTTATAAATATAACTAATTCTAATAAATAACTCTAATTATATAAACTAATTTATATTTATTTCTAAAGTTTAATATATATCTTTATATATTTTCTAATATTAGAATAAATAAATACTAATTCTTTATCTAATTAAAAAATATAATTTAATAATTTAATATATTATATAAGCTTTAATTAAATTAGAAAACTATATATAAAATACTAGATATTTATTTATATTTTATTATATATATTTCTTATATATATATGTTTTTTATATATATACTTTTTATATATTTACTTTTTATATATATACTTTTTATATATTTACTTTTATATATTTAACTTTTTATATATTTACTTTTTATATATTTACTTTTTATATATTTTACTTTTTATATATTTAACTTTTTATATATTTACTTTTTATATATTTACTTTTTATATATTTACTTTTTATATTTTTTTTTTATATATTTACTTTTTATATATTTACTTTTTATAATATTTCTCTTTAAGCCCTTATTTCTAAAAGGCCTTAATAATCTATAAATAGTTTTATTCTAATACTTCTAAATATTTATACTCTTAAAATAATTTAAGAATCTAATAATAATACTTTTATTTAGCTTATAAGATTTCTATAATTAAATTAAGCCTAATTATTTCTAAATTATTTATTATAATTCCTTTTTATAAAAGTAATAATACTATAAAATATATAACTATTTAGAAAATTAATCTAATATTCTAATTAGTTTATAAATTCTATTTTAGTCTTTATTTATAACTTAATTATTATTCTATTATTTTTCTAGTTTAGAAAAGTTTATTTAATTTTTTAATTTATTCTTTAATTTCTTTTTTTATAAATTCTAGAATTTTCTAGCCCTAAATTAATAATTACTATTTATAGAAAAAGAATATAAAAAGGCTTTCTTTTTTTATTTATATAATTATATATATTTCTATATATAAGTATTTTTTTTTCTTTTATGTTTTTTTAAGCCTTTTTTATATTCTTTATTTATTAAAATAAATAATCTCTAATATTAAAAGATTATTAGTTATTTAATAAATATATTTATAATAATATTTTATTCTTATTACCTTTAATATTCTAAGAATATAACTAAATACTCTAATATTAGATATATTAAGGTAAATAATTATATAATATATAAATAAGAAATATAATTTTATAAGTTCTAGTTTTTCTTTTTATTTTTTATTTTAATAATATCTAAAATTCTCTAATTTACTATATTATACTTAAATTGCCTTTTCTATATTACTAATAATTTCCGGAAGTTTGCTTTTATTTACTTTAATTATATCCAGAACTAGATTAACTTTACTATTTATTAGAGCTCTTATATCTCTTATATAAAGGCTATAATTCGGGATATAAGAATTCTTTTTATATTTTAAGATATAAAACAAGTAATTCTTATTAATATATTATAAATATAATATATTCTTAATAATATTAAATAAGTTTTATTCTTTTTTTATTTCTTATTAAATACTAACCTTCTTATAAAATAATTTATTTATCTTTTTTTATAAAATCTAAAAATCTAAAAAAAAAAAAATAAAAAAAAAAAAAAAAAATAGAGGCCTTATAAGAAATACTAGAATAAAATAAATATAAATAAGAAGTATTAACAAAATATAAATACTAGATTTTTAGTATATTTTTATATAAATTTTATATAGTTTTTCTAAATAGCTTTTCTAATAAAAGTATTTATTTCTTATATTTCTTTTTATTTATTAATATAGTAATATTATTTATCTTTAAGTAATTATTAGTATAGCTATTTCTTTAGGAGTTATATATATAGTTACGAGATACGGGATATAGGATATAAGTAATAAAATATAAAATACGAGATATAGTTATATAACCTTATATTTTATAGGTGACTTGACTAGTAAACTAGACCCTATTAGGCTTAGTAGATTTAGGAATTATATATTAATACTATAATATTATACTTCCTACTTCTAAATAATAATAACTTTACTAACTTAATATAACTAGTATTTTATACTTATATAATAGTATTATATATTACTAGTAAATTAATACTAATTAGTTTATATATATAGATTAGAGAAGATTTTAGATTAGTTCTAAAAGTATTTAATAGCCTAAAACAAATCTAGTCTATTCTATATTAAAGAAGAAAACTATTTATTAATTTTATAAAAGTATTTAATAGATTATAAAAAAGATATCTAGCTTTTACTAATTAATAAATAGTTAGCCATTTAATTATCTATTTATTTAATTTCTACTATTCTTTAAAACTAACTTCTTTTAGCCTCAAGATTACTTTTTTGGAAACTATCTTTTCTACTTATATAATACCTGTATTTATAGGACTCTCTTTCCGGAATATATATTCTATATATATTCTTAAAGCTTTTTAATTATAATATTAATTTTACTATTAAATCGAGCTAGATACTCCCGGAATTATAATATTTTTCTTTCTAAATTTCTCGTTATAAATGAAATATTTAAAGGCAAAATATATATTTTAATATCCTTACTAGATATCTAGATATCTGGTATTTAAATTAGATATCTAATATCTAAACCAGGTATCTAAACCAGGTATTTAAATATCTGAATATTTTTACTACTAAACCCTTTCTATAAACCTACTATAAACTACCTTATCTTTAAACTCCTCTTATTATAAATTATATATATATATATTAGAGAAAACCTAAACTCGGTTTAGTATAGATACTAATAAGAGAAAGGAACTAATTAAGAAATAGAAGAATAATATTAATCCGATAACTATAATAAAAAGTAATTTTCAGGAATAACTAGCTATTAAGATATATTAGTATATCTTATATAGAAAGAATAATAATAATTTATAAAATCTATTTCAGGATAACTTTAAGAACTTTAATATTATAGTATATAGTCTAATTAATTATATACTCTTATAAAATCTTTGAATTTAACTTTAGTATAATAGTATTTATATTAAATAGAACTATAAGAACCTTACTATTATAAAATTCTTTATTAACCTCACCTAAAAGAAAATAAAAAGCATATAAAATAAAGCTAATATTATTAATAATAATCTAATTAGAATAGATATTTTTTTTAGGAATCTATTATATTAGTTTATTTTATTTTAGATGAAACTAGATATAAAAAAACTAGATATTCTTAGTTAAGAAATCAAGCTATTTATTTATTTTCTCTAAATTAAAGCTATTTATTACTTCCATTTTTACTACTACTAGTATTACTACTAAACCCGAACTTCTATTAATTAATACTTACTATTATTACTAGAAAGCTTATTAGGAAAGTAATAAAGATATATTTTAAAATATAAAAGTATAATAAAATAAATAATAGTTTTAATTATAAACTTATTATTTTTCTTAATATTTACTAATATATAGAACTTCTAAAAGAAATACTAGTAAAAGCTTTTCTTATTATATTAAAGAAACTAGTATAAGACTACTTTTATAATAACCTGCTCTTAAGTTATATATATAAAGAAGCCTATATAAATATTTATAGCTTCTTTAAAGGGCCCGGTTTCTATTATCGAAATTTAGATAAATGAAATACTATTACCTTAGTAATTATAATAGTAAAAGACTCTAAAAAGACAATATTTGAACTTGTTTAAATACTAATTAATAACCTATATAAATTATAATATAGCCTTATTCCTGCCTTATAAAATACCGAATTCCTATATAATAAGATTATTATCTTCTATTAAGGCTTACTAATATACTAATATATAGTTTCGGACTCTTCTAATAAACTTGGCTAGCTTATTAATAAGCTCTAATTATCTATTACTACTTATAAGAAGAAGTAATAAATTAATACCGAAATCTATTTTACTAATTAATAATACCGTTTTTAAAACCCTCTAAGCTATTATTTATCTGGAAATTATTAATATAACCTTAGCCGTAATTTTGGAACCTGTAATAATTACTTTAAGTCCTATAATTATAATAATTATATTTCAAAGTTATGTTTTATATATAAGAGATTTAAATGCCGCTTATAGAAATATATATTAGAGAAATAAGAGACTAAAAAGGCTCGATTTAAGATAGAAATATTTACTAATTTAAATCTCGAAATACTCGTAACTTTATAGTAATATATACTAAGTTTTAGCCGAAATAGACAAAACCGTGATTTTTCGCGTTCCCGCCCATTCATTCTTTTATCCAGAATATTAATTATATTACTATAATATACGCCTTTACGCAATATTAATAGCAATTAATGCGGTAGAGGCCCTGAGCTTACTTCTTACTAAAGGGGAAGGATCGAGGGCGCTCGCATTACCGGCATATTACCGCATGAAATCGAGCTATTAATAAAGTACTTACGTAATACTATTAGAGGCATACTTGCTCTTGAAACCCTATATACCAATGGCTCCTCTATACCTCGCAAAGGCTATCCTCTTCTCTATAGCAATTAAGATTATCAAATAATATTCAAGAATCTCCGCTCTTACCTAAAGTTAATATTCCAGTAGTATTATAAGAATATAGGCTTTATAATAAGTAATACCTATATTAAAAACCTTATATATATGAATAACCTTTACTACTAGTGCGCAAAGAAAAGGCCAGAGCTTAAGCCTATATATACTGCCGCAAGGCTTCTCTAGTACAAAGTTCGGAGGCATTGGGATATTGAGTAATAGAGGATATACTAGTAAAGTAACGAGTATTCTATAGAGTGGGGTAGTGGGATTAAACAGGAGTGGTATTAGGGTATACCGGAAGATAAATGGAAGCCTGAGATAATTATAATTTATAAGGCTAGAAAGCAGATATGTATAATAGTTTGGATATCCTTTTGGGGTAAAGGAAAGAGGTATTTTCTCTTTATTCTATCCCGGGATTTTGAATCGGCCAAGTTTGGATATACTGCGAACTCCTATATTAAAGTCCTTGAGAATAGGCTTCTAGATAGCTATTATAACGGCCTTATTTTCATATAAGATAATGCCCTAATCTATATGGTAAAGAAGGTCAAGTAATAGTTTAAAGAGAACGGTATAGATACTACTAATTAGCCTCCCTACTTCCCCGACCTTAACCTAATTGAGTATATATAGTAGGCACTCAAAAAAATAATATAAAAGATATTTCCTAATCTAATATCTGCTATAAGAGAGTCAGAGGAGGATTAGAAGAAGCTAGAGGAGGCATTAAAGGAAGCCTGGGAAGCTCTCTCTAATAGTTTCTTTAATTAACTAGTAGAGAATATACCGGTCCAGATCGAGGCCTATATTATGGCAAATAGGTAGTATATGAAGTATTAGGGAAGGCAGATTAATATTTTGAGTTAGCAGGATTATATATATACCCTTTATAATGATTTTCATTAATTTTGTATTAGAATAGGCCAGTTTTTAATATAGTAGTTAATAATTATATGAGTGGGTTTCTGGCTATTAAAATCGCGATTCTCGCTTAAGGTTTAAACTTAAAGTCTAGTACTATAATAAATACTTTAATAATACTTATATATAGTATATTATTAAATTTAAAGGAAAAGAGAATAATAAGAGTAATAAAAACAAATTAGTAAATAATGCTTTTAAAGTTTTACTAGTAGAAATAGATGAAGAAGAGAAATATTACTCAGATTCCTATTTTATTTCTATTAAAAGCTTTTTAGCTACTTCTATTACTCTTACTTCTATTATTCCTATAACTAATATTCTTATAAATAACCTTACTTTTCTTTCTTTTATATACTAGATAATAGGTAAAAACTATATTTTAGAGCTTATTAACTAGATAGAAAATACCCAGATATTTATAATTAATAATATATTAAGATATAATATTTATTACTTTTATAAAATTATAATTAATACCGGAGCCTCTAGATTCTTAACTATTAGTTCTAACTAATTCCAAGCTTTATAGTATACTAATAATAGTATCTAACTTAATAAAACTACTAAAGATTAAATTAATATCTAGTTTAATATTAGATCTATATTCTTTATTAGATCTATAATAATAAAATACTAATTAGGCAAATATAATTCTATATTATATCTATAAAAACTCTATTCCTACTTAGCTTAGCTAATATAAATAAGCTAGGGATTTATTTTAATAATCTTGCTAATTATCTTATTACTTTTACCGGATACTTTATATTTATAGTATAATATTTTAAATACTTTTTCCTGTTTTGAAATATTATACTATAAAGCTTTATTTCCGAATTCTTTATTTATAACTCTTACTTTCTTATAAAGATTAAATTATAATATCTATATTACTATTTTAATTATCTATTTATTAATAAGCTCCGAAATATACTAGAATAAGCAGGCTATAATATTAATATAAAAGCCCTTAAATATCTTATAAAGTATTATAAGTAATATTAGAAATTCGAATAATTACCGGAATAATTTAAGTTTAACCTAAGAGATAATATTAGCTTTAATTACTTTATTATTATTAATATTTTTTATATTTCTAGTAAATCTTTACTTTATATTATTAATAAAGATACTTAATATTAAGCCGGCTAATAGCTTTAAAATATTAGTATATTATATACTTGAGATACCCTAAAATAATATTAGATTAATATTTATTTAGGTTCTCCTAATTAGATTATAATAGATATTAGAAAGTAGTTTACTAGTAAGAAGTTTACTTAACTTGCAAATACTATAGGAACTAAGATTAAAATTATTCCCGTAAAAGCTTATAATTCTATCGGAATTATAGAATACTATTATAGCCTGATTTAATATATTAACCTTATTATTATAGCCTAAATTAATAAAATTAATAAAAATATTATATTTTAAATAGCTTTTAAAGCTATTAATAATTTCGCTAAACCTAATAGTATTATTTTAACTCTTTTAATTTATAGTACTTTATCTCAAATAACCGAATATAATATCCTATTACTAATTATATTATAGTAATTAGTAGTATTTAAGAAAGTAATAATAGAAATTCAGAAGCTTTAAGCTAGATATTAAATTATAAATACCCTAAATACCGAAATAGTTCTAATATTACTAATATCTATAAACTTCCCTTAAATTCGGATATTCTTATATAATATAAAAAGAATACTAGTTAACCTAATAATTAGAATAAGCTATATAAGCCAGTAGTTATTAATAGAGAAAACTATATATTAGCTCTATTATATAGTAATACTATCTTCTATTTAACTTCTATAAAGCCCTTTTATATAGGGGATATTAAAGTTATTATTAATAGCCCCGAACCTAAAACTATTTCTGAACTTTATAATAAAACTAAAAGTAATACAAGTATAATTCCTCTTACTATTCCTGCTATTTTACTAAAATATAATAAAGAATACCTTTATAAGAACCCGAATTTTATAGTATTTCTATAAAATAATAACTTATATAAGGACTTCTACTAAGTTAAAATTACTAGCTTTCTAGAAAAGGATATATTTAAGATTACTTCTAGATCTTAGATATTAAAAGAGATATATATCTTTAATTCCTAGTTTATTAATAAAATTAAGAATAAGGATATAGAAAGAGAGTTTAAGAAATCGAGACTAGTTATCTAAGCTTATAATAATAGTAAGAAATATATAGTATTAATATAATTACTTATTATTTAATATATTAGCTAGAGAATTATTCTTAGTATTATTACTATAATAATAGATACTATAAAATTATATTTATATAATATCTCGCAAGCTTATATCTAATTAATAATCTTATTTAACTATAATTTTTATATTAATTTATTTTACGAACTTACTAAAAAGCTAAATCTAAAAAATAATTCTATTCTAAAAATTATAAAACTATAATATAATATACTAGAAACTAGAAATTATTAGTTTAAAACTTATTATTCCCGTTATATTAATAAGCTTTCTATAAAATAATTAATTTATAATTCTTACTTTTTCTATAATAAGTAATTCTTCGGAATTATTAGCCTTTAAACTAATAATACTTTATTTATTAGAACTAATAAGTTTATAAAAACGAAGTAAGTAAAGCTTTAAAAGGCTAAGTTCTTAACTAAGAAGTATAAATGCCTTACTTTTAATTATAATCTCAAGTTTAATAGAAGTAGTATTTATATAAATATTACTGGAATTACTCTTATATAGAAATACTAGTATAAAAACCTCTAAACTATTTCTATAAAAAATATTACTACTATAAATAATAGAGGTACTATTTATTAAAATCTCTCTATTAAGGACTAATATATTACCTAATATACTAGAGGAATATATATTATATTAGTCTATTAACCAGAAGCTTTATATAACCTATTAATTACTACTTAAGCTATTAAATCTTTAGAAACTAATATAAAGGCACTTAATAAGTATATTTAATAATAAATTAAAAATACTATTAGAGAACTAAGATTCGTAAAGCTAATAAAGGAATTCTTATATTTAATTATTTTTATAAATACTTTATTTATAAATAATAGATATCTCTTTTCCTAAATTAGATATATTTTAGTTCTAATAAATGAAACTAAATATACTAATATTATTTACTAGTTCTTTATTAAATATAAGAGAATTAATAGAAGTATTCTAGCTTTGAAACTCTATAATATAGCTTATGGCTTTAATATAGGTGCTTTAATTAAATCTATAATTAATAGAATACTAGAAATAGAACTATTATTAATAGTTTATATAAATTCGAAGTTGTTATATAAATGCTTTATTAAATTAGGAACTACTCGAGAAAAGTATCTAATAATTAATATAATATATTTTTACTAGATATATAAATAATAAAAGATTATAAAAATTAAATAAATTAAAAAAAAATCGAATTCTGCTAATTCTATAACGAAATCGAAGCTAATAAATGCCCTCAAGTACCTAATTAATACGAATATTATATAATTAGATATAAAGAAATAAGTGAAATATAAATAGAATAGGAAATAAATATATAAGATAAGAGGATATTATAAAAAGAGAAATTATATATAAAAGGCTATAGCCTTTAGTATATAACTAAAATCTTAGAAGTAATATAGATATATAAAGTATTTGGGAAATCTAATACTAGGCCGGATTAGGGAATTTATATATAATTAGAAAAGAATATTATTTTTCGCGTTTTTTAGAGAGTTTCTAGTATTAGTATAACTAGTTCTTTAGGAGTTATATATATAGTTATAAGATATAAAATACGAGATATAATTATATAACCTTATATTTTATAAATAACTCAACTAGTAAACTAGACTTTATTAGGCTTAGTAAATTTAGGGATTATATATTAATACTATAATACTATATTCCCTATTTCTAAATAATAATAATTTTACTAATTTAAATAACTAGTATTTCATACTTATATAATAGTATTATATATTATTAGTAAACTAATAATAATCTTATAACTTCTAAATAGTATTTTCTAGATTCCTTAATAGCTTTTAATTATTATTTATTAAAAAATAGCTTTTCTAATATATAAGATTTTTTAATTTTTTTTAATTTTTTTTATAAACTATAACTAAATCTATTTCAAATTTCTTTTATCTTTTAATTTTTTTTATAGATTTAGGCTCTTTTATAATACTAGCTTATAAGAATTATAATTCTAATAAAAAGATATAAAAAATATTATAAATTTAATATAATAGAAATAGCTTTAAATAATATATTTATTTATAATTTCTAATAATTTTTAGAATATTAAAAAAGCTAAAATATTTATTTATAAGCTTTATATTAGACCTAAGCTATTAAATATTCTTTATATAAAATATTATTTTCCTTTATATTTAGAATTTCTTTTTAATATATTTATTATTATAATATTTCTTTTATATATCTATTACTTTTTATTATTACTTTTCTAATATCTAATATTTCGCCTTAATTCTTTATATTCTCTTATATATTATTAGTATTTCTTTTTCTAGAATATTGTTCCTAATATAAAGTTTAATACTAGAATAGAAACTATATAATATATGAAATAAAGAGATTTTTATTATAGAATATTAGAAGTTATTATAAATAAACTTAATAAAAGCTAATTTTATTATTTAATTATTTTACTAATAACTAATATAATATTTTAAATACTATTCTAAAATCTAATTAAGGTTTTCTATTTATTTATTAATTTAAAAATAAAATATTATATTTAGCTATTATTAAATCTTTAAATAGAAATAAAGACTAGACTAGAAATTATTAGTAAAAAATAAATCCTATATCTAAAATAATATTTATTAATATATTAAAGTCTTTAATAATATAATATATAAAAAGCTTTACTAATTCTATAACTAAAATATTTTTAGTAATAGAAATATATTATATTATTTTTATATATTTATTAATAATAATAAATATAAAATTATATATTTTTCTATAAAGCCTAAAAGGAAATAACTTTATAATAAAATCTATAATAATTTCTTATTAAGATTTAGAGGAAATAGGAAATAAATCGAATATATTATATAATAAATATCTTTTAGCCTTAGTTTATAAATAAATAATATATTAAATAATTAGATTAGATTAATAACTATTAATCTAATCTAATTATATAATCTTATATATAATAGGGCTAGTATAATATAGCAAGCTATATTCTCTAAAAATATTATATTATTTTAGTAATTTTAAAGTTTTAATTATATAATAAAGGCCGCGGCCGTTTATATATAACTTATAGGAATTATATAAAAAAGCTAGTTTTTCTATAGTTCTAGAAAATAATCTCTTTTTAATATTATTTAATTAAGCTTTTATATATTATATATTATTTATACTTTACTATTTATATTTTTAATCTTATTATTTTACTATTAAGTCACGTTTTATATTTTAGTATATTTTATATAAGTTTTTATCTTATTATAGTTTCTTTCCTATATATTTTATAATAAGTAATATAGAGAGATCAAAACTTTATAATTAAGGTAATACTCTTATAAAGTTCTAAGAGGTTTCTATAAGGCGAATTATTAGCTTAGTAAGTTTGGGGAAAAAAAAAAGCTATTATAATACTTTAAGCCTAAGGCTAAAATATTAAGGATATATAAGTATTAATCTTAGTATCTTATATTAATTTCTAATATATGTAGTAACTTAAATACAAGTTAGCTATAAGATATAATTACTAATATAATATATAGAAGTAATAAAAATAGAGGCTAATTATAAAAGAATAAAAAAATTAAAAAAATAGAATAAGAAATATTATACTAAAATAGTACAAGTTAGATCTTAGTTAAAAATAAACTTTATTTCTAAGTCTAAAAAGAATATCCGAATTAGGGAATGCCCTTAATTTTAAATAAGATAGTAAACAGAAATCGAA
Organism: Hyaloscypha bicolor E; assembly: GCF_002865645.1. Taxonomy (NCBI): domain Eukaryota; kingdom Fungi; phylum Ascomycota; class Leotiomycetes; order Helotiales; family Hyaloscyphaceae; genus Hyaloscypha; species Hyaloscypha bicolor. The sequence continues at coordinate 68,351 of NW_020194609.1, read as the reverse complement.
AAGAATTAAAAAGAAATCGGAAATAAGAAATTATATAAATAAATTAGAAAAGCCTCTAAAAAAAAAGAGAGATTACTAAATAAAGATAATAAGGAAAATTCAGAAAATTCAGAGAAAAGAATAAAATTAGAAAAATTATTTTTATTATTATTGTTTTTATTATATTTATTAATAATACTATTAAATATATCTAGTTTAGTAAAATTAAATAAGAATACTATAAGTATTAAGCTAATAGAACAGAAAAGAGAATATAAGTAATAGAAATAAGATTAGAAAAGCTATTATCTTATTATTACTAATACTTAAACTTAAATCTAAATTATATTTATTATTATTAACTAGTTTCTTTTTAATTCCGGTTCCTAAACCAAAAGATATATTTAAATAGAAAAGCAGTCTTTTAGGAACCTTATTAGTAAAAGTCTTAAATATAGAAACTTTATAATTAGTTATAAAAGAAATTATTAAGATTAATATAATTAAAAATAAGTATATACTAGTACCGGATTTAAATCTACTATTTATAAGAGCTTCTAGAATACTATAATTTCAAGAAAGTAATATCTCTATATTCTTGAAATAATATATAAATATATATAAGAACTATTATATTTTTAATAATACTAAAAGAAAGAGAATTATTTATTATATTTCTCTTATTTATAAGAATTAAATTAAGGCTATACTAAAATACTATACTAATAACCCAGGAAATTACTAGAAAACCAAGTTCTTTAAGGCTTTACTAAAAGAATTCCGAAAGTATAACTAGGAAATATTTAAAATTAGCCGCGATTTCCTTAATTAAATTATTATATAAATCCAGAATAAAGAGATCTTTTCTAAGTCTTATATTAATATATTTAATAAAATATTAAAGAAATTACTAAAAAAGAAAAAGATAAATGAAATTACTTAGTATTAAGAATTTATAAGAGAATTATTTATTCTAGTAAGAGATTATATTTTTAAGAATATAAACTTTAAGCCTACAAATATTTCTACTTATAAATATAGTAAAATATACAAAAAAGTAATAATATTCTATTAATATAAAGAAAAGAAATACTATTTTAATACTATTAATAATTCAGATATTTTTAGACTTAGATAAGAATATTTAAATATAGTAGTCTATAATATAGTTTCTAAACTAGAAAATAATTACTTTTTACTAGTTTCTTCTATTATATTTCCTAAAACTATTATAAATATAAGTAATAAAAGAATTTAGCTTATAGCTAATTATATGAAACTTATTAAAAGTAATAGACTTAAAGGAAATAATATTAACTAGCTAGTAAAAAGTTTAGAAAAACTATTTATTATTACTATAACTTAAGAGAACTTATAGAAATAACTTAATATAGCTATTATTATAATTCGAGAAAATATTCGTAGCCTATTTATATAATCTAGCTAATTATAATAGAAATAATAATATTAATAGTCTAGTAAATATAATTCGGGTATTTAGGAAAGATATACTAGAAGTTATAATAGAGGTTATAAGAAATACTATAATAGCTATAGTAATTAAACTAGAATAAATAAAGAATTTAAATAATTATATTCTAGAGAAAGTTAATTTTAAATATAATTAGAGAATATTACTCAAGTTAATATAGCCTATAATATAGACCTAGAACTAAGGAAACGAATTTACTATAGGTGCTATAATAAAAATAAAAATAATAATATTAATTTAAAATATATTTATATTTCTTAGTTCTATTATTTACTAATAAAAGAGCTTATAAATTATAAATATATTTACTAATTTAATAGAAAATAATATAAAGGCCTATTTAAGCCTAAATAAGAAAGTATTTTCTTTCTCTTTACTAATAAATACTAGTAATTTAACTAAATTATTTCCTAAATTCAAAAAGGAAAATTTAATTATAATTTAAAAGTATAATCTAAGAATATCTAGAGAATAGTAGGAAATATCTAGTTTATTAGGCAAGAAAGAAATAAAAGAACTAGCTAATCGGAATTTATATATAAAAGTAAATAAGTTATATCTAGGGAATCTAAATAGCCGCTTTGCCTTAAAGGAAATTATATTAGAATTACTAATATTTTAGGTTCTAGAATTAATAAATAATACTAAGATTTGGCTATAAATAGTATTTCTATTAATACTATAACGGGTTTCTTATTAAGAAAAAAGAAAAAAGAAATAGAAATAGCTAAAAAGATTTTCCGAAAATAAGCTAGAATAAAAGAAAAGCTATTTTATATAAAAGGCCAGAAAATACTACTTTAAAAAGTAATAAATAAGGAAATGGCCTAGTTAAGAATATAAATATTAATACTTTCAGAAATAAATAAAACAAATTAGAAACCTAGTATATTCTTAATTATAATAAGTATGAGATTTCTAAAATTAATAATATTTTAATAAAACTACTAAAGAAAATAATTATATTATTTCTAAAGACTTAGAAAGAAATAAAAATACTTATTAATATTTTAAAAATACTAGATCTAGTTATTATATTTTAGAATTAATAAATTAAGAATAATACTTCCTATCTTATTATCTTATAAATAGGAAATACTATTATATTAAATATAGTTAGATATACTAGAAGATCTATAAAGCTAGTAGCTGCGGCTTATATAATAAATAGAATATTTAAAGAATTAGAAGTACTAGCTTAGGTATTTAATACTAATAGAATTATTTAATTTAAAAGTAATAGTATTAATATTTAGATATTATTAGCTTATAAATATATTATATAATTTCTATATTTCTAATTTATATTTTAAAAACTATAAGAAAATAATTAATACTAGAATTAAAATTAATATTTTCTCTAAAAAAATCTCTAGAAATATTAATAAAATAGTATATAATACTATAAATTACTAAATATTTACTATTACTAGAGCTAAATTTAGATTTATAAAAATAGTAAAGCTTAGAGCTAAGGTTATAAATAAAATAAAATATAAAAATATATTTTTCCTAGTTAAAGAAACTCTAAAAATTTTGCTTAATTAATTATTTTTAATAAAAGTAAAGATAAATATTATATATAGAAGTAATAATTTATAAGATAAAAGATTTACTAATCCTAAAAATAATTAGAATATTTATATTATTATAATTATTTTATTTTTAAAAAATATCGGGAAATAGAAAAAAGTAATAGTTTAAGAATATTAAGCTTCTAGAATTAAGGAATTAAGTAATATAAAACAGGAAAGTAAAAATAAAGAGAAAAAATAGTATCTAGTATTATAATTAATAGTAATATTAGAGGAAATAGGAAAACGCCGGGATTTCCTATAGATTCTTTTATTTTGGGTTTAGGAATTTAGGAAATTAATAATATTTTTAAAGAAACTAAAGTAGAAAAGACTCTAGTTAGAGTATTATTAAAAGTAATTCTAGATTTAATAGAAAAGGAAATAAAAAAGATATTAAATAAAGATATTTCTAAAAAAAAAAAAAATCTTTTAATAATAAAGAAATATATTCCCGAAGCTATAGAACCTGGAACTCAAAACTAGAAAGAATTCTGAAATATATAAGAGCTTAAAAAAGATATTTTAGGATATTAGATAAAAAGATATTCTTTATATCTAAATAGGAAAAAGCTAAATAAAAAGGTTATAAATTCCGGAGATTAGACAAAAATAATACTAGAGAAAATAGCTATAGCTTTTAAAGAAAAAGATAATAACTATAGTTTATTTCTAGTTACGGAAATATATAAAATAAAGAATAAAAAAATTTAATTAGTAAATACTAATAATAGAACTAGAAAGATTCTAGTAAATATCCGGACTAGTTTAAGAGATCCAAAACTAAAGAATACTTATAAGAATATACTAGGAAATATAAGAATTACCTTTTATTAATAATATTAGTTATTTTAAGAGATTTATAACTTATTTCGGAATATCTTAAATAATTAGATATTAGAAACTAGTTCTAGGAAAAGAAACTAGTTATATTTCGAGAATTAATAATTAATTAAGAAAGTATAATTATATTTAATTAAAAAAAAATAGGAAAAGTTTACAAAAATATTAATTTATTTATTTTAATTAAACTTAATAAATATAAAGCCTAATAAGAGAAGAATTTCTTATATCTCAAAGCTCTAGTACTAGTAATAATAAAAATACTATTAGAATACCTAGACTATAAAATTCTTAAAAAATATAATAAACTTTACCGAAATCTATAATTTTTGGTTATAAAAAAGATTACTAGGACTTATAAACTAATTAATACTACTATGAAAATAAATTTAGTAATTCTATAAAATACTAACCTATTCTTATTTACTAATGAGATCTCGGAAGAATTTATTAAATACATTTATATTTTTCTAATTAATTTCTTTTCCAAATATAATTAACTTATACTAAATACTTGTAATAAAGATTTAACTATATTTATAATACTTCTAGGGCTATTAAAAGTAATTATATTATTTTAGGGAGCTATTAATTTTATTATATAGTTTATATAGATTATTATAACTATTTTAGAGAATCTATTTCTCGAGATTATTATATTATTTATTAATAATATTAAAATAAAGAAACCTTATATAAACTATAATAAATAGCTTATTTTATCTAGTATTTAGTATTTTATATTCGAATATTTTTAAACCTAGATATAATCTTAAATAAAATTAAATAAGCTAAAGCTAGTATTAAAGAAAAATTATAGTTCTATTATAATAGTATAGTTATTATTAGCTTTATTTATAAAGTATTTAGAAGAAGCCCTTTAAGTTTACGAATTATTAAAATCTTAAAATAGAAATATTATAATAATATAATTAAAGATAAGGCATTTATTAGAATTATTATTTACTATTATATTTGAATTAAAGGCTTTATAATTATTACTAAACTTATTTACTATTTAATAAGGAAAGATATAATATAGAAATAAAATAATAAATAAATACAAGCTATATGAATTCTTTAAGAAAAGCTTATTATTACTCTAATATTCTATAAGTTATATTATAATTTATTAGAAAATTAGGAAATAATTATATTAGTAATAGATATAAGCCTAAATAAATAGAGCGAAATTCTTAATTAATATAATAATAAAGGAAAAAAGAAAGTTACTTAATATAAGTCTAAAATCTGGAATAATACTAAATAAAGATATAATATTATTAAAAGAAAATACTAAGAACTAGTAAAATATTTATAAAAAGTATAATTCTGGCTATATAAAGTTTATTTTATCCTTAAACTAGATACTAATATGCTTGTTATATAGCTAAATAAGGCGGCTATAGACTTTTCTAAAGCTCTAGTTATTTACTAGCTAATATAAATTTAACTATTTGATTTTAAAATTAAGTATATTAAAGAAAGCAAGTATATTACTACTAATGAATTATTAAAATACCTATAATAAGAAAGTAATATCGAGAATAATAGAAATATTAATAAATAATTAGTAATAGAATTTAATACTATTAAAATAGTACTTATTAGACAGAAGATTTAGTTAAAGGAAATAGTTCCGGTTTAGTTACGTAATATCGTTTTGAGAAATTAGATTCCCAAAACCTTTACTAAATATTTAAATAATAATATCTAGTTACTAGAGATTAATAATTAAAGTCTTATTATATCTAGAAACAAATTAGTAATATTAAAAAATAATAATATTTAGAAGTTATATAATAAAGGCTATAGCCTTTTATATATAACCTCTAGTAAAATAATAAATAATAATACTAGCTCTTATACTTTATTTAATAACCCGATATTTTTATTAGATTTCTTAGATAATAGCTATTTTAAATAATATTAAAATATTATATAATATCTTATAATACTCTTTAAATTAGAAGAAATATCTAGAGCCGAGTTTCGAAAATTAAATAAAAAGGCTTTAAATTATAGTATAAGAAATTAACTACTATAAAGAATTATATTTAAAGTATATTTATTTTGGCTTATTATTAATAATTAAAAGCAAAGAGAGATTATTATTAAAGAACTCTATAATAAGATTAGATATACTAGAAAGAAAAGTATCTTTTATTTAATAGCTAATTATTATTACTAGAAAGATTATTATAACTATATATAAAAGTATATTAGTATCTATAAAGTCTATTAGTATAAGAATAAAAGAAAATAAAAAGAAGTTTTATATCTAATAAAAGCTATATTTCTTTTTTATTATATTAGAATTAATATAATTAAACTACTAGATTCTAAGAGATATAATTTATTAGTTATTACTAGAAATAATTTTTTAGAATAAATTAAAGCCAGATCTTTAAAAAACCTAACTAGTAAAAAAATTACTAAGTTTATTTAGAAAGAAATTATTTATAAATATAACTTATTTAGATAGCTTAAGGTAAATAGTAAATCGGAATTTAAAGAAATAATAATTTAGGAACTTAATAAACTAGGAATTAATAGAATTATTATTTTGGCCTATAATTTTAAAAGAAATAATATAATTAAAAGAAAATATTAACTAATTATTTAAGTACTTATTATATTTATAATAAGTAAAAAGACATCCTAAATAAATTTACTATTATATATTTTATTTACTATTATATATTTTATTTACTATTATATATTTTATTTACTATTATATATTTTATTTACTATTATATATTTTTTTATTTACTATTATATATTTTATTTACTATTATATATTTTATTTACTATTATATATTTTATTTACTATTATATATTTTATTTACTATTATATATTTTATTTACTAATTAAGTTATTATATATAAACTAACTAGATTTATTTCCTTTTATATAATCTATAATAGGGAAGCTATATTATTTATAAAAATCCGCTTTTTAATCTAGAGAATACTTGAATAAAATAAAGTCTATAATAAAGAAATATTTCTAGAAATATATATAAAGCAAATATAAATAAGAAATAAAATTATTAAAAAAGCTAGAATGAAAAAGAATAGAAAATATTAAAAGAAAAAGAAGTAATTTAATACTATTTACTAGATTTATTTAAAGTCTATTTCCGAAAAGAATCTAGTTTTTATATATAATATTAAATTAATAAATTAAAATAAGTCAAGAAATATAAAGCTATTATATTACTAGCTTGGCTTATATAAAGTGAGATATGCGAATTCACTAAAAGAATACTATATATTAGAGAAGCTTAATAGTATTATATTCTGAAAAATATATACTAGGAATTAATTTAAGTAATTTATTAAAAGAAATAGATTCTAGTATTTCTCTAAAAATAAAGTTAATAATAAATATATATTTATAAATAAATATTTTAAGATAGATATAGAATTAGAAAATAAAATAGTATTTAGAAAATTAAGAAAGCTACTAGTATTATTATATATATTTCAGAATTACTAAAATTAGAGAAAGTAAAATATATTTCTTTTATAAAAAATTAGAAAAAAGCATTTAATAATAAGAGCTTTTCTTAATCTAGAATAAAGCTTATTACCTTTAATTTTTTATATATCTTTCATTTTCTTTCTCCTAACTATTATTTATAGTCTTTAGAAAATATTATTATTAGATTATTATTCTAGAGATTAAATAAGTTTTACTATTACTTATTTCTTACTATTATCTAATTATTACTATTATTATATATTTTATTAAATAGTATTCTTAATATAAGATTTTATTACTAGATCTTGGGAATTAAATATAAAATATTCTTTTTTAATATAAAAATAAATAGGGAATTAAGAAATCGCCTTATAAACTTTTAATTCCGAATTATTATATTTTTCTAAAAGTTCTTATAGTATAAATAGTTACTATATATAAAGAAAAGAGAAAGAAAAGGGCCTTTCATATATTTTTAAGAAAAAGAAAATACTAAACTAGAAACCTTTTAGGAGCTTTACTTGCTTTTTTACTAGCTATTCTCGCGGCTTATACTAGTTTAAAGCTTAATTATAATACTTATAGATCTCGACTTTAACTTAAACTATTATTATAAGTTTACTTATAATATCTAAATGAACTTTCTAATTAGAAGTTATATATAAACAAAATAACTAATTAGAAGCTTATTAAATCTAATAATTATTTCGGAAAGTATTTAATAATATATAATTCTGAGAATTTCTTAAATATTAAATAAATTAGATCTGCCTATTTAAAGCCTATCTTATATTAGAAAACTTATTTTCTTTTCTATATAATTATAGCTATACTTAAAACTAATATCAAGGTCTAGTTAGTATATAATATATTTCTATTTCTATAAAAAAGAAAATTCTTTTATATAAAAACCATTTCCTAATTACGAAATCGTCTCTTTACTAGAAACTAATTATTTCTTTAAAAAGCTAATATAATTCGTTAATTCTTATTATTAATTTATTTCCTATTATTAAATATTATTTAAATAATTAAAAAGATATCTTTAATTCTATATCCTTAATATTAATTTAGAATACTTAATTTTTTTATATTTTATATTAATTTTAATATTAATTATTTCAAACTTAATAATAGTACTATAAACCCTATTTATATTTATCTTATAGTTCTTTTTTCTATAATTTCCGAATTCTTTAATATTACTTTCTTAAATATAAATATTACTTTAAAGTCCTAACTAATTAAATAGCTTTCTATTATGTAAAATCGACTTTAATAAATACTAAATAAATATAATTAGCTTTTAGAAAAAGCGCAAATTAGTTTCGGAAAAAGTAATACCTTATTCTAAATTATTTCTTAATTCTATTATTTTGATTTCTTTTCTATTAATACTTATTTTATATTTTCCTAATATCTTTAGTATATTTATATATCTTATCTTTTATATATTTCTTATATTATTTCCTTTCTTTTATATTATTCTTTAAATTAATAAGGACGTTTCTAAATAAATAGAAAATCGAGGCACGCCTATATTATAAAATTTTTATTATTTTCTTTTATATTCTAATATTTCAGATATTATTCCTATATTTATATTTCTATTATATTACTTTCTTATTTCCCTATTATTACTATTTAGTTTAATTTGCCTTAATTATCTCCTAGATTATATTTCCTTAAATATATATATTAGTATTCTTTTTTATAATAAAAACTTAATCTTATATTTTGCTTTTTATAATTATTTCTAATTTATAACTATATTACCTTAAATATATCTAATTATTATATCTATTTTCCCTATTATATATACTACTATTTTAGCTTTATTCTTTTAATAAAAAGAAAGAAAAACTCGAATATATATAATATCTTTATATAATCCAAGTCTATTCTAATTTATTCTTTATTTTAGAAAGTATTTAAAAGAAATTCTCGTAATCTCGAGAACTTTTAATTTTATAACTTATAATTATTATACTAATAATACCTATATAACCTTTTTAAAAATAATAAAACAACTAATAAATAGATTTCTCAAGCTAGTAAAATATAATAGCTAGTTCTTATAAGCTATAGTATTACTAAAAGCCTATAAATTAATAGTATTAAAGTTTAGAGTATTAAAAAAGCTTAGATAATTATAAAAGGCCTACTAATACTAGAAAAAATAGCTATAATTACCGAATTTAATATAAATATCCTAGATAAGCTAAATAGTATATATAATAAGCTCTTAAAATAAAAAGTCTTTATTAGAAATAGAACTAGACTAGAATTAACTAAGGAGAAGCTAAAGAATTACTAAGCTAATAATAGAAAATTCGAGAATATTATTAAAGGCATTACTAAAAGCAAATAAAAAAAGCTTAATAAAATTAAGACTATAATAAATAGTTTAGAAACCAAGAATTAAAATAGAATTATATTATATAATAAAGCCTTTAGCTAATATATTAATAATATTTATAATAACCTTAGTAAAAATATTTATAAAAAGTTATATTTCCTTTTTAAAATAAAAGCTTTAGTATATAAAGCTATTTAGTTAGTTAATAAAGCTATTTTAGAATATATAAAAAAACAAGAAATATTAAAATACTAGTATATTTACTAAATTAGATATTATTAAAGTATTTAAATATACTAAAGCTATTTTGGAACCTAGAGAATTAGTTTTTAAGCTACTATTAGCTAATAATTTCAAGGCTAGATAATATACTTTTAATATTTCCGGAAATCTTTTCCTGGCTTCTATAATAAGCCTAGAAAATAGGCTCCTATTATAATTTTAGTAGTAACTTAATTAGATCTAGCTAGTAAGACTAGAACTAATCTAATAAAGCCTATTATTAGTATTATTAGTAAAGCTAGTAAAGCTAATATAACTAATTAAGAATCTAGTAAGAAAGAAGAATAAGCTAAGCCTAAAACTCCTAATAAATAGTATAGATCTAGATACTAGTCTAAATATAAGGCTAGTAATATACTAGAAAATAAAGTAAAGAAAAGCAAGAAAGAAATACTAACTAGAAAAGCTTCGAGAAATATATTTAGAACTAAGAAAAAGAAGACTAATAATATTAGTAATATACCTAAATACTATATTTATAAAATACTAGCTAAATAGAAGCTAATACTTAGTTATTAGAATAATTATATTTTTAAAAAGTTATATAATAGTATTCTGGGACTTATTTATAAACGAGAATATTATAGAATTACTAATAAATTTCTTAAAACTTATAAAATATATTTTTAGTAATTTACTAATACTTTCTCTATTTAGATAATTAATATTAAGCTTATAGAAGTCTTAAAAATAGTTACTAAGATCTATAAAGTTATTAAGGATAAGAAGTATATTTCTATTACTTAAATATATAAGAAAATACGGGATTTCTTTTTAGAGAATAAAGAAATTATAAAGTATAAATATAAGTATTAGATTTCTAATTAATTCTACCCAAATTTATAATTCTAATTTAATACTATAATTCCTATTTCTAAGTCTAGTAGTACTAATCTAAATATAAATAGATATATTTATAAAAAAGATTACCTAAAATAAACTAAAAAGCTTAGTATCTAAAAGCTCTTAATAGAGAAAATAGAAATACTATAATTTTACTTCTAAAAAAATAAAGTATTAAAATATAAAGATTTAGGTAATAGCTATTTTATCTTAGCCTTTTAACTCTTAATAGCAGACTCCTTAATATGGCTTGAATTTCATGAAATATTAGCTAAATATCCTATTTATCTAGTTATTTACTCTTAGCTAACCTAATACTATATTCCTAAAAATATTAATTACTATTAGTATAAAGAAAATACTAATAATCTAGCTATTACTAAAGCTTTAAGTAATAAGTTTTTCTTTAATAAGAAAAATCGAAATATTAGCTATATCTTTTTTATAAATTATAAGAAAATAGCTTCCTTTAATAAGAAAGTTCTTAAGAATATTAATTACTTCTTTATCTATAATAATTTCAATTCTAAAGATATAAAGAAGTTAAATAAATACCTAGTAAAAGAAGTAAGAAAAAAGTTTTCAAATATATAATACTTAATTAAATAAATAAATACTTTTAGCTAGATAATTTATAAGTCTGAAATTATAATTAAATATTAATTCTTAAATAAAATAGTAGTTAAAGAGTAGCTTAATAATAATTTACTATTTAAAAAGCCCTTTATTATAATTCTAATAAGCCTAGTTACTATTTAGAATAAAATATACGAAAATAAAGTTTTCTATAAAGTTATTAAAGCTTTTTACTAAAAGCTTTCCCTTTTTACTAAAGACTAGTTTAAGGATCTTAAGGGAAATACGAAATTTAAAGAAGTTATTTATTTATAATATAATTTACTATAATAAGTTACTTTAGTATCTAGTTATAAAGGCAGAGATTTACTAATAATTAAAGGCAGATATTAAATAGTAAAGAGAACTATATTAAATCTAGTATAAGAATATAATTAAGTAAGTTTGAATTATATTTAAATAAGTTCGAGAGTATAAAATAAGACTATTTAAGGATAATAGATTATATTTCCGGTATATTAAGAAGAAATTAGAAATACTAGTAAAGGAAAATCCTAATTATTTTATTATTTCGGATTCTAAATAGGGATTTTCTATTAGTTTTTAGTATTTAAAGAATAAGTATAAATAAATAGGGGGTCGAATATAGTATAGCAAGCTATATTCTCTAAAAATATTATATTATTTTAGTAATTTTAAGGTTTTAGTTATATAGTAAAGGCTATAATCTTTTATATATAACTTATAGAAATTATATAAGAAAGCTAGTTTTTCTATAGTTCTAGAAAATAATTCCTTTTTAATATTATTTAATTAAGCTTTTATATATTATATATTATTTATACTTTTAATTTTATTATTTTACTATTAAATTATATTTTATATTCTAGTATATTTTATATAGGCTTTTGTCTTATTATAGTTTCCCTCTCATACTAGCCGAATCTGGCAATACTTCTGCCTGCTCTAGTTCTAGTATTATATTAATTAGAAGTAATAATATTTAGTAAATAACCTAAAGCTAAATTAAAAAAAAAGAAAATATAGGAAAATAACTAGTTTATTATTAAAAGCTAATATATAGCTATTATTATATAAGCCCTAGCTTAGTTTAACTAGAACTACTTAATAAGTACCTTAGTTATTTAATACTTATTAAATAAATAGTAATTTACTATAGTTATATAATAAATTAATTAGATTAATTATAATTAATCTAATTAATTAATCTAATCTAATTAAAAAAAGTCTGAATTAAATTAATTATATTAATTTAATTAATTAATATAATTAATTAATATAATTAATTCTTTAATATATTATTAATAAATAAAACAGGTTTTAATATTTTTCCTTATATATTTTTTTATATTCTATTAAAAGTACTTTTTTTAATAGAAAATATCTAGCATTTTACTAATACTAAAATACTTTTATATAAAGTTATTATAATTTCTTTATAATAATTTCTTTTTAAAAGAAAATTTATCTAGTATATAAATAGTACTCTAATACTTTAATAACTCAAATATATTAAGTTTTTAAGTCTTAATAGCTCTAGTAAAAGTTTTCTTAAAGAACTAATTATATTATTAATATTATATTATTAAATTAAGCTTCTAATATTATAATAATAATTTAACTAGTATTTCTTTATTCTTTTTATATACTATTTTGGATTTAATAGCCTATATTACTAGAATTTATAATATATACTATTTATAACTAGCTATATTAATAATAAACTCAAATAATAATATTTTTATTATTATTTTATTATCTAAATAGATTTTTTATTCGGAATTCCTTAATATTTTACTATTTAAAAAATACTTATATTTTCTTTTTTAAGCCTTATAATATAGCTTTATAGAAATAATATAGTAATATATTACTATTATTTATAGGGCCTTTTATTTTATATTTTATAGCTTATTATATAATATAAATAATAAAGTATTTTTTATTATATTTATTATATAATTTAGTCTTTTTAATAGCCTATTAGTAAAGTTATTATATCCTATATAATATTTTAAAATAAAATTAAAAGTAGCTAACTTTTTAGCTTACTTTATTTATTAATTATTTAATTTCTTTTTTATTATAAAGTATTTTAAGTTATTATAGTTCGTTTTAATAATAATAATATATTAGATATATATTAAATAATATTACTAAATATCGAATATTAGAATAATAGCTAGAAATTTAGGATTATATATTTTATATTTATTCTTAATTATAATTATTTTCTTTAAATAAAAAATAATAAGATATTATTAGATATTTATACTTTTACTAAAAGGCTAAGAAATTATATTTATAATAATAAATCTAGAAATATTTATTTTTATATAGATCTTTAAAATAGAATTAAAATAATAAAATATTAATATTATAATAAATATAGTTTTAAGTTTCTTAAAAGCCTCTTTTATCTTTTTTATTAAAATAAAACTATTTTTTAATATATTTTCTATTTTTACTAAATCTATTAATTATTTTATTATTTTAGAATATCTATAAATAAATCTCTAGTAAAAGTTAATAAATCTTAGAAATACTTGAATTTCCTTAATAGTTTTTAGAAATAACTAGTTCTAAATAATAATAACTTAGCTAACCTTTATCTTTATATTCTTTAAGCTAATTATAAATCTTAAAAACTCTATTTCTTAAATATTAAACTCGTATTTTACTAAATTTATAAAAAGCTAATATTATTATAACTTTTTAATTATTTATTAGATAATTATTATATATTACTTTAGCTTTTTAAAATAAATTATTATCTAAGTAAATTATATAAATTATATTTATAAGGCCTATTAATATATAATTAATATAAGCCTGAAATATTACTAATATATTAGAAAGCTTAAAATATATAATATAATATTTAAAATATTTATAATATATTCGAAATACTATCTTCTATTTATTACTTTTTTAGATATATAATTAGTAATATATATTTTTATTTTATATATCTAATTTATTATTTTACTAATAAATAATAATAATATTTAATTCTTAATAATAATTTTATTTAGATTCTAGTAATTAATATATAAACAAAAACTGCTTTTTTCTTAAGAACAAATATAATAGAAGTTCTTATTAGGCTAATAAAATAATAGATTTATTTCTTTTTTAAGCTAGTATTAAGATAATCTTATAAAACTTTAAGTTCTTTTTCTATTAAAATATATATAAGCTTATATAATAATTAAAACTCTAGTTTTAGATTAATATAATATTTTATAAAATAGTATTTAAATAAAATACAAATAGCTTTAATAAAAAATACTTTAAAAAGATTATAATATTTCTTTAGAAATATAAGAGTTTCTTAAATAATAATAGTAATAAATAATTAGCTATTAGTTATAAAATAAATAATTAATAAAAATATATATATCTTATATTTTATAGCCTTTATAAATTTTTTAATATTTAAAATCTTAATTTTCTTTAGCTAAATTTAATATCTTTATATTATATTCTTAAAAGAAATTAGAGAGTTTACTAAATATAGCTATAGAAATCCTAAAATTAAATTAATATTACCTAATTTAAAATTATATAATATAAAATAAATATTAACTTTTCTTTAATTATTTATTATATTCTTAATAATAACTCTTAGAATATAATTCCTATATAAATAAATTCGGTTTCTATCTAATATTATTAAGGGAATTATTTCTAGTATTAATATAATATTTATTTCTAAAGCTAATTTCCTCTTTATATAATTTACTACTATTTGAACTTTATATCTCTTTTTCTTTATTCTAATAATAACTTTAATTATTATTCTTATTTCTAGAAATTTCTTTTCTATAATATAAATAAGTATAATTATTATAAGGCGTTTTTATTTCCCGGTTTCTTTAGCTTAAGGTATTTATATAACTTATAACCTAGCTTATTATAGTTATAATAAATGGGCTTTACTTAATTAGAATAAATAATAGTATAATAGCCCTTTTTCTAATAAATAAAGTAAGTTATATTAGATTTCTCGAATCTAGAAATAAAAATAATATTAGATTCTATTATTATATTTTTACTTTTCTTTAATAATAAGCCTTAAAAAAAACTTATTTTTTTTCTTTTCTCTTTACTATTTTATTTTTCCTTTCTTTTACCTTCATTTCTTTAAGCTATTCTTATTAAAAATTAAATAGATTTATATAATTTTTAATTCTTATAACTATAATTATAAGTTTTTCTTAACCTATTAGAATATTTCTCTATTTATTAATTTTTTCTTATATCTTTAGCTTTAAATAACTAAATAGATTATTTCTTTATTATAATAGTATTTATATTATAGTTCTCTGGATTTATAATAGAATTCTTTATAAATTTTATAAAATTCTTCTAGTTTATAGTATTAATATATATTATTTATTTCTTATATTTCTAGATATTTCTAATAATACTTTTAAAATAAGAAATATAATATATAATCTTTATAATACACGTAAAGATTATAGAGTAGAGAGTTATATTAGATAGTAAAAGAGTTCATTGAACTAGCTAGAAAAGAGCTTGAGTGAAGTGTGAAGCTTCAGAAAGTGAGTGCACAGATCCTAACTAAGCGGAGCGATCGCACTAGCCCTAATTCAGTAATTCTCACTGTAATATACCTCCCAGGAAAGTATAATACCGTGTTCTACCTATTCTACCCAATTAGAGAGCTTTAAAATAGCGAAATTCGTCCGATATATGGGTTTTGCAGAGCCGTATTAATATTCTGATCCGAATAGGCTTAGTGTGTATCGTTTCCCCAGATTACCGAATTCCAGGGAAGCCCTATATAAAGGATCCCTTTTTACTAACTCCAGAGCCTCAAATTAAACCGCTCTTCTTTAATACTCTTCTAGAGATTTCTTCCAAGCTTCCGATTATTATAAATATGGCTTCTATCTCTTCTCATACTACTATTAAGTTAATTCCGGCTCACAAATCCAAGGTATTTTCAATCCAAAATACATTCTTGCTTTACCTTTTACTAACTTTGGATAGTATTAAGTAGCTTGCAAGTTCGCTATAAGTATAGCTCTTGACTATTAATATAAAGCTTACTTTTAATAGAGTATCGAGGTTCAGATCCCTGTACCGTCTTCTAATACTCCTAGTACTTCTCTACTAAAGGTAAAGAAGTCTATACCAAAGCCTTATACTCCTCGTCCTACTTGTACTAGTCTTAGAGAGATCCCTTATATGGGTTATTATAAGTTCTCTATATTATTTCAAAGCTTGTTTTAACTTAATATAGTCTTATTTACTTTAAAGGGCAAGAGTAATAGTTCTTGCTATAATACTATTAGCCAAGGTTCTCGTTACTAGAAGTATGCTTCTAGTTATTCTTATTTAGCTATTCTAATCTCTTATATTCCTATTATATAGCTTTTTCTTATAGAACTTCCGATTACTAAAGATACTATAAGCTCTCTTTTCTTAATTCTCCTTTATAGATTCTAACTGTTTTAAAGTATCTGTTTGCTTTTAGGTACTTTATTTATACTATACTTAAGATTACTAAATCTAATAAAGAAAATAGTAATAAGAGCTCTTCTACTAAGGTTTAAGAGGCTATTAATAGGAATAAGAAGTAGTCCGATTAGGTAAAGGGCCTTCTATATAAGCTTATTAATACTATAGTAGAGCGCCTTTAGATCTCCTGCTATTAGTTCTCAAGCTCTATTATTTTAATAGATTTTATAAATAAAAGATATAAATAAAAGCCTTCTTTTATATTATTTAATTATTTTAATCTTTACTCTAATATCCTAAAGATTTAATAAAGCTCTAAAGTTCTTGAATTTAAATTAGGATAGATTTTTCATAAGTCCGTCTGCAGATATACTACTTATTTAAAGATATATAACTTGAAATATGCCTTTATTATATTCTTAATATAGCTATATATTCTAGATATTAATATAATAGAGCTTTATAATAATTCTTTTATTTTCTCTAATAATTAGTTAAATAGTTTACTTATTATTACAGAATATAGTCTAGAGCTCTTTAAGATCTAAGTATAGATCTCTAAATAGCCTCTAGAGAGCTATAGTTTCCTTTATTATATAAGTAACTCTATATATTTCTGATTTAGTTAAAGAGGTAATTATAGAACTCTATTAAGTAGCTTTCTATAATATTAAACCTCTAAATAAGGAGATTATATACCTATAGCTTAATTATTATATATCTAGGTTATTTATATATAAAGTATTAAATATAATCTATAGCTATATCTCTCTATATTCTCTATTATACTAAATTACTAAAAACCGGATTCTAAACAGATATTAGAAAGCCTAATCTATAGCTATAAAGTGCTCTAGAGCAGGGTTTATTAAGAACTGGGAGAGTACTAAAGCAGTAAAAGCTATATCCGGCCTAATTATAATTATAGTATAAAGTAATAATCTAATCTTTTTTTAATATACCTTAATTTAATATAAATAAGCTTAACTACTATATTTCCAAAGATTAATTTCAGGTAATAAAGTACTAGGGCACTTCCTATCTACTACCCTAAACTTCTTGGTAATCTTCTTAATATAGGTATTATAAGCTAGCTAGAGCTTTTTAGCCTTTCGATCTCTAATTATATGAATCTCTAGAAACTACTTTATATCCCGTATATTATAAAGCTTATAAACTATCTTAATCTAAGTAATAATTAATTAAGCGCACGCTTTATTATCCTTATAATAGAATACTTAAAAGTCATTTATATAGAAAATAATAAAGACCTTATAATTTATATTTATATAAATATAGGGCTCTTTATTAAGTCTAGAGAATCTAATTCTCTTGAGAGTATTTATCTAATACTTATACTATAGAGCAGAAAAGTCTCATAGCTTATATAGAGCTCGATTTACCTCTACTATATAGCCTAGTACCTTAAAACCGTCTAGTAGCTTATATATTACTATAAGCCTATTAGAATTTCTTTCTATATTAATAAACGTATTTATAATATTAAATTACTTTATTTCCAGATTAAAATAAGCTATAATTATACTAGCTACTTAAAAAGACTTTACTATAAGTATAGCGGCATATATAAATAGAAGTAATACCTCTTCTTAGAGATCTCTATAAATTACTAGCCTTAAGTAATACCGAGTAATATATCTATTAGAATTAATTTTATATATAAATACCTATTTTAAAGAAATTAGAGATATGCTTACTTTATTACTAGGAATAATTCTCTAGTAATTTCGAGCTTTAAAGTTATTAATCTCTAATTTAGTATCTGATTTAAAGTACTCCCTAGCTAGGTATTTCTCTAGATTATTTCACGTCTTTAAAGTCTTTAGAAGATTATTAATATGAATTTTTCTTATTATTATACTACCCGGAGTACTCTATTCTGGGTATACTCTTAATTAAACTACTATTATAATTACGGTATATATAGTTTTATAATTAAATCCCTTCTTATAATCCTCTAGCTAATTAGGCTAGAAAGATCCTAAAAGAAACTCTAAGTAATTAATCTAATTTAACTTACTTATTATTTATAGTAATACGCTTATTATAATAATTATATTACTACTAGCTTTACCTGGATCTCCGTTCTAATTATTTCCCTTATATAAACATGTTTGGATTAGCCTATTTCTAGTTCTAATAATTGGCTTCTTTATTTATTTTCTCTTTAGTTTTACTATTTAATCTTTTACTTTAGCTAAGCTATTTGCTCTTTCTATAAAGAATTTTCCTATTTCTATTAAGCTATCTGCTTATTCTATAAGTAAGCTTCCTGCTTTACTTATAGAAGCTATTAGTGAATCTTATTACTAGTCCTAAGGAAATCCTTTCCCGCTTTTATTAGTTTAGTATACTTCTCTAATAGTTCCGGTATACTCTATTATATCTCTCTCTATAGTACTAAGCCTTCTTAAGAGCTTAGTACCTTTATTTCTACTATTCCTAGGCTCTGGTATACTTTCTGGCTCTAGAGTACTTTATGAAATTATAAGTCCTATTTCTAGTAAAGCTATAGAGCTCCCTACCCCCGAGTTATAACTAATTAGTATACTTATGGGCTCTTCTAATTATTGGTTTATTTACTCATTATTCCCTAGTTTAGGCTCATTTTCTATTTGCTCTAATAAGCTATTATATTATAATTCCTTATTCTTAAAAATTGATTTAGTATCCTGAATCTCATTTTCTAGAAGTAGTTCTACTATATTCTTTATAATTTTTATATTATAGTCTTTAGTATATTTATGATTCTTTTTATAGAAAATATTTTTATTAAATATAATATTACGTATAATAATTACTTTATTAAGTATAGGAACCCAGATTTTATAAATATTAGATATAATATATCTAACCAAATATCCGATATACCCGTATAATATAACCTTAAATACTTTCTTATTCCGTCCTGCTTTATAGTCCTTAATTATTAGATATGCCCTAGAACCATATATATAGATCCTATTCTAATTAGGCCTGAGATTAATTATTATTTGAGCTATAAGCTCTGGGTTATACTAATAGAAATAATTACAGAATTACGAATTAAGTACTTTATTTAGTATTCTCTAGTAATTTATATATAAGGGGCTCTAATTATATAAGTAAATCGCGGCTATAGAGCTTTCCGGCTATAGCTTTTTAGGCAAATTAGCTATTAAGTATATTATAATAGCCTTATTTATAATTTCCTGCCCTACTTATTCGGTATTACTATTCGGCTCATATATATATAAAGGAGAAAGCTCGATTTTAATATCTTCTTTCTTTGCCCAGATCTAATAGGCTAATATTTCTTGGATTAGAATAACTACTTTTTCCTAATTATACTTAATATAAGTAATTAAAAGATTATATTACTTATATACCTATTACTTAAAATCCCTAATTATATTAAATACTACTAAACCCCCTTTACTCTATAAAAGGTATCTAAAAAGCTTTCTACTAAATTCGTCCTTAATTATTAGAATCTAGCTCGAACTATTATAGCTATTTAGGTAATTAAATAAGTCTTATAAGATTCTCTAAAATAGTTAAGTAGACTTCCTCTTAGTTAGCCTATATGAGATTACTTACCTAGTATATACCTAAGTATAAAACTCATATATAATTTTTATTAGTCTATTAATTTTCATGTTATATATATAATTAACGAGCTTTTATAGAGCTTTATAGGCTAAATGCCCTGTTCTCATATATTATTTTTCTTCTAAATTACTTTTTAGCTTAAGATACTTCCTTAATCTCTTATATTAAGCTCTAATTAAATATTTAAGTATTAGAAACATGAGTATATTACTAGTACTAGTAGGAATTTCGAACAAAATATTAGAGTAAGTAAAAAGCGGCTTATATTTAAGGAAAACTAAATTTAACCTATAATCTAATTATATTAATACTATATTCTCTTTATAATCTTCTAATCTAATTATAAGATTATATCTATAATACTAAGCTTTCTTTTTCGCTAGGCAAGCTTCGGAAATAATATTTATATAAAATCCTTTAATAACTATAATATTATAGAGAATTAGATCTTTAGTATATAGTCCCGCAGGTTTATTAATTATATTTTTAATTATATAAGTACTATATCTAATGATCAGAAAACTAGTTATTCCTACTTTTATATAATTATTAATTTTTGCCTTAATAAAAGTACTAGAATTAATTAGATTCTTACTATTAACTAGATATATAGTACTATAATTATCTAATAAGATATTTTAAGAAAGCGGATATCTTAAGAAATCGAGTATTATATAAATTTCCTAACCTGGGCTCTAAATTATAAGTATAAGATCTACTAGAGTAGTATTAAAGTTCTTAGGAAATTGGGTTCCTAATACTTTGAGCTCCTTTTTAGAACTAGTACCGGGTATTAGCTTCTCTATAGCTCGTCTACTAGTAATTTTCATATTATATTTCTTTTCTAGCTAAGGTTTCAGATTCTTCTAATACTTAGTTAAGATTCTTTCCCGGATTTTTCTGATTTATTTCTTATTAGGCTTAAATTTTATTCAAATTTTACTTAATCCGGTAATTATAATTTCTATAGTAGTATAGCTAAGTAAGTCCCACTTATACTTATAGATTTTGGAACTCTTATATGGGTACTTATAGTGCTTATTCTTATCTAAATCGGGTTTACTATCTAATTCTTTACTAGTTTAATTCCCGAGTATAATAAAGATTATAAGAGCTCCTAAGTATTTAGTATTCTAATTTTCTAAAATAATCCGATTAAATACCTGGCTATACTATTCGAGTATAAGAATTAGAAGCCCTAGTTCGTTTTTATTATATAGATTACTAAGCTATTCTATTACCCAGGTTAGTACGAGTTTTTGCTAGAGGGCTATTAAGAACTTAATTATTACTAGAGTATCTTTAATTTCAGTGATTTTAAGAGCTCTAGCTCTATTAAGTACCTTTTTCTAATTAGTAAACTAGTACTTTAGGCTCACTTCTCCTTTACTTGCTTATAGTAAGACCGAGCTATATACTCTCCGAGTAGTAGTAATTTGTACTATATCTATAGAATTGTATTTTATTAATAATACCTTGAGAACCTTGCGAATAGAGCTTTACTTACTTTTTTTAAGTCCCAGAGTAAAGTTTATAAGGATCTCTATATTAACCATTTAACGGAGCTACTGTCTAATTATATAGTAGTATACTAGCTTATTTGTCTAGTCTAGTTTCTTAATCTTATAGTCCCGTAAAAGCGCCAAATAGTAATCTCTAATATTCCCGAATATTATAGGCTATAGAGATACTAGTTTTAATCCTTTCTTAATTATAGGTTAAGTATCTTTATCCCAATTTTCCGTATTAACTTAGTATCTGGTATAGTAATCCTTTATTTTCTTTAGTATAAGCTCGTTAATTATAGGAGGAGGCCTGGGAGAAGCTACTATATTCGTTTTAATTACTTTATTATTAAATAGATTAATCTTATTCTAGATACCCTTATTACTAGCTACTTTATAGAGAGTATTAAACCAGTCTGCCCAGGAACTATAGTTCTTTAGGATAATAATCTTTACTATAATTTCTAATATGATCGCAATTAAGCTTTAGAAACTATAGGAATTATGGGAATGGTTTCTGTTAATTAGTTAGTAACGGAAATACGAACTAAAGTGTGATTTTCGAAGAAATAAATTAAATAAGCTCTTAAATACTCTCTGCGGCGTACTAATTAGGAAGCTTATTAGTGCGAGGCCGGGCTCATAACTAATACACGTAAAGATTATAGAGTAGAGAGTTATATTAGATAGTAAAAGAGTTTATTAAACTAGCTAGAAAAGAGCTTAAGTAAAGTATAAAGCTTCAGGAAGTAAGTATATAGATCCTAACTAAGCAGAGCAATCGCGCTAGCCCCAATTTAGTAATTCTTACTATAATACTTTATTATATTAGTAGTTTATATAATCCCGCTATTTTTATATTATTTTAGCTTTATTTAATAGAAAAAGCCTTAAGCTTCCTTAATATTTTTCTTTTTATATATAAATAATTCCCAGGTTTTTAGTATTTTATAAGAAAAGAATACTACTACTTATATAATTAGGCCTCTTATAATTACTATTACCTTAAATACTATTTAAATATTCTTAAAATAACGGATTTAGGCTTTAAGTTCTTTTAGACTCTTTCTTTATTATATTTCCTTTTCTAATTCCTTAATATAATAATAAGCTATTACTAGCTTTTTTACTAAACTTATTCTCTTATTTAGCCCTAGTAGTATTTATATTCTATTTCTTTTTCTTAATTAGATAGCTCCGAAAGTATCTAACTAGGCACTTTTCTAAATACTTAACTAGATATTACTAGTAATAATAGAAGTACTTCTTCTAATTAATATTAGAGCTATAAATAATTTGATTTATTATTTATTTAATTACTTTATAATAAACTACTTCTTATAGGTAATAAATAGATTAAAATATAAGATATATAATAATAGAATAATATATAAATAATTAAGGTAAATAAGCTTAAGAGTAATTCTTATAAATATAACTAATTTTAATAAGTAACTCTAATTATATAGACTAATATATATCTATTCCTAAAGTTTAGTATATATTCTTATATATTTTCTAATATTCGAATAGATAAATACTAATTCTTTATCTAATTAAGAAATATAATTTAGTATTCTAATATATTATATAAGCCTTAATTAAATCAGGAAACTATATACGGAATACTAAATACCTGCTTATACTTTATTATATATACTCCCTATATACTTGCCCCTTATACTTAAATCCGATATTATTTATTTAGAATCTTCTCTTTAGGTAATAACTAGAATATAACTGCTTTTATTTAAAGAAATATAGTAATCTATTAAACTTAGTTAAAACTAGTAGCAAATATTAAATTTATAAAGAATCTAGTTAAAGAAGAGTCTCGAAACCTATAAGAAGCTTTTAAAGTATTTAGCTAAGCTAATATTATTTAGTCTAATATTATAAAATATCTCGAGTTTAAAATAGATAATTTCTTTCTTTTTTTAAGGCATTTTATATACCTAAGAAGAATAATATAGTTCGGTAAATAAGAGAGGTAAGGTAGTAAATCTATTCTATTTACTTAACTAGTAGTAATAAGGAAAAGATATAGAAATATATAAGAGAAGAGTTAGGGTTATATTTAAAGAGATCTAGTAAATAAAAGCTAAAAGGTAGATAGAAGCTATAAATAGCTAGTAATTTGAAATATTATAAGAATATATAACTAGGCTTTATAAGGCTGAAATAATATATAATATGTCTCTTTAGTAGATTAAAGGTTATTTATATAGAGAAGGACCTCTAGATTATATGCAGAAAGTATATAATTAGATATATAATAACGGTTACTACTAAGTATATTTAGGCTCTCTAGTCTATCTCACCTGGTATACTTCTTATTAAAGAGGCTAGAGAAATACTAGGGAGCTATGTTCTTACCGCTTGGGACCGGAAACCAAATAGTTGATCTTAATTGGCGATCACAAGTAGCTTCGGCCTAAGGTGCACCACGATCTTGCTGTAGAGAAGGGGGACGGCTACGATTTGAACCAATCACTCTTTGAGAGGCTTGTCCTCAGAGATTATCCTCATCATGTCCTCTACCAACAACATCGTATGCGTCCTGAATAAACACTGTGTCCCATCAAAACCCTCTTCATCGTTAGACGAGAGTAGGCTGACTGAGGCAAGAGCCTCTGGTGCTTCCGACTCTAGCTGATCGGATCTCAGAACATGCTTCGGTGCCTTGGAGCTAGTGCCCCACTTCTCATCCTCGCTCCCCGACTCCGAGGTCCGCACTTGTGTCTCGAAGATCTTGAGAGAGATGGGAGGAAGAGAGGCGATCTTGCGTTTCAGGTTGTAGACACTTTTCTTGTTAACTACATAGGGTGCGGGTAAAGGAATAAAAACTCACTGCCACGCTGCTCTCATATGATCTCTCTTCATCTCCTTAGTCTCGAAGTGAGCAAGGCATGTTGTGCAATTGAGTTCTTGCTCACTGGGAGCTCCTCCCGTTATTGCAGTGTTTGTAGTTGCGTCTAGCATAACTTTGAATTGATTCGCTGAGCGATTGAGGCTTCAATTGAAGCTTGAAAGAGGACGTTGTTTGATGAATTGAAAACAAAAAGGAACACAGAGATCAGAGGCAGTACTTGTACCTGTCGCCACTGCCTCCATTGGGTTCCCAATTGAGATAGCAAAGTGCTGCGCTCTGTTACAGACTGTTTGGACCGGTGAGGGAGAGTGATGGGTTTCGACTCATGGTGACTCACGCACTCAGATGCGTCCACAAGCCTGAGGATAGGTCAGGCACTTGCTAAGCCTTGCTACATGTGCATGTCGTCATATTATTAGAAACTGAGCCTCTGTGCGAATTGAGATGAGATGATCTCTGAAAGGGACAGAGGTTGAGTCATGCGATGGATTGAGGTGAAGTTGAAGGTAAAGGGGAGGGCTGTGTAGAAATTCTTCGTGGGGGTGCGGCTGGGAACGGCTTGCTGCGGGGCTTTGACATCCGGCACGCTTCTCTCAAGACTTCATTTTCGTATTGGCATGATAATTATTCACCAAATGGCAGTTAGCCACGTTAGAATAGGTAGAAATCTGCAGAATATACCATCTCTATTAGAAGCAAGAAAGCTCAGAATTCTCAAAGAGCGCTAATATCAGAGGCGAAACGCAAGCCAGCGCAGGGTACTTTATGGAATGGCGGGGTTATAGCGGGGTAGCAGAGACCTCCCCAGGGTACTTTGAAGTACGGTACCATACCTACCATTAACAGGTCAGATACGAGAGTTAGATAGTTTAAAACATTCCAGGATTTCAACTTCGTTCCCTCTGCATTCTGGTTGATACTATGTGCGAGCAAGAGAGTGAGTTGGGTAGGAAATGTATCCGTCTTGCGATGTGTGAATCTGATATAGCAAAATATAATCCTGGGAAGATGAAGTAGATCCATTTGAACTAGTAGCGGGATAATATTCAGTTCGGAATCCTATCTCATACAAGCCGAAAGTTCTGGAGCTTGACACACGCCGCCTCAATGCTTCCGGCCTTAACCTAGGATCACGGGCGTCCCTGTCCGAAAATACACCGCCAGATGCCAGCCGCTCATCGAACTCATATATGCCATGTACATTCTCTTCCGGATAGCGCCTGACTCGCCAATTAAGAGGCAGACGTTCGAGCCTAGGATCATCGGAGGTTGTGTCTCCAGCCTCATCCAAGTATGCCACCTGAGATCTTTTCGTCATTTCGTTATATTGATAAACAAGAGACGTCCCATCCTTGAGAGGTCCTAGTATAGCCTGAGCATCTGCGAATCCGTCAACGTAGGCAGGGCCGATGACCTCAAAGGCACCTTCGATGTCATGGGAAGGCCGCAAGATCATCGGTGCGTTGCATCCTAGAAGCACGCAGATCACATCGCCATCATCGCCAGATCGAATTCCTTCTGGTCCAAGATCAAGAAGCCCTTGGAAGTTCCAAAAAGACGACGGCCGGCAGCCATCGTCCCAATCTCGCTGATGCATTCTAAAACACCGCGAGGAAAGGAGCTTCGCAAAGAGTTTTCCGGCGCATTTACTAGCATGGTGGCAGCTTCTATGAAATCAGAATGGGCCAAGAGACCTTCATGGTGCGGAATATATCGTGTAGAGAATTTGTTACCACAGAGGGTGCGGCACACTGCATCGAGATTAGATTTTCCTCTTACTTGTGTGTCCATTTTTTCGTACTGTTGAAGCAGTGTCCGTGTTGTTGTGATGGCTTCCATAGTAGTGCTATTGGGAAAGAAATAGAGAGAAATTCCGAACTCGATTTTGTCGATAAGAACCCCACAAACTTCCAACGTATCATTTCCAATGAGTCTCGCTTCAGGGTACGTATCGCCAGCGGCATTCAGACCTGTGAACTGCTCAAGACATCGGCTCGGAGCTGACCAGTCGGGGATCCAGGTTGGCCAATCAGTCTTGCTCGATATCTCACAGCTGCTCACGATATTCATATCGCCCCACCCAAGAATGTGCTGGAGTGTCACTTCTTTGTATACCTCTAGCACAGACTTCGAATAATCAGGGAAGATTGTAAGCAGTGTATCTGAGATTCCCCAGAAGGGCGTATATTCGGTCCCGAGGATCCGTGCAGTTGAGGTGTCGCGTCCGTTGGATGAGTGTTCTGAGGGATTTATCTGAGACTTTTTCTACCATCGCAAGCACTTTTATGATGATCCCTCTCAATGCAAAGGTGCCGTCATGATGCAGGCGAGCGAGATACCGGAGAGCAATGCGGAAATGTTCCTAAGGCATAGAATCTGGTCCGACTATTATGACAGATTCATCAGCAGCCCACTGAATTTCCAGCCAGGGCCACATTCTGCCAAATAAGGGTCTTTGTAGCAGATTCAATATTGCCTGCAATGCGCCAGGCTCCAAGGGGATTTCCAAACTTCGTCCCACATATGTCAAGTGTGGTACTCCTTCCGCAGTATCAATCCGTTCCAGTGTGTCCAAGGCTAAGGTACTGTTCTCGCTTGCAATACCGAGCCACACGAGGACGCGTAATGCGCGAGGATATATGTCTCTCATCATCATAACCTGATTACTATGTTCTGCGAGGTTGTTCATGTTGATGCAGATAGCGTCGACCCATATGATTCGTTTCTTGTCGATCAAACGAAGGTGTTTTAAGGCCTCGTACAGTGAAGCGGTTATCTCAAATTCATGGCCATGGAGCGAAATTACATGCCTCAAAGATGGATCCCCCCAAGTGTATGTCAAAGCTTCGTAGTGTGGGGTTCCAGCCTCGATATCAAAAGTAGACAACGAGGTTCGTATTGGATCAAGAAAAGCGCCAGGGAACAATGTGAGCAGCCTGATCTCTTTTGTGCTCTTGAGGGGCTCATAAAGATACTTATATCTCGAAGTAAACGCTGCAGACGTGCCGGAAATTGACTCTTGCGGCGATTTCCCTTTTGCAGGCTTGTCCGCTGGGCCCCCCTTGCTGGAGTCACCTCTTCCGAAAAGTCTTCGGAAGACAGATTTCGGCTTCACACGCTCGAGATTTTTCGCAGGCTTCGCAGGCTCCCGGAGCAAATCAAGAGCTTGCTCGGCGACTCCTGGAAGTCGTCCAGAAGAAGTCGTTGCTTCCCTGTCCAACTCGGACGCATCGTCGTCATGGTATAGGTCTGTCGCGGATGCTGAAGCGCGAACTCCTTGGCTCGAGACACTATTTGATGTGTCTTTCTGTTTCTCAGACTGCAATTCATCCGAATTGTTTCGAGTTGTGACCTCCGTTGCAGATGAAAGGTGTGTTCTGAGATGCGATACGTCCTCATCTGCTTTCATGAGATCGTCTTGTACAGCCATTTTAACAGCAAAACCGTGCCAAGCTTTGCCCGTTTGACTGAATGGCAGGCCTTCATATTTTATTCCCGTCAAGGTCCGAGTGTCACGACCAACTGGGGTGAATGTGAAATTTTTGTTCTTCAAAATATCTTGCCATTTCAGCCATATACGACTGATTGAAGACCTTCGTTCGCTGTCAATTACGAGCATTTCTCCTAGGATCAAGACAGAAACTTTTTGGGTGACGGCATTGTCAGAGCGCAAAGTGATATGATAATATCTCGTGAAAGCGAATATATGTTGTTCGGCATCTCCAGTCAAACCTCGCGCATTTCTGTATTTCAATAAAGTTGAGTAGCCACCACTTACCCATATGACTGCTTCACTGAACAAGCACCCCAGAAGCCATGTGTAGACTCCGAAAGAATTAGGGGTTGCGCCTTGGGGATCTGCAATCATTAGTTGTGAGCACCTATGTGGCTAGTTGGACAACCTACTCTAATAAGGATATGGGCTGTGACTGAAACTATGCTGTCTGCGATATCTATCGAGCTTAAACTTCTGTTTATATGGCGAAACCTGCCCCTCACTAACAACGAATACATTTTGAGGGGCTAAATCGACGTGGTACACTTCAAGTTCGACGTGGGCACCGCTAAAGAGGTTTCGAATATCTGTAAGAGACGACGCCAGCTGGAATAAGCTATCCCAGAAATCGAGGATATCTTGAGACTCAAATGGAGGAGAGGTATATTTGAAGAAGTCTTCCAAGGTCTTCTCTTCGAGATCGAAAATCGTGTTCCGATATTCTCCTTGGACGAGTGAGCCATAACATCTGATGATACCGGGGATAGAGGACATTGCCAGGGCCATATCGATGTGAGATTGCTTTGAGGAGTTGTCGAGAATTTCCCTATCAAGTCGGAAGGTGTTGCGATCGTAGTCGCTCAAGTGCTGAAAACATTAGCATTGCAACTAAGCCTTCAATGATTTGAAGAAGGTAAAGTATGGGTGAAAGATAACTCACAGATTTGGTTTCCGCATCTCGAATGTTATTATATGAATTGTGGAGCCATATTTTGTACGGATAGGAAGTATTGCCTGCGATATCTGATCTGGGAGTAAAGGACTTGAGCTCTTCTATGCGTACGACCGGGAGAATGTAATCTTCTTCGAAGATTCGATCACGCAAGGAAGGTTTATCAAAGACTGGAACGCAAAATCGCCATTGGTAAGTGAAAATCCTATCGCAAAGAGCTTCGGGCAGATCGTTTACTGAGGCCCACAGCTAGCTAGCGGACAAATCCGAGAAGCGAAAAGTGATTTTCTGATTTTCTGATTTTCTGATTTTCGCACTGGCGCCCCGTACCCCTCCCCTCCTCCCCAAGGCAGAATTCCTAATTAGGGGTATAGCACCCATATATGACTTTCGGCTTGGATAACGCAACAATAGTAAGGCTGCTTGCTTGTCTAATTAACGAAGTGAGAGCCCATACTACCGCGTGAAATCGTGCCAAAATTGGGCCGGGTAGTATAATATAAAATTGAGTATTTATTGCAAATTACTATGGTCAGATAACTACAGGCTATAAGCCCTTCTAGAATAACGCTATTAATAGGGTCTAATAACTTCCTTAATATTCCCGAGATTAGAAATAAGAAAATTAAACTGTTAAAATAACTGAGAAGCCAGCTAATTACTTTTTTTTTAGTAATTAATTAACAAAATTATATAGGAGTAATATTACTCGAGTAATTTAGCGCTTATATTACTAAAAAGTATATTGCAATAGTAAAGCGTACCCTGAACTTAACTCCTATTAAATAACTTAGTGGATTTTATTAAAATAATATTATAACTTTTAATAAATCTATTACTATATTACGAAGCCATTACTAAATAGGCTTATATAAACGTTAATTAAGAAGAAATTACAAATAGATTAAAAGATTTATATAGAATCTCAGTTAATCCGTATATAGTCTAATAGTAATTACAAGAATAGAATATTCAAATATATACTTAAATAGCAGATATATCTTTCCTTTATATATAGATTATAATTCTGTATTATCTGAGAGATATAAATAAGGAAATACTTAAAGATCTTAAGGATTGCGGCTATATAGCTTTAATTACTAAAGTCGTCTATATATATAAGAAGCTTAGTTTTATTTGCCATATAACTATAATAGACAGGCAAGCGGCGAACAAGTAACTATTTGTAATACTATAAAGTAAGCTAAATAATAGGCGGGTTATAGATTATAGATAGCGGTATTTATATATATATTTCCGTTAATAAGGTTTACTAGTAACCCGGTTAGTCTTTCTATACTTTATTATTTTGCTCTAGCTTAGAAGGTTAGAGCCTTATTTACTAATATATTTTATTATCTATAGGGAGAGCTTATATATAATATTATAATTTCTGGATCCCGAGATAATTATATTATAAATATAATAGATATAGTTTAAAAAGAGAGAATATATTATATCTGGGCCGGACTAGATTTAGTTAATTAATAGATATAATAAGCTATTACTATTTGGGATTAAAATATATATTTATATTAATATTTATTTATATAATATTATCTAGATATATATCGGAATCTCTAATTAAATTACCTATTCGGTTATATAATAGTATTTTCAGATTTATATTTAAATAGGCTATTGCCTTTACTTCTTTAAGGCTAATTAAGGCTCTAAACTCCTCCTTATTACTAAAGTATATTTTATATTCTTGCAGATAGCCGATCCGTTAGTTATATATATAGAGAACTATTTTATTTTTGGGAAAAGTATCGAGAATTAGTAGGTTAAATTCTAGTAGTAAGAGCTTTAGAAGAGCTAGCTATACTAGTAATATATAAGTAATTCCGTTTCCTTATATCTGCCTTTTATTTTTTCTATTATTAGAAGAAAGTATTAGGTACTAATAATTATACCGCTTTTTATTAAGGCTATTAGGTCTAGTATTATAATACTAGATTTTATAACTAATTCTAATTAGTATATATAGAACTATTTTCAGGAACTGATTTATACCAGGAGTTATAATTACTAATATATATAAGACCGGATTACTTTACTAGTACTTTATATATAGCAGATCCAAAACGAGGTATATAGGTTTATAGATTTATAGAATATCTATAGGATTAGAAAAGACAGATCTAGGCCTAATATAGTAGCCGGCAAGTTATTTAGACTATTTATAAGGCCCCTAGACAAGATATAGTACTAGGGTCGCCTTATAAATATAGAGCTTTATAATATAATTCTTAATTATTATTTAGTTTAGGGTAAGTAATATAACCTTATATAGCTTTATATAAATAGTTTACTTATATACTAATATAAATATTAATAAGTTTCTACTAAGAGAAATACTAGAATAGTATTATTAAAAGCTTATATTTTATAATATAAATATAGCTAATATTTATATAGGAGATACTAATAAAAATAATAACTAATTATATATTCAAGTTTACTATTAGCTCTAATATATAATCCGGACATATATAGCTTTAGGGCAGTTATTAATATTAGGAAAGTCCAAAAAACTAACTAGTAAATATAATATTACTATTATATAAAATAGAATTCTTAAATAAATTATTCTAATAAATATAGAATATATAAATAATATATAAGCTAGAAAAATACCTGTATAGTTTTTAATAATTTAGAACTTTATCTAGAAATAGCTCTTTATTAGTAATACTTCTAATAATATAAGGTAATTAAATAAGCCAGTTATAAAATAACTAGATATATTAAAATAGATATTATTTATTATTAAATATATTATTT
The DNA here is from genome assembly GCF_002865645.1 of Hyaloscypha bicolor E. NCBI lineage: Eukaryota > Fungi > Ascomycota > Leotiomycetes > Helotiales > Hyaloscyphaceae > Hyaloscypha > Hyaloscypha bicolor. The sequence goes on along the minus strand of NW_020194609.1, from coordinate 36,181 downwards.
TTGAAATCCTTTTTTTATTTTTAAAAGTAATACTAATAAAATTATTAAGTTTATTATTATATAAATATTTTATATCCTTAAATTCTTATCTTTTAAAATAGTATTACTATTTCTTAAAACCTGCCCTAATACTATATATCCTATAGCTAAATACTAGTATAATAATATCTAATATTATAAGTTCTATTAATTTACTAATAATAAATATAATATAAAGGCTATTACTTTATTTATCTAGAATAGTAATACTAGTAAATTTAAACCTTATAGCTCTGGAATTCCGTCTATATCTGCCTTTTCTTTTATATCTGAAATACTTCAGATTTCTAGCTTTTCTTAGTATTCTTATTTTATATCTTTTCTTCTAGGAATATCTACTATATTTATTTCTCTAGTTACTATTACTATATAGCCGCCAGGTATTAGTTCTGCTTTACTCCAGGCTTCTTCTGCTCTAATAGTTCTATAACTACTTTCTTTTATATTTCCTTTTACTATAAGCTATATTACTTAATCTAACTATTCTTCTAATAATACTTATACTATTATATAAGCTTAACGGGCTATAAATATAAGAATTACTTAGGCTACTACTCAGGCTATAGTTTCTTATACTAGTAATAGGCTACCTAAAGCCCTTTAAGGTTTTATAAATTAAAATATAGCCGGATCTAGTCTTATGAAATTATAGACTATAATTTTATAGCTAGTTCTCTATAAATAGGCATTTAATAATATAAAGAATTAGAGAGCTAAATAAAGAATTATCTAATTTTCTAAAGAAGTTAGTAATAAGTTTTTTCCTATTTCTTTTATTAGATTCTTTATATAAATTCTAATAAATGTTTTTTAATAAGTAGCTTTTAATTTAAAATAAATAATCGAGTCTTTTCTACTCTTTCTAATATAGTTTCTTAATAGCTATTACTTTACTTCTCTTTCTATATTAGTAGATCTATCCGCTATTATTAATTTATTAATAATACAAATAAACTAGTATACTATACTAGTTCTAATAATAAAAAAGCTTAGGAACTTATAGTCTTACTAGATTCTATTTAAACTATCTTTAATCTTTCTTACTATAGTATATATCTGGGCCCTAAAAATATCTAAATAATTTTTCTTATTTTATATTAGAATAAGACTTTATATAAAGATATCTGTTTTAAAATTACTTATAAAAAGCTAGAAAATACTTAAAAGAAGACTTTATATAAAGATCTCTATCTTAAAATTACTTATAAAGAGCTAGAAAATACTTAGAAGATATAGTAACTTGAGAAAATTAAATAATAGACTAAAGAGGCTCAGAGAGTTTAGAAAAGTATTACCTGCTAGTATAAGTATAAAACTTTAAGAGTAAGAAAGAATCTAATAAACTAGTAGGTAAGTAAAGATATATATATAATCTTTTTCTTTAATTCTGGCTTCTACTTTTTATTTCTTTTATAAATCCTTTTTTGTTTTTAGATTTAATTAACTTATATATATCAGGATTTTTCTTTATTTACCAACTTCTAGAAGCCGCAAAATAATATAAAAAGTATTATAGAAAGTACTACTAAGGCTAATTCTAATAATAATAATAATAGTAATAAGCTATTAGATTCTCCTTTAATTTTACTATTCTCTTTTCTAGTAAAAAGAACTATAATTAATCTTATAGACTATATTAGTATTATTCTATAATAACAGATATATTAAAGATATAAATATATTACCTCTTTTCCTTATTAAATATAAAGAATTAATAAGTATAATATTTTTAGTTTTATAAGTAAAACTTAAGGTATCCGGGCTATTACTAGTACTTTATCTATTATACTAGATAGAAGTCTAACTATTATTATTAAACTTTCCAGACTAATTAATCTTATTTCTCTTAAGCAAATCCATTATATAAGGTCTAATAAATTATATATAAATATCTACTAAGGTTAAGGTAATTAAGAAAAAATAGGCCTAATATCTAATATACTTTTTCTTATATCTTTTAATTAGCTTAGTACTATTTTAGGTCTTATTTTCTTATAAATATATATATACTTGAAATTTATAATTAATACTTTAAAGTAATATTCTTTAATTAGTTCTTATATAATTTAAAAGTCAGGCTATTAAATTTAATACTTTTATAATATTTAAATTCACTCAAGTTTATAAAGTTTTATAATTATTAAGGCCTTTATAATTCTTTATTTTTTGAGTTTAATATCCAAATTATATTATATATTTTGTTTTTAGTATAAAGGAGGCTCTTAAAAATCTAGGGTTATAAAGAGATTTTTATATTAAGGATATATTAAGAATATATTATATTATAATAATAAAATTACAAGTATTTATATATAAATATATAATATATTAGACTAGCTATACTAAAAACCATATTATATCTATATATAAAGTTACTAATTACTTTATATTAATACCGGACCCGTATAATTATATAACTTTATATAATTAGCTAGCTATAGAAAAGCTTTAAAGCCCGAAACTTATAAAGTGTCTTAAGGGCTTTAGGGCTTCCGAACTATTACTAGTATCCGGTATTCTTTAGAAAAAGAATATAATATATTTTATAATAAGTAACCTATTATAAACTATTTAATCTTTAAGTTAAATAGGAAATCTAAAGGCCGGGCTCGTAATTCAAGTTTTATTAAGGTTATTAAAGTCTTTACTAGCTAGTATTATAGATTTAATACAAATATTATAGGAATTTTATAAATTTCATTTTAATTTATCTAGAAAATATATATAGTATATCTCTATATTTGTTTCGTTAATATTTATATATAATTCTTAAAAGCCGAACTATTATCTAAGAGAAAAGTAAGAAGGCTAAACTAATATCTTTAAAAACTAAGGCTTTAATAAGTTTATCTAGAAAAGCTTACTAATTCTTCTAAAAATAACTCAAGCTTTAATAAGCCAGAAAATTTTGAGTTTATTATATATTATAACTCGTATAACCAGAAATAGAAACTATTTTAATAGGCCAGAAAGAGTTTCTTATATAGCTTACTTATATAACCAGAAATAGGAACTTAAGTTTATTATATAAAATTATCTAGATATAAAAACTCCTATTATAAACTCCTTATTTAAATTAATTAGTTAAACTCATTTTTAATACTAAGTTTTTATTAGGATAACTTCCTATTTCTAGAGGCTTTAGATAAAGTAGCTAATAAGTTTTTTAGCTATTAGTTAAAACTTATTAGCTAGAAAATCTATAAGTAATAGATAAGATTATAAAATAGAACTCTTTTAATTATAATACCAAAACGTTTTATTATAATATAAAGTAATTAGATATAGAAGCCTTATTAAATATAATATAATTCGAACTATAAGTTTATAAAATAAATATAGAAAGTCTTAGTATTTAACTAGTATTATAGTCTAGCCCAAAAGCGCCTATTATTCTTTATACCTAATTTAATAAGAATAAGAAGTACTTATATTTTAATTCGAGAAATAATTAGAACTTTTATATAAACTTAGAATAGTAGTTTATTTTATAAAGAGAAAATAAACCAGAAATATTTATACTATATTAATTTTTAGAAAAAGTTATAATAAATACTATAACTTTTAGAATACTTTCGAGAAAGCTTTCTCGAACCAAAATAGACTAGTTTATAATCCTAAAAGATTTATAGAAGTTTTATATACCTGAAAATATAAGTATTTAAGGTAAATATTATTTAAGTTCTAATCTATAATAAAAGAAAAATAAAATATATAAAATAAAATATATAAAATAAAAGTAAAATAAAATACTCGAATATTTAATAAATAGAAAGCCTAATTATAGGTTATAAGAACTAGTACTAACTAGATATATATATAGTAATATTAAAGAAAAAGTAAGGCAAGAGAAACTAAAAAATAAATTAGTATATATTTTATAAAAGTAAATAGAGAGATATCTAAATAGCCTAAAAACAAGAAATATATATTAAAGAAATCGAGATTAGAGAGAAAAGGACTATTTTCTATAAAAATAAGTTAGTATATATTCTAAGATAAAAAATAGGGGTATTTAGTAATAGCTTAAAGACTTTTATAAATATTAAAGAAGAAAAAGAGGTATTAAAGTTTAGAGGAATCTAAATAGAAATTAGCCTCTTTTTTAGAAGTTCGAGAGAAAATACTTCTAAAGAGTTTAAAGATATAAGAGGTATTAGAAAAGGGAAGAAGATATTAAAGTTTGAAAGAATCTAAATAGAAATTAGCTTCTTTTTTAGAAGTTCGAAAGAGAATACTTCTAAAAGGCCCAAAGGTATAAGAGATATTAGAAAAGAAGAGAAGGTATTAAAGTTCGGAGAAATCTAAATAGAAATTAGCCTCTTTTTTAGAAGTTTAAGAAAGGATATTTCTAAAGGGCCTAAAGATATAAGAGGTATTAGAAAAGAAGAGAAAAGATATTAGAAAAAAAAAAAAAGATCTAAAATTTAGCTTTCTAAGAAATAAGTAAGTTAAAGACTTATAGTATAGAAGTTCTAGATAAAAGTAATTCGGAAGTAGTAATTAAATACTAGCTTTTAATATTATTAGTAGAAGTATTAAAGGAGAAGAGGTTTAAAAGAGGGATTTAAAAAAGGAATTTAGAAAGATTTAAAGAAAAAGAGAAAGGTTTTAAGATAATTAGATACTAGCTTTTAGTATTAATAAAAGAAGTATTAAAGAAGAAGGAGTTCGGAAAAGGAATTCAGAGAAGAAATAAAGAAGAATAAAAAGAAAGAAAGAAAAGTTATAAGGTAATTAGATACTAGCTCTTAGTATTAATAGAGGTATTAATAAAGGTATTAATAAAGATATTAATAGAGAAGGTATTAGTAAAGAATAAAAGCTTTTAGTATTAATAGTAAAATCGAAAAAATATAAAAGAAAAATAGAAGTTTTAGAATAAAAATAAAATAGAATTATAGTTTTATAGAAAATAAAGTTACTAATATAGAATAGTTATATTATTATATAATTCTATATTTACTTTTACTATTTATTAAAAATATATATTTTTTAGGAGAAAGTATTATTTAGAATTCTTAAGTCTTTCTAATTTAATAACTATATATTTAAAAAATAAGAAATAAATATAATTATATATACTAGAATAAAGAAATTCTTTTTATCTAAAAATTATAATTATAGTATTACTAAATATAAATATATAGAAGTTTATATAATAAACTATATATAAAGATTTAAGAAGATTTAAATTACCTCGAATTATTTATAATTAGTAAAGTAAATTAGCTAATTATATAAATTAAATATAGTTTAATTATTATTAGTATATCTCAGCTTTTATAAATTAGTAAAAGAAAGATTATTTTTATTTTTATTTTTATAACTATAATACTTAAAATTATAATTTTTTTTATATTTAAATATACTTAATTTAGGGCTATTAAATACTAATATTTCTATTTTTAGGTTTTATTTATTATAAATTTATTCGGGTTTAAATAATTATATTAAATATATATTTTTATATTCTTGTCGGTTCACCAGTAATGCATGGCACCGTTACGTAGGCGTGGAAGTGCTATTTGCGTAAGGTTAGTGAAGTTGTTGTTCAGAAGTAGGGATCGCAGTATCGTGGTATTAATATGCGATCCCTAAATCTGCTAAGCCTAAAGGGGTCTAGTCTACTGGTCGAGTCACCAATGGGACGCGAGGTCACATGACCATGTCCCGTATCCCATGTCCCATTGCCCATGTCCCATTGCCCATGTCCCGTGTCCCGTGTCCCGTGACTACGCACGTGACTCCCAGAGGAACAGCTATACCAACAATTCTAAAGATAAATAATAAAGATATAGCTATATTAGCTTTAACTTTAGCTTTAACTTTAATTCTAATCTTTTTCCGAAAATAACTTTAATTCTAATATATAATACTATTATTAAAGCTCTTTTTTATTAAAGATATATTAAATATAGCTTTAAATAATAGCTCTAATAAAGGCAAAAGTAGTAGAAAAAGTAATAAAGCTATAAATAAGCGGAAAAATAATATTTATAATATATTCTCTAATAATTCAGACTTAGTCTATAATATTCTTTTCTATTAATATATTTAACTAATAAATTCTTTTATTACTTAATTTCATTCTTATATATAATCTTTTCTTTCTTCTTTATAATAATACTTTAATTTCCTTATACTATCTAATAATACTACTAAAATAGTAAAGTAAATTAATAATAAGACTAAAGTTAGAGAAATAAAGCTATACTAGGGTAGGAAGCTAAAGAAATTAGAGAAAGATAAGGCAAATCTAGAGGCAAGTTTAGTATATATTTATAGAACTAAATTCTCTTAAGCTTATATTACTTATAATAATAAGAAGAGACCAAAGGGCTCTTTTAAATATTATATAATTATAGAAGGCGAATTTAATAGCGCTTATATAAATTATAGATATAATAATAATAGTAAAGTCTATACTTTCTATTAACTTAATACTAATTCTACTAAGTCTGGAAAGCCTTATTCTATATCTATAAAACCCTTTATACTAAAGCCTCGACTGCCTATAAGATATAAAAAGCAAGTATAAAGACAGATATAAGATTAGAAGGCAATAGGGAAGGAGGTTATAGCAGAGGAAGGTAAGGATACTAGAAGAGAAGGAAATAAAGGAGATATAGATAATTCGAGTAATATAGGTAGTATAGAGGATATAGAGAGTAAGGGAGATAGAGATATGCCTCGTAATTCATGGGATTTGCCTTACGGACTATGCAAGCTAAGGGGGGGCTAGGAGTAGTCGAGAATAAGGCATATATACTATACTTTTTTTTTAAGTAAGGTATAGGGGGGTGCGGGCGCGAAAATCAAAAAAATCAGAAAATCACTTTTCGCTTCTCGGTTTTGTCGACTAGCCCGCTAATGGCCTCAGTAAAGGCTACTAAGACTGTTCGTCCTTTCGAAAGCACTTGCGGTTAAAAAGCGCCGTGGAAGAAATCAGTATCTATTAACAACAAACCTGACCATATCGAGAGACTTTGCAGCTCTCCCTTCAGACAGTAGCCCTGTAAGTCTGATAAGCAAGCTTCTAGCTCTAAGACCATATTGACCCTGGATCAGCTGGAATCAAGTCACTCTGCAAGAATCAGCAGATAGAATCTCCCCCAATCTAGATGACCTGAACAACACTATTCGGCGGATGGCCAGTGACATCCATTCCAGCATTGAAGATCTCCAGAAATCTGTTCAACCCACCAAAACAAAAGACGATATCCGCGTTTTGAGTAATCTGGAAAATTCCATTCGTTCATCAGCGGGCGTTGTCTCATCTGCGTCCACAATCGTAGGTTCACCAATCTTCTGTGTCGAAGGTGGAACTGCATTACAAGGGTACTAGTGACTGAGAAATGTCTCTCAAACAGTACTTCCCATCTCAACCAGGTGAAAATGCTGACTCTGAAAATCTGCAGGTAGGCAATGGCACAGCAGAGCACAATTCTAGGCAGTATGGTTCAGAGTTTGGAGACGTTTTCCCATCACAGCCTGGCGAAATGTTGTCAAGATGGGCAACTTCAAGCACGGTATTCGAATTCGAGGACCCGCAGGGCTCGCAATCCCATACTTCTCAACGGCCTTCTATTGGTGCACCTCTTTCCTCCGTTCAGGAAGGCTTTGAAGCTGAAGACGACCCAGTCGACTCGGATACTGAACTAGAGGAAGTAACCATGCTTGCTCTGTTGAAACGCGGCAAGCAGAGGCTCGAACAAAACGATTTCCCAGCTGCCGAGCGCCATTTTTTGAGTTGTCTCAACAGGCTACAAGCTATTAGACCTTCCCTTCCTGCGAAGCGCTGGTTGAGTATCAACTCAGAAGTCACCCCACTTCTAACCTTTGCATTTTCTCGCCAAAGGAAATTGGAAGCAGCTCAGTCTCTCCTCATGGAAAGAGTTACAAATCCACCCAATCCAGAAGACATTGATGAGGTCCTGTACTATACATTTTCCCTGGCGGAGGTGCTCTTTGCGAACGAAGCGTATTCGGAAGCCATGTTATATGGTAGACGTGCCTTGAAAGGCTACTGGAAGCTAGGCAGCAAGGGCTCACGCGGAGTAGAGAAAGCTCTCGACCTTCTCATACGTGTATGTCGCCAAGACGGCAATAAAGACGACGAGGACGCATATACAGCTACTTTGGCCGAATTTGAAGAGCGAAACCCTTCCAGGCCAAAGGACGAGAGGCTCACACGTTTAAATTCTGTCAATGCGTCTCAACCTACCCCAGAGGCAAAGACTGTCTCCGAAAACCACAATCCTTTTTCCGATTCCCCTGCGATAGCAAAGTCAACACCAGAGGAGACCGTGAAAAGCTTTGCTGACACTGCCAATCGATCTCCGCGTCGACAGCCGCGGAAAGTCGACAACAGGCTCAAGTCCCAACCTCCTCAAAAGACAAAGACCGCCTCTGAAAATTACAATGACGATTGGGATCCTTTTGCTGACTCCCTTGTGAGAGCAACCACACCTGAGGAGACCGTGAAAAGCTTTTCACAACGTCAGGTAATGGATGAATCCAAAGTCAACGATGATCACGGCTGGGATGCTATATTCGCAGGACTCGACGATGTCGACCCCCCTCCGACAGCAGATTTGACACCAGGAGACAGGATAAAAAGCTTCACTGAGACTAACAGTCGATTGCCTCGTCTAGCGGCAGGAAGTCGGGGCTGTGTCTCAACCTCCTCCAGAAGCAAAGACTACCTCAGGAATTGACGATAGTCACAACTGGGATGCTATCTTTGCAGGACCTGACTCCCCTCCGACAGTAGATTGGACACCTAGTGAGAGCATAAAAAGCTTGGCTATGACTAATAGTCGGTCGGCGCGTGCCGCTCTGTCGGCGCGTCGAGAGCGGCAGGAACTTGGCAGCGGGCTTAGCTTTCAAGATTTGACGAGGAGTATGAAGCCCGACGGACCGCAACGCCAACAGAGTGCTCCGAACGTCCTCATTAATCGTCCATTGTCGGCCACGTCCACACCTTCCCCTTACAAAAACCAAAGCAGGCCGCAAAAATCCAAAGATTACGATTCACGAACTAGCGTCGACGAGTTCTTGAATCCAAAACCACCTATGTATCCGGACATCATTCCCAGCGACGATATTGTTCCACCTGGAGGTTCATCTCAGAGACCAAGTCTTACATCAAAGTCCCTCAATAAGTTCGGCTCTTCCTCAACTTCATCTAAAAAAGCGGCGAGCCCGGGGACCATCAGTTGGCTTGCCAGAAGCTGGACGAATAAGACTAAAAGTTCGTCGACGAGTGTTGACGACGCGTCGACTACCGCTGTCGTGAACACAATTCAAAGTTTCCCAAAGTAAGTTCTGCTTCAACATCCATATATGTGGAATTTGGCTAACTCAGTACAGCTCCAGGAATCCGTAGACTCCAATTATGACGGAGATGGTGGAGATCGCCAAAATGGCATGGCTCGTAAGCATAGTATCAGGAGGAATGCATCAGGCCCAGGTATTTTGATTTAAAACGAGTGAGTTCTACGAGATCGCCTCAAGTTGCTTAAGTCTTACCTGCTTAGAGCTCAGACCTCGTTGCTTCCTGGTCAGGGATCACTGTGATCTCATATCAAAAACTCTGAAGGTTTTCCGATACAGAAAAGACGGCGTTGATGGTCATCGAGGTAGGGAGACACCCACTAAAGGATACTGCTGCGTTGACTAACAATTTGATAGTCATCGATTTCGAGGCTGTTATAGATTTCACTTTTGAAGAGTCGGCCCTCAGCTAAGTGCTGTATGGAGTGGCCGCAGGAAGTAGCCTGAGCCTCCCATAGTGTTTAGTGGCAGTTGATAGACTTCTTTTCCAATTAGGTCTGCTCGAGGCTGCAATAAATAACAAAGGTAGCATGTAATAACTTTTATTTATATGATAATAAATTTCAAGATTCTAAAATTTACAAGATAAGATTGTCGCACTTTATTTCGCACCTTCTATCGTCCTTGTTAAATAATAGAGTCTACTTACTCGAGCCATAGTCGGAAAAAGGATATTCCGGCAGGGATTAGGCTGCAATCACTTCAGCCGTGTCAAATCATCGGCCTCCGATGAACCCCCTTGCCATCTTCATGATCTTCGCCTTCGACGCTACCGCATCATTACCCTTTTAAGCACAAAGATGTACTGGTGCTGAAGTTTTCTACAGGGATTTGTACCGACGACACTAGACTTCTGTCTTCCCCAAAAACCTACGCCCACTGTGCTCCGCGCGATAATAGACTGATGCCACACCAGGCTGGACTCAACGACGGATATCACAGATCTCAAATTCTTCAGTATCCAATTTAACCACAGGCCGCCCGACGGTAAAAGCAGAAAATAGCAACAATGCCGTTCTTCTGCGCAATATCATCAACCTACAAACCACTTCGATACAGCCGACGCGAGATTCGGCTACTCCAAATTGAACCTGCCTCTGATCCTATCAAAGACATCGAGTGCCGCCTCCTGACTGTTTCGTTGAATGACAAACCTTGTTTCAACGCCCTTAGCTACATGTGGGGAGATCCAATGGTCACGGAGCTGATATCTCTGGATAACGAAGAGTTATTGGTTACAACTAGTCTCCACGCGGCACTCCGCCAAATGCGAGGAAAGGCTGAAACGATCATTGTCTGGGTTGATGCTATATGCATCGACCAAAGTAACATCGATGAACGTAGTAGCCAGGTGGGCATGATGGGAGCCATATATTCGAGTGCCCAGCTCGTCTACGCCTGGCTAGGGGAAGGAAATGCGGATACAGATGCTGCTATTGAGATAATCCAGAACTGGACGGTCGAAATGGATAAGCCACTGGCTGAAGTCGAAGATCCAGTCGAATATGTTTCTCAGCTCGTCACAGAGGAAAGTATCAAAATGCCACTCACCCAGGCATTAACCGGATCTATATTCGATCCTCTTCAATCGTTTCTGAGCAGGCCGTACTGGCGGCGAGTGTGGACAGTACAAGAGCTGGTTTTGTCATCGAACGCTACTATAGTCTGCGGTAAACAGCAAGTTTCATTCCAAAAGATCATCTACTTCAAAAGCCTATGGGATATTTTAAAGATCGTTACAGATCGTATAGGCGAAATTGGTGGTCTCAGGTTTCCGCCATTTGAACTTCCACGGCCTCCAGCATTGTCAGTAGCTGGTCTTCACGAAACAGATCTGCCGAGGCTGCTCAAACGCTGTCGTGGATGCAACTCAACTGATCCGCGAGATAAGCTTTATGGCGTTCTGGGCATGTCCGGCTCAACGGGGGAGTTAACTCCCGACTATGCAAAGCCAACTGCGCAGGTCTATGTCGAATTTCTGCGTCATGTCATCGACGAAAAGAAACAACTGCTGCTCGATGGTTCAAATGGTATTGGGTTGAATTTGCGAAAGACAGACAGAATCCCTGGCCTACCTTCTTGGGCTGTCGACTACTCATATAAAGAATTGGAGGGTAGTTTCAGGGACTATAGTCACTGCACGAGAAGTGCGGATTCAGCCGCCTCCACTACAATCAGTAGCACCTTGGATCCCATGATCTTATCGACTCAGGGGGCTTTCCTCGACACTGTGAACTCATTCGTGCGGGTTCATATGCCTGCCGTTACAAAGAGCGGTTGGCGCCAGGGCTTTGATTTTGTGCAGAAGGTGCTCACTGGATCACATTACCTGCACAACAATAACTCATCAAGCGACTCTTACGACCTTATCTCCTTGTGGGACTTCGTAGTTCGCCACTGCGACGGGGTGCATCCCAGTGGAATCCCACTTGCTCAAGCTTTCTTTCGACTCTTTGCCGACTATACCTCGTAACATATTGCGAGTACGCATATAAAATAAATCTCCTTTCAAGAGATGACTCGCAGGGACTTCTACAGAAATGCGGCAGGCTTCGTGCTTTGGGTTGCTTCTATAGCAAAAGCAAAGAATTACCAGCATCCTCGGTTCGAAGCCTTCTGCAAGAATGTTGATAGTCGCTACCCTTCACTTAAAACGAGCATAGTAAGGGATATGCTTGACCTAAGGCCAGATAGTCCCGGTGTTGCATGGTTTCTAGCAACTATGGGTACCGTGGATCATCTTCACTCTCAGTGTGACAGGATAGGCGGGCCTTCAAATCTTTTGGTGGTATCACAGCAAGAACTTCTAATGGGGTTTTGGGGTAGTCAAGCCTCCGAGTATGAAGAGCTATCCTGGAAGAACCCTGAAGGTCATGATGACCACTTCACGGGGACACTTTTCGCCGGGACGATGTTGGAAGTTTTAGAACAAAAAGCCGTTTTTGTTACCCGGTCAGGTCATGTTGGTTATGGGCCAAATGGAATTCAGGAAGGTGATGAAGTTTGCATCTTGCCCGGATGCCAATATCCAATGCTCGTTCGGAAGAAAGGCCAGGCGTATCAAGTAGTGGGAGCTTGTGTTGTATATGGCATCATGGGCGTAGACTGGACAGACCACTTGAAGTCAGGAGAGGTGAAGCTGATGGATATACATCTTATTTAAGTTGGGCTGCATAGCTGTCCCACTAAAGAAATAGAGGTCAGTTTTGAATAAAGGTAGTAAACTAGATTTGGAGTAGGAGGTCTTGGGAGGAGGTCGTGTTTGCTGTTAAAAAAAATCCTGTTGACCCAAATTGTGAGAGCCTTCAACTAGCAGCACACTTTTCCCATCTCAATTTGGGCCATCCATCTTTATCGAACTTTTCATTTAGTTTGCTGCTCCCTTTGGCATTTCTAGCCGCTCAACATGACCACTTCTGCATCGTCCCAGCTCGCATCTCTCCTGTACCGGAACTCGAGGCTTTGAATTCCACTTCCCCCTCTAGTGCGCTCTACCTGGATCTTAGTTCGACTTTTCCACAGTATTCTCTCAATCTGCCTGCTATATCCTGGTGGGAATCTGGCATACTATTGGATGAATTGCGATGTCATTTTACTGATCAGCGGGATATGTGCTAGACTAGACTTAGCCACATTCGTTAGCTTACTTTATAGGGTTTGATTTATTCGCTCTCGAGTCGCTTTAATTCTTCCCATCATTCCCGTTTCTTAGACGTCAAGAATTTTAAGTAAGATCTATCTCTTGTCTTACATCCAACGATATGTCTCCGTCTCTCCGCGACCAACTCCTGCAAACGGCTCACGCCTACCTCGACGCTCACAACAACCGGGATTTGGAAAAAATCCTAGCCTTGTGTGCACCCACATGTGTTCACCGCGCCGGACCACCTACTGTCAAGAGTCCTGACCGCAACAATGATGAATACGCCACCTTCAACGTGGAAGTCTTCAAGATCTTGCACACGTACCTGGCTACGATCACAGATGCCGTAGTCGACGACGTTAGCAAGAAGGTCGCGTTGTCTGTGGATGCAAAGGCGACCGCTGATGCGGGAGAATATGAGAATGAGTATGTCATATTGCTGAAGATGACGGAGGATGGGAAGCAGGTGGTGGAGCAGTATGATTTTGTGGATAGTCAGAGGATGATTGAGTGGATGGGGAAATTGGGGGTATGGTCAAAGGAGATGTGGGAGAAGAAGTAGAGGATAGAAGAGCCTGATTTCAAGATTGACCCTATGATATAGGATGAGGAGAAGATGAATGAACATCGGACTCTCTGGTTGACAAGAGCTGACTGCGAACAGACAAACAAGGGCAAAATTTTAGATTAATTATCAATGCTATCCGAATATGAAATAAATATTCGAATGTATTGTTCATCTACTCCGAACATGCTTATACGTGGTAAAAGAAGCGCTTCTGAAAGTGAAAAAAAAGGACTTCTGAGATGATATTGAATGCAAGTGTCCTATCTTCAATCTCATCTCAATTTGGTACCTCTCCTTGTAGTATTATCCTCCACTCCCTCACACCCTAGGCGTTATTGGGAATTTTTCAATGCCTTCAAATTTTGAGGAATGTCGAGTAGTGTATCAAGTTCAGCATAGCACGCTTTTCAGCTTCAGCGCTTCTTCCTAGCCTTTTAACCTCATCTATTCAAATCCTTCTCATCATCCCCCTTCCTCTTTCTCCTTTTCCCTTCAACCTCCACACCAGGCTCGACCCTCAACCCCGCTTCTTTCAAAAGGGGCAAAATCCCCTTGCCGAAATATTCCAAATCCGCTCTAAAATCATAAAAACTAAGCTGCACCCCATCAATCCCCACCTCGTGCAGCTTAGCCAACTGATCCACAACCTGTTCCGGATCACCAATAATTTCAATATTCCCACCTAGGCCCAGGCCCTGCTTATGTCTATTATCTTTCCTGCCTCGCCAGGCATGAGCGTCGCTATCCCACGCCTTTGCATTAGTGTTGCCGAATGTTGCTTTGCTATCTTGCTTCGGCTTTCCATCCGCGGTACTCTGCGCGTAAGCCTCTGCTTCCTCAGGTGTATCACGCGATACGATGATAGGGTTAATCAAAATCTTGATCGTGCGGCCTTTGGCTTTAGCTGCTGCTCTTATAAGCGCAATATGCTCTGGCAGCGTGTCCAGTGCGCTGTCGATATGCGCTCCTCCCGGGGATGTGATGAAAATAAGGTCAGAATACGTGGCTGCGAAGTCGATGCTAGCTGTTGAGCCTGTGGCGTTTACCAGCACTGGCCGTCCGTAAAGTGGTTTAGGCTTTATCCACACGTTTTCTAACCGCCAGGGTGAGACTTTTCCTTCATATGTGAGGTTCTCTGTCTCGCCCCATAGGCTGTTCACTACGTCGAATAGCTCCCCTGCCATCTCGTACCGTTTGTCGTGCTCGATGCGTTGGCGGCCGAACATTTCGTGCTCGATGGCACGGTGGCCGGTCACGATGTTGATTCCCCATCGGCCTTTGGCGATGTGGTCTAGCGTTGCGCCATATTTGGCGATATGGAGAGGGTGGAGAGGTCCGCAGAGAACGTGCATTGTCGAGATGAGCAGAATCGATTTGGTGGCTGCTGCCATGGTTTTTCTTTTGGGAATTGGAAAATGTGAGTCCCTCAATCCTTCATCGCAAGCTGCACTCGGGCGTTCAAGAGCTCACACTTCCTGATTTATAGTTGGTCAAGTTGAGATGCAGCTTCAAGAGTGGAGTTATTGTAAGACTATTGCGTGTTAACGATGGCTAATGTCGATCTGAAAGCCAAGGGCCGTTTTCGGGGTTGCTGCCGAGCACGCCATTATGGCCCAACTTGGGAATATGCATGTGGATGCAAGGGTGGGGAAGACATTTTGCTTGCCTTCTGTTCATAAAATACAGTATATTTAACCTCATCAATTATCCGAACACGAAGCAGGACAGAATTTCAAGTCTAGATGTTGCATTGCACTGCTAGTTATGATCTATTGACCAACTCAAAGTACAAGTACGGGGTGCACGCAGAACTCAGTACCGCCGCTATGCTCATCACTATCAGCAAGTACTACACATATTGAATTTTTGCAAGCCTTGCACCTTGATCTTCTGCGGAACACCTGGAAAATGGCATCTCTAAAGTACCTGGTATACGCTGAGGTGCAGTACGGAGAAATATTTCAAGCTTCGACCATTCAGCCTTGATTCTTGACAGAGGGGGCGGGTGCAGGTCCATGTTGTGCCAGACGGGATACTGTAATGCAACGAAGAGATTTTCTAGGTGCACGAGGTATGGAATTGTGATTCTCCGAATAATGCGCAGAGTGACTATGTGGAGCAGTCCAGCAGTAGCAATTCACTGTCTTTACACACATCGCCCAAGAATTGAAAAGGCGGTAGTGATAGATAGAAATTGGAATAGCGTAAGCACTCGAAGCTCGAGAAGCAGGGAGCTCACATTGTAGCCTCTACTTGTTGAACGGGGTTTCAAGCAAGCATAATACTACAAAAGAGCAAATGTGAAAGTGAAGTACATGGAACATTATACTCAAAGAGAGACCTTAAAAAGACTATAGATAAGTGGAATATGATATCAAGCAGCTTGACTTGCGTCCACCAAGACTGGAAGGGAGCCAAGAGTAGGAACCCCATACTTTGGCCGAGCTTCCAACTTTGAAGGGTACCTCGCTTGTAGAACCACCGGTTCTTTATGCTCATTCGATTTTTCGTCATGGTTCTCTTCTATATGACAGCACCTCAGCATCGAATTATTGTTGCAGTATATCCACACCAACTCAACGCATCATGATATTACGGGCCATCCTCGAATTGAGCACCGTCAAGACCTCCAACTGTGCTCTGCTGGGATATTTATATTGGTAAATTGTATTCCTTGTGCGCTGGATGAAATGCTCGTTGTTTCTACGATCTTCGAGAGGATACATCCATTTTTGGGAGGCCTCGTATATGTTTGACTGTAGCCCGTCATTCGTTTTCAATAGTAGCTCTCGACCTGCTTGTTCCGTGGCGATATTCTCTACACAGTAGAGGCGCGAAATCGGATCTCTGCTGAAGGAAGCTCTGCTCCAATGTGCTAATTCCACCGTTTCTTGTGATCTGTTCGCAGGTCTTGCTCGGTTGCGTGGCCAGAATCCCTTGCTAGCCATGCTCCATTGTGCACTTGCAGAAGCCAGAAAGCAGGTTCAAGTCAGATCAAAGAATCTTGGGGTGCGATAGAGTTGGCAGTGTTTCGTTGCATACCACCTGCTTGTTGTGTCTAGGTTGAAGTTCGTTTGAGTCGTTCTCGTCGCTTCTCATCTGCCTTTCAGCTCTAGCCTGATCTGGCAAGGTCTAGAGTCACATGACTTTCTTCACCTCCTTCCCCCCCGCCTTCCCCACACTTCACAGAATGCATCGACAATCGACAGGCACCATCCCATGCCCAGGCGCGACTCACAATTGCCCATGTTCGTGATGGGAAATCTGTTCTTCCGTCCACTGGCCAGCGACGTTGAGAACCCACTCATACTATCCCCCCCATGAACAATTTCGAGTGGGTCCCTGGGTAACGCCACCCTGAAACCTCGTTTATATTCCCGAGTTGGGGAATATCAGGTGCTTGTGAGAAGTACTATTCGCTGAAGGCCCTTGACATGGCCAGTGCTTGGGTGGTGTTATCCTTGGACCCACTCGAAATTGTTCAAGGGGGGGATAGTAAGCCAAGCTGTTAAGAACGAGGCGCAGCACTATCGGGCTGTTCTGATTGGCACAATTCGGTCAGCGATGCAACTGACCACTGACTCGTCGACCCCAAGGCTGAATCTGCTCACCGAGGCCCAATCATGATCGCTTCCCCTTCCCCCCACAGGGCCAGTGAGGCTCTCCAGGGCCTGAGACCTTGGATGGCCTGCAGCAATGCAGAAAGTGTCGCACCCAGGCATACGAATTTTGTGCACGCCGGTAGTTGACCACATGAGGTTCGGATGTGCAAGCCTTGGGGAGCAAGAAACCTCTTCACATCGTGAATGCTCAATGGAAGGATTGATTCGTAGTTGACTGCATTGATGCTTTGAACCTCGTCCGCACATCAGCCCACCATGGATCCCCTCTCGATCGCGACCTCGACGATCACGTTGATACAAGCAGCTGCTACGGTGTCTGCGGCTCTCCACGAATTCGTCGCAACCTTTCGCAATGCCGATTCGAGAGTCGCAGCTCTATCAACCCAATTGTCAAGACTGATCAAATTTCTTGAAGCAGTAGAAGGAACTCTTAAAAAATGCCGTGGACCTCTCTCGCTCGCCTCCATGGACGTGGACCTGTGGCAGCAAAGTCAGCTCTCGCTAGAGGATTGCAAGCTAACCCTGGACGAGCTTGCTAAGTTCATTAACCAGATCAAGGCGGTAGCTAAATCCTCAGGTAGATTCAGAAGAATGAAAGTCACAATGGACTTGACCATATATGCGGGAGACATTACGGGCTTCGAGGAGAAAATTCACAAGTCCAATTGGGCTCTTCAAACCATGCTCTCTGCTATACAAGTGTCAGTTACTTTCTTCCAAATCGCATTACGACATCCCGATTTTCTGATAGCCGAGCAGCACACTTTCACTGCGAGGAAATGAAACCCAAGAGAAGATCCTATATGAACTGGAAATGCTAAAGATCTCCATTAATCAGTCTCGTCAAGCGGCCATATACCACAGCGACGGGTTTTCTCGGATGCTGGAAGATCCATCTGACCGTCGTATCGCCTATAATCTGAAGAACTTGACTCGAGTAGCACAGAGTTTCCACTCCAGCGCCAGCTCGACTGCTAGCACAATCTTCAATGGAACATTATTCGGGAATCTTCAGTCGGATACAGCCATAAGCATCAGAGGGGGATTGAACTTCACTCCTAATAAAAGACAGCAAATTGATCCGTGGGTCAAGCAACAGCGGCGTCTGACCCTGCGGCGACAGCGCAAGCCCCTTCAACGCATCCCCAGCTCCGCAGCAGTATCGATAGTCCGGCCTGCCACCCCAGATCCAGTATTAGCGGACCCATCCGAAGACAGTCATGAGATTGAGTCAAACATGTCAGAGACGGCAGATGATAATGAGGAGCGAGCTCATGAGGCCGAGTTCCAGTCGTACTTATTAAGCGGACACGGAGAAGTAGCACAGGACAGCATGCTCAATCTGGAATTTGCCAAAGCACAATCCATGCTTGAGCTGGCGATCCAAAGGCGTACGGGATCAACCTCAGAAGATTCCGAATTCAAGCAACTCCAGATCCAACTAGCAATTTGCTATTTCTTCCAGCATAAATGGCAGCTTGCAGAACCCTTGGTCAACAGCATTGCCAAGTCCAAGATCAACTTTGATCCAATCGTCTGCAATCTTCTCCACGCATTAGCAATCGCAAATCTCGTAGAGAGACGCTTTGAGAAAGCTATCGTTGTGTGTACGCAGGCACTTTACGGGAAGAGAAGGCTGAAGCGGGACTTTCCAAGGACGTCCGAAACAGAGTGCAATGAGACTCTTGGGCTTCTGGCTACTATTTACGATGCTTATAGTAATCGTCTTGATGCTGAGGCGATGCGTCGGAAAATTTCCAAGGGATTCTCATATTACCACCCGGAGAATGAGGTAGAGTTCATTGTGAAGCACCCAAAATTGTGTCCGGAGGTATTTGGAGGGAAAATTTCTGTGGACTGGAGAAGGCCACAGATACCTGCTGCGAGTTCTGGTGAGGATACCGAACTCCCTACTAACCTCCCCACGATCAAGGAAGAGGACACCCCCAAAGGCAACACAACTACCAAAAAGCCACTACAGACTTTTCAGGCCAAGCTAAGCCTATATCAAAGAGTCAACTTGGACTCTGGGAAGGAGGTCGTTGCTTCGTCCCTCACTAACCGTGATGGCAACGACGAGGCAGGGTCTTTGTATGGGGACGACCGCATCAGTTCCTCGCCATCTCGTCCTAGGATTACACCGAAGCGTTCGTTCGCACGGAGAGTGGTTCGGTTCTTAGGCACTCTGCGGGAAAGGCCCGTCACGCCTCGAGACACCGAAGATACAGAGTCACCCTCACGACCCAGATTTGGCAATGGATTTTGGCCGAGGAGCGAAGGCCAATTCTTCAAGCTAAAGAAGTCAAAGGCGAGATTTCAGAAGAGAGCTAGTGACGAGGGTGATAACAACTCGTTTCCATTCTTGCGTGGTGTGCGGCGCCAACGCCGACTTCTTCTGGCTCAGGCAGCCTCCAGCAATCCACCTGCTTATGAGGAACCTGGCGATCGTAATCCTCGCCCGTGGCGTTACAGCGTTGATACTTGGCTTCGCACAAATCCTCAACATGGTCTCAGTCGGGGAACTCCACAAGTATATCAGCCATCTCCCCCAACTACCACTGTCTCATGGCCAAATGACGAAAAGACGGATTACGTTGAGCCTGCACCAGTAGCATGGGTGCCAGCTTCTCGAATACTCCTCGCCCACGAAATTGGAGGTAGACAAGTACATGAACTTATGGATACCTCGAGGCCAAGTGAACTTATGGATACCTCGTTGCCAGTTACACCTCCAGAGGCAGCTCTCCAACAGAGTCCGAGCAGTGCCTCCATAATAAGTAGAGCCTCCACAATAAGCAGGGTCTCCATGACGATCGACGACGACGGTGAGGGTCAAGGTATCACTTCGCTTAGGCTGCCATCGATCAGGACGACGGAAAAATTTGGTCTACCGAAGACTACACCCAGAAAACAATGGTTGACAGTCGCCATTCCAAAGTTTGTCGCAAGGCCGGGAGGGATTCCACTGGTGGCCCATTACCCCGCAGAAAGGTCTTCGGCATCGGCGATCGAGACCGACAAAGGCGGCGAATCGTTGCTGGCTCCGGGGGTGACAAACAGCTCGCTCCTCGGTTCGGCAGGCCTCCCTAAGGAAGAAGTAATAGCCAAGGTATTCAATGACATCCAAGGCGAGGGCTCGGGCAAACTAGTTGTCGAGGAGAGACTAGATACCGACTTTGATGAGTTAATGCGGAAGGAAGACCATCGTCCAAGAACAACTAAAGTGACTTTTGCAGGATCGTCGACTCGTCAAAGTGGTAAGCGGCAGGGTTGGGTTCCTGCATCTTATTTCAAGGATCTGTCTCCGAGTTCAGATACCGTGGGAGTTCCTCTCGATAGCGGCCGTAAGGATTTGCAGAAGCAAAGTCGGGCCCTGGGTCAGATCCCGTCGGAAAGCAGCGAGATCGATGAATTTTCTCGCGCTTTTCGCAAGGCGATTTCTCCAAGCGTTATGAACGGTGAGAGGAAGGTGGACAAAAAGGTTCAATGCGATGCGCCCAAAACCAGATATCAACTTGTTGATAAAGCTGCTGCCAGGACTGTGGCGCCTCCCGTTTTACCCACCTTCGCATCCAACCACTCATGCTCAGCAGGACAGGATTCCGTTAAACTCCCAACCCCTAATCAGCAGCACAATCCCAATGCAGGGTATTTCGATATTCCTCCCCAATCTGCACGCCAACGAGGGTCCGCAGGTTCAGCACATTGGAGTAACACATCCGATATCGGTCAAGTGAGCCGAGTTTCGAACGCCTCTACTCTAGCAGAGCTAGACGGCGATAGACGCTCCTCAGGATCGTCGTCCCTTACCAAAGCCCTCCAAGAACTCGGCGTAGGCATGTCACGCATGGTGTCGTTCCGACGACGTGGCGATCTACCTGCGTTGCCTAGTAGTCCTAGCCGAACTGAAAACTCTACTTGGAAGACTAATACGGCATATGTTGGCGCAGGGCAAGGACTTGGCGATATTCCCGAACAGGGAGAGAGTAAAATAAATCTGGAAGTGGAGGAAGGGATTAGTAATGCGCAGATGAGGGATATTGCACTGAAGGATTTGCGAAGTGCGATTATAAAAGAGGAGACGAGGGATCTTGGTCAAGATATTACTGAACGAGCGGTCCCGGAGGTTTCAGTGGGCAATGAGCTCCCGAAGTTGGAAAGAACACAAAACAGCCTATCGTTGCTCAAGCTAATGGAAGTCGACGAAGCTCCGTTGAGTGAGCAGATCAATACTGTTCGGATGCCAGTGGACGCGGGATCCATTTCTCCTTGCCTTCCGCCGCAGCAGCTCGGTCGCAAATTCAGCTGGGAGACCATGTTCGAAGATGATATCAACTCCACGGTATCTACGGAAACAGAACAGTCATGTGCTTCATCTGCGCCCGCTCAACTTGAGGTCGTCACTCGTAAGTTCAGCTGGTGTAGCGAAGACAGCCAGCAAGTCACCACACCAGACTTGGTTCGGACATCGAGTTTGTCCACTTCATCCAGCTCCTCGCCATCCCTTGCTTCATCAGCGACGTCCACCTCGTCAGGACCGATGCTCAAGTACGACCGTATTAAAAAGGACTTGATCATTGTTTCCAACGACTCTACTTCTTCGCTGCCGGAGACTCAGAACCTGGATGATGTCTTGGCGCAGCTTTCCGCGAACATTCATAATCGGAAAAGCAAAAGAAGATCTGCTGAACCTCTGTCGCCTTTTAACAAGTTGGAACTTAGGCTCAAATCTAGGCAGCCCATGCCTGAAAGCGTTGCGACGAAGGAGGACGCCGCAGCTCCATCTGCACTCCAACCTGAACTCCAAGCCAACGAATCAATGAAAGCACTTCCTTTCATCCACCCAAGGGATATTTATCGACGGCTTGAACTTGAGAGTGCATCGATTGGCGCTGCTTCGGAAGAAAATCAATGCATGATGAATCGACGACATCCTTTGCGAGAGAGGAGGAAACAGCAGAAGAGGAACCGCGAGGCGGCTGTGCTGCAAATCGATGACGAGAAGATGATGCTGTACCCTGGGGGTATGTCGTCGTTAAGGAACTCGAGGATTGGTGTTGCGTTTTAATTAATGGGATAATGAAGTTTTGGACGACGAAATTTTGCCGGTGGTTTGAACTTTGCTATATGTATTTCTGTTCGTTGTTTGGCGGCGTTGCATGACATCTGGCGTTTGTCGTTCCTGCAGCGCAGCGTCTACTATGATTACGGAGTTGGGTCTTCGGCGGCGTTTTTGGGTCCTGTAATGAGGACGGTCAGCTTCCTTTTCGACTTCTCCGCCTCCGTCAACCGGATCATGGACAAGTCCATTATACAGATGAAAGCAATAAAAATTCGCTTTACTTACCAAAATCTGCTACATTTCCCACTCGCTGTGATGCGAATTTATCCGTCATCGAGTCAAGATCAACAAAAGCAGAGGGTATGAGAGCAAAGTCCTTTTCAGCGTGTGTGTAGGCGCGTCGTTGGTGCCTACAGTCCTGAAGTCCTGCTGTCTCATCGCGAAGTCCTGCAGGGAGCCCTGCGGGCTGTGCCGCGAGTGGTGGAAAGGGGCGTGGCTAAGCGAAGCGGAATAGCCGAGTAGGCATCTCCTGGCTCGTCCGCGATTTTTGTTTGTGAGAGCTGGGAGTTTGGAATTGGTCATGTTTTGGGGTGTGTCTTTGTGAGGACAAGACTGATTCAGCTTGCGGGCGAGTCGAACTGAAAATGGAAAAGGGGATGTATGCTTTTTTATGGGTGGAGCAGACGCGTCACATGACATGTTCTCTGGTCATAGTTAGAACGGATTAAAGTATACTTGATATAGTGCATTCCGTGTCTCAACGATATTCTATATTTCCAGCTTATAGTACTCACGAGAAAGTTTCTGCATGTGAGGTTGTAGGTCCTACTTAAAACCTACAAATGAAACGACTCGCAATATATATGGGACCTATTCCGTTACTTGTTTTAGCGATAACTAATACTTTATTTCTTCTAGTGCCATCAGTGAGCATTTTGTTTTCATGGTATGTGGGTTCCAAATGCGCGACTTCTTTGGACCTTTCTAGAACGGAATTCGTGATCGATGGAAAAAGGAAGTATCTGAGTAATATATAATTACGATCATATTTCATGACATCGTGCTATATGAATTTCCAATCAATTGTCTTTTGAGATCCACGATGACATGCCATTCAGAACCCAACGCTTCTGAGCCTATGTCGTGGTCTCAGTTGATCGCAACAAGGCCTCTCACCAAGGAAGAAGCCAAGCAACTGGGGGCACACTCTGGGATAGCTGGATTTATCTTTGCTTTCATAATTGTGTTTACTTTGCTAGCCTGTATTCCCAAGACGAAACCTCGAGAGCAGACAGCTACTAGGATTAGAGCGGCTGCGGCAGGAACTCAAGAAGAAGCAACCGGCATTCGAGAGGGGGTAAAGAATTACAGAACGCTTCTTATCAAACCAGACTTTCAAGCAAGATCATTACCAAATCAGGAGTTCGGCTGTCGCCTTGGTATCGATAATGCCTTCACAACTCTCGATCCAGACCGGCACAAGGAATTTGTGACGAGTACAAGACAACTTATTCGCTTCACGGCTGAGCAATGGGAGAGCCTTGCAGAGGCTGCCACAGCAAACATCGAGGCCCAAGTCTCCATGGTCGGGCCTGCACAATCTCTCCCATTGAAACCCACTGTTCAGCTCCTTGTCCTTCGCATGTGTCTACTCTTGTTCTTCCCGGATGTTCAAGAAATCTCACACGACGATCTGTTCTACCTGGCGACGTTATCCACCCCAAAGCCTCGCCTGAACGCTTGACTGGGCCAGACAAGATTGAGTACATCATTGGGTTTATGAGGGCCGCGGATGGTGTAGCAAAATTGACTTCACGAACGAAACCTCAAGCTACTAGGACTCCTTCCCAGCACATGTAGAGGTTGGAGCTTCTCACTAGTTGCGTCTCTTCTGTTCAAAATAAAAACTCGGCCTCTTACTCCCATTGTCTCGTCCCCTTTTTGATCTTAGTTACCGTAGGCCAGC
The DNA here is from genome assembly GCF_002865645.1 of Hyaloscypha bicolor E. Taxonomy (NCBI): domain Eukaryota; kingdom Fungi; phylum Ascomycota; class Leotiomycetes; order Helotiales; family Hyaloscyphaceae; genus Hyaloscypha; species Hyaloscypha bicolor. The sequence goes on along the minus strand of NW_020194609.1, from coordinate 11,941 downwards.
GTTGTTCATGGAAATCAGTCGATATAATCTTCTTCCGGAACCAATTCCGTTTTTCTGAGCACTCTAGAGCGGTATAATAGCTAAAATCTCGAATTGTGTATGCCCCTTTACAGAAAAATGGCCTCCAGCCTGTGCCTCTGGATGGTGCACGGGCCACAGTAGTAAACTTCACTACTGTGGCCCGTGTAATGACTAAGCGGGACCGTTCGACGGGACGTCAATTGAATGTTGATTCGTCAAGCCACCACACATAATTAATTGCCACCCAAACCGGCTTTATTATTTTGTTACACATTGCAGTTTGTTGGAAAATCGTATATTATCCAATAGTATGAAAAACCTCGATCTCAAGTAATACAGATCGGGGGTGGGGACGGAGGTAATTCCGCCTCTCCGATTCTTTTAATTTTTTAAACCCTAAAAGTATTATACCATAGAACTCTACTACTGTGGGAGGGAAACTGCGACAAGACAAAAACCCACATAAAGTATACCAGAGCGCAAAACGTGACTTGATAGCAAAACAATAAGATCAAAGGCGTAAATAATAAAGTATAAACAGTATGCAGTATATAAAAGCTCAATTAATTAAAAATGGAGAAGGGATTATTGTCTAGAACTACAGAAAAGCTAGCTTTCTTATGTGATTTCTGCAAGTTACATGCAAAAGGCCCCAGCCTTTATTATATAGCCAAAATATTAAAACTATTAAAATAAAGTAATTTTGATAGAGTACGGCTTGCCGTACTATATCTAACCTCTCATTTATTTATACTTGTTTCCTAAATACCAAAAACTAATAGAAAATCCCTATTCAGAGTCCGAAATAATAAAATAGTTAGAATCATTTTTTATTAGTATTTCTAATTTCTCCTTAATATACCGAAAATATAATCTATTACTTTTAAATAGTTTTATTTTATACTCTCGAACTTACTTAAAGGTAATCCGAATTCGCTTAACTATATTCTTATATTAAATATAATATAGTTCTTCTTATTACTTAATATTTGCCTTTAACTATTAGTTAATCTTAGCCTTTATAGCTAGATACTAAGGTGGCTTATTATAGCAAATTATATTATAAATTATACTAGTATATTTCAAATAAATAGCTTTTTCGAATTTCGTATTATCTTTAGTATTCTTAAATTAACTTTTAATAAAAGGAAAAAGCTTTTAATAAAAAGCTTTAATAATTTTATAGGAGATTCTATTTTTATATATTTTATTCTAAATAGTAACTAGGCTTATTAGAATTATAATAAAAGGCTTTTTGAGTAATAAATTATTATTAAATTATTCTTTAACTATTAATTTATTCGAGAGATATTATTTAATTATAATTTCCGACTTATAAATTATTTAGCTAAAAATATCTATTTATCTAGTTAAGTATTCTATATTTAAATACTTTTTTTTTACTTCTTTTACTAGATATTTATTTAATTTTTTTATATCTTCCAAATCGAAATTATTATAAATAGAGAAATAAATAATATTTTTAAGAACTTTTTTATTAAAGGAAACTACTTTTTTATAGTCTATAAAAAATATAACTAATATTCCGATTTTCTTTACTAAGAAAGAACTTACTATTTAGAGCTTTAGTAATAGCCAGATTATTAATATTGCCTTTATATTAATAGTAATTAATATTTCCAGAAATATAGTATTAGACTAGCTAAAGATAAGTAATTAGATAAATAGAATACTTAGCTAATACTTTATAAAATCCAAGCTATATTAAGGGATTTACTATTAAGAATTAAAAGATTAAGGTAAAATAGCTATTATCTAAATCTCTATACTTTAATACTTTATTTTTTCGGAAATAAAACTATAATATTTTTATTTTTTCTATTAAGAGCTCTCGGGTTTCAAGCTTCTTAATTTATTTCAGGTAATTCTTTTTATAGATATGGCTATTTATATTTAGATTAGAGATACTAAATTCAGAAATAAAAGCTATAGTATTAAATTAGAATTATAGATTCGAATAAATTAATTAGAAATCCGATATTTATATTTATAATCTATAATTTTTTTATTTTCTAAAAAGAAATCCCGTATTTCCTTATTTATTTAAATAATAGAAATATATTTCTTATTTTTAGTAATTTTATAGATCTTAATAATTACTTTTAAAATATCTATAAGCTTAATATTAATTATATAAATAAAGAAAGTATTAGTAAATTACTAAAGATATATTTTATAAAATGCTTTAAGGAATGTATTAGTAATTTTATAATATTCTCGTTTATAAATAAGTCCTAAAATACTATTATATAATTTCTTAAAAGTATAATTATTCTAATAACTAAATATTAGCTTTTATTTAGCTAGTATCTTATAAGTATAATATTTAGATACATTATTAATATTATTAATCTTTTTCTTTTTAGTTCTAAATATATTTCTTTGAGTTTTTTTAGTTATAATATTTCTTTTTTGCTTTTCTTTATTTCATTTCCTAATATATTACTAGCCTTATATTTAAACTAGTATCTAGATTTATACTATTTATTAGAAGTCTTAGGCTTAGCTTATTTTCTTTTTTTATTAGATTCTTAATTAGTTATATTAACTTTATTAGCTTTATTAGTAATACTAGTAATAGGCTTTATTAGATTAGTTCTAGTTTTACTAGCTGAATCCGATTAAGTTATTACTAAAATTATAATAAGAGGCTATTTTTTTAGACTTATTATAGAAGCTAGAAAAAGATTTATTATTATAATATTCTTTAATAAGAATTCCGGAAATATTAAAAGTATATTATTTAGCTTTAAGATTATTAGCTAATAATAGCTTAAAAACTAATTCTTTAGGTTCCGAAATAGTTTTAATATATTTAAGTATTTTAATAATATCTAATTTAATAAATATACTAGTATTCTAATATTTCTTATTTTTAATATATTCTAAAATAGCTTTATTAATTAACTAAATAGCCTTATATACTAAAGCTTTTATTTTAAAAAGGAAGTATAGTTTCTTATAAATATTCTTATTAAGGTTTTTATAGATATTATTAATATATTAGCTAAAGGCTTTATTATATAATATAATTCTATTCTAATTCTTAGTTTCTAGATTATTTATTATAGTCTTAATCTTATTAAGCTTCTTTTATTTACCTTTAGTAATACCTTTAATAATATTCTCGAATTCTTTATTATTAGCCTAATATTTCTTTAGTTTCTCTTTAGTTAATCCTAGTTTAGTTCCGTTTCTAATAAAGGTTTTCTATTTCAAGAGCTTATTATATATATTACTTAACTTATTAAGGATATTTATATTAAATTTAATAATTATAGCTATCTTTTCTAGAGTTAATAGGCCTTTTATAACTATTTAAGCTCTTTTAATATTCTAAACTTTAATACTATTAATTTATAGGCTTTTAGTAATACTATAGCTTATAAAAACTAGCTATTATATTTTACTAAATTAAGGAATTTATTCTTTAGCTATTTTATTATTTTTAAAGGAATTATATAAGTATTATTAATATAATAGTTATAAATTATAGAATTAAAAATTCTCGAGATTATAAGAATTTCTTTTAAATACTTCCCAAAATAAAAAATAAATTAAAATAAACTTGAATTATATAAAAACATTATATATATTTAAGTTTTCTATCTTTTTAATAAGAAAATAAAACTAAAATAATAATATATATAATAGGAAAAATAGATATAATAATTAGATATATTTAAGATAATATAATTAGAAATTAGAAATAATTATAAAAAGTAAAATATAAAATTAAGCTTTTATTATAAAAAAGAATACTAATATATATATTTAAGGAAATATAATCTGGGAAATAATTAAGGCAAATTAAACTAAATAGTAATAACAGGAAAATAAAAAAGTAATATAATAGAAATAGAAATATAATAATAATATTTAAAATATTAGAATATAAAAAAAAATAACGAAATTTATATAATATAAATATATTTCAATTTATTATTTATTTAAAGATATTTTTATTAATTTAAAAAATAGTATAAAAGAAGAGAAATAGTATAAGAAATATATAAAAAATAAAATATATAAAAATACTAAAAATATTAGAAAAACATAAAATAAATATTAATAAAAAAGAAGTTAAAATAACGGAATTAAGAAATAATTTAGAATAAAGTATTATTTCTTCTAAAACTAATTCGTATTTTTTCTAAAAGCTAATTATAATTATTTAATATTTATTAAAATTAATTTTATATAATAGAAAGCTATTTAGTTAATTAGAACTTTAAAATAATATTTATATTTAAGAAAGTAATATTAAAGAATTTAAAGATTATAAAAAAAAAGAATTATAAAATAATATAAATAAAATTTATAGTATTATTATTAAATTTGAAATAGTTAATATAGAATATAAGAAAATTAGGTATTTCGAATTAGTATTAAGAATATAGAAATTAAAAGTATTTTCTTAATTATTTAAATAATATTTAATAATAAGAAATAGATTAATAATAAGAATTAATAAATTATAATAACTTTTTAAAGAAATAATATATCTTTAGTAAAAAAATAGTATTATAATTAGAAAATAGGTTTCATATAAAAGAAATTTCCTTTATATAAAAATAAAAATATATAATATATTAATTAAGCCTTAATATATATTTTTAAAGTAATTATAATTATATTAAAAAGAAAATAGGTTTCTCGATATAAAATAGGCTTTAAATAGACAGATCTAGTTTATCTAATATCTAAGAGATTTCCAGAATTATATATTATTAAATACTTTCGGAAATAACTATTAGGTTTAATAAAGTTTTCTCTTCTTTTTATAAGACTTCTAGTTAGCTATTTTATTTATATATAACTTCTAATTAGGAAATTTATTTAAATATTATAAATAAACTTATAATAGTAATTCAAATTAAAATCGAGATTTATAAATATTATAATTAAGCTTTAGACTAGTATAAATTATAAGAATAACTAATAGAAAGCAAATAAAGCTCTTAAAAGGCTTCTAGTTTAACTTTTTTTTCTTTTCTAGAAATATATAAAAGGCCCTCTTTTATTTTTATTTTTTTATATATTCTAATTATTTATATTATTAAAATATACTAGAAAGAATAATAATTCGAAATCAAGAATTTATAAAATAACTTCTTAATTCCTTATTTATTTTTATATTAAAATAGAAGCTTTATAATTAATTCCTAAGATCTAATAATAGAATTTCTTATTAAAAATATTATTTAATAAAGTATATAATAATAATAATAACTAGATAATAGTAAAAAATAAATAATAATAAAACTCGTTCGATTTCTAGAATAGTAATCTAATAATAATATTCTCTAAAGGCTATAAATAATAATTAAAAAAAATAAAAGATATATAAAGAATTAAAAGTAATAAACTTCTTTTTAAATTAAGAAAAGCTTCTATTATTAGATACTTTCTTTTAGTTTTCTATAAAGGAAATATATTTTACTTTTTTTAATTCTAATAATTCTAAAATATATATAATAATACTAGTAGCTTTCTCGATTTCCTAAATATTATTTTACTTATAGTATTTTATAATTATTTCCTTTTCTAACTTTATATCTATTTTAAAATATTTATTTATAAATATATATTTACTATTAATTTTGTTTTTAGGAAAGTATTAGAATTCATTTCTTTTAATAAATTACTTAAATTAATTCCTAGTATATATTTTCTAGAATATAATACTATTAAGCTTTTCTAGTATATAATATTTCATTAGTTAATCTATATATCTTATCTTATATAGGCCAAGCTAGTAATATAATAATTTCGTATTTCTTAACTTATTTTAATTTATTAATTTAATATTATATATAAGAACTAGATTCTTTTTAGAAATAGGCTTTAAATAAATCTAGTAAATAGTATTAAATTACTTTTTTCTCTTTTAGTATTTTTAGTTTTTTTTTATTTTTGCTTTTTAAATATCTTTGTCTCTTATTTATATTTATTTTATATATATTTCTAGAAATATTTTTCAATTATAGACTTTATTTTATTTAAATATTCTCTAGATTAAAAAATATATTTCTATAAGTAATATAGCTTTCTTATTATAAATTATATAAAAGAAATCAAATCTAATTAGTTTATATATAATAATTTAATTAATAAATAAAATATATAATAATAAATCTATCTAGGGCTTCTTTTTATTTATTATAAATATAATAAATATTTAAATAATTAATTAATATCCTCTTTTAATTATATTATTTCCTTTAGAATTATAAGCCAAAATAATAATTCTATTAATTTCTAGTTTATTAAGTTCCTAAATTACTATTTTAAGCTATTTAAATAAATTATATCTATAAATAATTTCTTTTTAAATAAATTTAGTAATCTTTTTATTAATTAGATTTTTAAAGATCTGGTTTTAACTTATCCTAAGAAATTATCTCTAGTAATAACTAATAAATTATATTTCTTATAATCTAATAATTTAATTATATTAATTCTAAGATAATAGAAAAGAAAATTAAATATAGAGTTTTTTTTTATTTACTTTTATTCTAATATTAATAGATTTTATAAATATTAATATATTTTTATATATAATTATAATAATCTTTTTAGTAATAATAGCTAGTTATTAAATAAAAGATATTTTTCTTTTTAGTATATTTAATCTTATTATATAGCTTTTTAATAATAATTTCCTTTTATTTTTAATTATTAATAATAAGCTAAAATAAATATACTTTAGATATAACTCTTTATAGTAATTAATTTCTTATATTATAGTTTAAAGCTTTTTTACTTAATTTTCGAAACTCGGCTCTAGATATTCTTTTAGTCTAGAAAATATTATAAAATATTATATAATATTCTAGTATTATTTAAAATAGCTATTATTTAAGAAATCTAATAAAATAATTGGGTTATTAAATAAAGTATAAGAGTTAGTATTATTATTTACTATTTTATTAGAGGTTATATATAAAAGGCTATAGCCTTTATTATATAACTTTTAGATATTATTATTTTTTAATATTACTAATTTATTTCTAGATATAATAAAGCTTTAATTATTAATCTCTAGTAACTAAATACTATTATCTAAATATCTAATAATGGTTTTGGAAATCTAATTCTTTAAAATAATATTATATAATTAAACTATAATTATTTCCTTTAACTAAACTTTCTATTTAATAGATATTATTCTAATAATATTAAACTCTATTATTAACTATTTATTAATATTTTTATTATAATTAGTATTGCCTTCTTACTATAGATATCTCAATAATTTATTAATAGTAATATATTTAATTTCTTTAATATACTTAATTTTGAAATCAAATAATTAAATTTATATTAGCTAGTAAATAATTAGAACTCTAGGAAAATCTATAGCTACTTTACTTAGCTATATAATAAATATATTAGTATTTAGTTTAAGAATAAAATAAACTTTATATAGCTAGAATTATATTTTCTATAAATATTTTACTAGTTTTTAGTATTCTTTTTTAGTAATATTATACTTTTATTTAGTATTATTCTAGATTCTAGATTTATACTAGATAACTTTCTTTTTCTCTTTATTATTATATTAGCTAAGAGTTCTATTTTATTTATTTAGGCTAGTATTTATTACTAATATAATTATTTCCTAACTTTCTAATAAATTATAATATAATTTATAGAATATTAAAATAGTAATAAGCTTTTCTTAAAGAATTTATATAGCTTATATTTATTTATTATCTTATTTCTATATTATATCTTTTTTTATTAAGTAATAAATGGATTTGGTAATAATTATAAAGCCTTTAATTCAAATATAATAAAAAATAATAATTCTAATAAATGCCTTATTTTTAGTTATATTATTATAATATTTCTATTTTAAAATCTTAATAATTTCTAAGCTTAAAAGGCTTTTTCTAAATATTCTATAAATAAAGCCTATAATAATTATACTATTATAATAAAACTATAATTTTTCTTTAATACTAATTCTAGCTTATTTAATTTTATTTAAAGTTATATTTAGGTTTTAAAAATATTTAAATATAAAACACTAAATACTAGGTAAAATAAGCTATTTATTATAGTTTATATAAGGTTTCTTTATTCTAATATTATTAATAAATAATATAATAATTTTAGGAAATAGATTTTTTAAAATAATTAAAATAATTTATATAAACTATATAATAGAATTAGTAGCTTTCTGTAATATATATAGGATTACACGTGACTTAAGGGCATATAACGAACCTCGGATATCGCAGGTATTAATTAGAGAGATTAGAGGCCCTTTAACTTTATAACTAACTACAATTTATATTATAAGTATTAGGCTTATAAATTACTAATTATATATATATTATCGGGGCCTCCTATTTAGAGGGGGCTTCTCTAGACCTTATAAGAGAAATAGAGATTAGTTTTATACTGAATTTAATACTATGGTTTTATAACTTACTAATTTATTCTATTATCTTATTACTTATTAATAAATACCTTATAAGCTAATCTCTTTACTCTTAAAAGAAGTAGTTTAATAAGTAATTATATCTCGAAATCTGTAAAATATATAACCTCTTACTAAAGCTATTCTTATAGAGAAAGTCGACTAGATTAATCCCAATATAGGTAATAGTAAAGACTTATCTAATACTTTTAATAGGGCTCCTTAGGAGCCTCCGAAAGCTAGTAATAATAACGGAAATAATTCCGGTAATAATTAAGATACTAAGATTAATACCCGAATTACTATTACTTAAGCTATAGAATAAGGCTTATATACTAAAGTCAAAGTATTCTAATAAAAGCAAGAATTAGTAAATATAATTAACTAATATATCCTATAGTTAAAATAATATAAGAGTACTTTTAGGAATATCTTGTAGTTTACTATATCTTATAAAAACTCTATTTATAAGTCTATTCTATTTTTTTTAGTAATTTCTACTAGGGAACTTCCTAAAATAGAATTAGAACTTACTTTCTTTCCTAATATAATAAGCTTTAAGAATAATCTTAATACTATTTATTAGAAGCTATTATATAATATTCTGAAAATATATTTAAACCGAGAAAAGCTTTTTAAAATCCGGATATCTAACTTATATTATAAAAAGTTCCTTAAGAAATAGAGAATATTTATATCTTTCTAGAAAGTAGTTTTTAGAACCTAATCTTAGACTTATAATAGATACTCTTCTAGAATTAACTTTATTATAAGTGCCTTTAAAAATAAATCTTATAATACTTGGGAGGCTATAATAAAGCAAAGCCTACTATTATATAAGGTCTATTAGAAGTAATTTAAGGCTTACTTGGCTAATATACTTTAAGTATCTCAAACCCGTTAATAAAATATTTTTAAGGAACTTTGAGATCTTTATTAGAAAAATAGTAAGATAGTTACTAAGTTATATACTTAGATAATTAGTTTCAAAGTTAACTAGGACCTATATCCTAAGAGAAACCGGATCCGGACTCTTAATATTACTTTATCTAACTATAAGACTTATTAGATACTTGTATTTATTTTCTTAGAAAATAAAATAGTATTTATTTCTAAATAGTTTAAGAAAGCTCAGAAAGCAAAATATACTACTTATCCTAAATTAAGAAAAATAAAGATAGAAGAGTCTAGTAAGAGTAACTCTATTCCTAAAAACTCTAATTTAGTGAATTTTAATTTATAAAGCCATTAAAAAAGAAAGAATAAGTTCCGAAAATTATATAAGAAATCCTCAGGTAGTACTTTGGCCTCTTTAAGGCCTTAATAAAGTACTAGTTCTACTTTAGGTATGGTTTATTAAACTTATAAATAGAAAAAATATTTCTTAGAAAATATAAAATATTTCAAATATACTAAATAGGCTCGGTAGAACTCTAATAAGACCAAAACTATAGAAAAGTCAAGGTATTTATAAAAGCAGGTTAATACTATAGCTATAGAAAAGTACTTTAGAGAAGACTTCCCTAAGAAATAAAGAAAAGGAAAGGCTAAATCTTAAATATTAATAATTTTGGCTATAATAAAAAAGATATATTACTTTATATAATTATTTAAATAAGATTAATATAGCTAGAAGTAGGTATCTTAGAGATATATAATAAACTCGGTAATACCGGATTAGATTATAACTTCTTTAATAATAATTAGGTTTAAAGCCGGGGCTTTATTATCTTAGCTAAATATAACTAAGAATTTATAACCTTTTATAAGAACTAATTTAAGGTTTATTAAGCCTATAATCTTAAGATATTTATTATAGATAATTATAATAAGATATATTCTTTTAAGCTCTAGTTCTATAGATATAAGAATATTAGCTCTTATAGTCTTATTTTTAGTATAGAATTTTATAAAGTAATTCTTATATAATATATAGACTATATTAAGAAATAATAGATATATATACCTATATAGCCTAATAATATTAAGATCCTAATACTAAAAGAATTCGGTAAGAAGCTTAACTAGTACTCTAAGCTAGTACCTTAAGTCTTATTCTTAACTAAAGGCAAATATAATTATTCTAGATAATAGGCTTTATATATTTATAATAGTTACTAGGTCTTTACTTTATTATATAGTTCTAGTAATACTAAATAGGAGTTTTTAATATAATAAATTAATACTTTCTAGAAAGGAGCCTTAGAAATACTTATTTATTTCCGGGATAATAAATATAAAGACTTCTTAGAGATTTTTGATCCTAATAAAGCTTTAGAACTTCCTAATCTTAATAATATTAAATACTTTATTAATATAAATAGTATAGTTCCGTATAGGCCTTTATATAATTTATTAGAGATTTAACTAAAAGTATTATATTTATATTTAAAGAATATATTTCATAAATATTAGATAAGGCCTAGTAAAAGCCCTATAGAAATATCTATTCTTTTTATTCCTAAAAAGAATAAAGAACTATATCTTTATATTAATTATTATAAACTTAACTAAATTATAATTAAGAATTAATATCCGCTTTCTCTTATTAATAAGATCCTTAACCGGCTCTAAAAAGCTAAGATTTTTATAAAGCTAGATCTTAAAAATATATATTATTAAGTAAGAATTTATAAAGAATACAAGTAGAAAACGGCTTTTAGAACCTGCTATAGCTATTTTAAATATCTTATAATACCTTTTGGGCTAGCTAATATACTAGTTATATTTTAAGTATATATTAATATTATATTTATAAGACTCCTGAATTATTTTATAGTTATTTATTTAGATAATATTCTTATTTATTCCCGAAATAAGAATAAATACTATAATTATATTTACTAGATACTTACTAGGCTATATAAAAATAACCTATTTTATAAACTTAATAAATACGAGTTTAATATTAAGGAAGTCGAATTTTTGGGCTTCTTTATTAGAATAGAAGATATTTATATAGATCCTAAACAAGTCTATAGTATTATTAAATAGCTAGAACTAGAATTATTCTATAATATTTAAGTATTTCTTAGATTTACTAATTTTTATTATAGGTTTATCTACTATTATTCTCAGGTAATTATAGGCTTAATAAATCTTTTAAAAGAAATAGAAAAAGGCCGGAAATCTGGTTCTTTTATATAAATAAATAAAGCGGCTAAAAGCTTTAAGACTTTAAAAAAAGCTTTTATTATAATATTTATTCTAGTTTATTTTAATTCTAAGAAAATTTATATTAAAACTAATATATTAAAATTTGTAATTACTAGTACTATTTTATAATAAGTTAATTCTAGTAATAGCCCGAAAAAATACTAGTATCTAGTAATATTCTAATCCCGGAAACTTTCCGGAGCCAAATATAACTATAATACTTATAATAGGAAGCTATTTATAATTATTAAAACCTTTAAATATTAATACTATTACCTTAAAAAGTTCAGGTTTATAATTAAGATTATTATA